>NW_016107640.1:1836373-1856395 GCF_001604975.1 Cebus imitator | reverse complement strand
TTTTTTTAATAAGTCACACAGGGTGGGTGCATGCCAGGTAGTCCCAGCCACTTGGGAGGTGGGAAGATCACTTGGGACTAGGAGTTTGAGGCTCCAATGAGCTATTATCATGTCACTGCACTCCAACATGGGCAACAGAGTGAGACCCCATTTCCAAAAACAATAATAATAAATTTAAAAACAAAAAGTATTTCAAAACTTGATCTCTCTTGCCCACTCTGGGTATGTCAATACCCTTCAGGCATTTTGTGCTCACCTTCCATCTGACCACTTGACTATCCGAGCATTGCTTTCTTTAATTTCATTTCCTTCTTCATCCCGGCGTATCCTCCATCTTATAGTATTTTCTACCTGTTTTACAACACAAGTACTTTAGAAAATTATAGTTTAAATGACTCTATGCATCTTTTTTCCTCAAGAGACACATAATCACAGAATAAGCATACAGAGATGACAGATGTATGTGTGGCAGGATAATGAATAACACTGAAACCCTCTTAATCACCTAGATATGCTGGATAAATTAAAAGGAGGGGAAAAACATGCATAAGTGAATTTCTGAGCTCCTAGTATCAGAAATAGAGAAAACTTAGAACATTTGAGCAGATAGCAGATACTAAACGTACAGTAACCCCAAGATGTGTTAAGATACAGTTAGAATTACAAGGGACAGACAATAAAACTTGGGTCCATGTGAGGCAGAAATTTTAAATTGAAACCCCTAATTAAAGCAGGTTCTCTCACAGAGCTAAAAACTCTATAAAAATGAGACCCAAAACTCTGCCTACTGGCACAGAGAGATAAACTCCCATATATGGTTAAGGATAAATAAGTGCCCTATGAAAATTAAAACCCTAGGTTTCAATAGGTTTCGAGCCTATCTTATCAGCATGGTGGAAAAACACAAGAGTTGGCAAATGAAAACCACTGTTACTGAAATTAAAGTCAGTGGGACTTCCAGGAAAACATGGCATGCCAAACGCATGCAATTTATCACTGCTGCCTCCTGGAAACCCACTAAAATAACAATGAAGAGTAAAAACAGGACATTCAAGGATAGGGAGAATGAGAATGACGCTGGCTGCAGACAAAGAGAAGCCAACAATGTGAAAACTGCCAAGACCATGCTTCCCTCTGCCTAGTCCCCCAGTATCAGTCCTAAACACAGCTGTCCCCAGTCCCACAGAGACTGCCTGGATCTCCACTGCGTGAGATGCAAATGTCTGTGTAACTGGGCCCTAATGATTCCCCCTTCCAGTTTTTCCCCTTTCCTTATTTATTCCTCACAAATCAATATAAAGTCTGCTGACTGAACAACTCAGTTAATATTCATGAATTAAATAGGATGTCATATCTGAAATTTATTTCAAAACTGTCTGGGGAAGCTGGGGTGGGGAATATACAGATGACAAAAGATTGTTCAACTTGAGAACTGTTGAAGTGGGTCACAGGAACATGAGACAGTTCATTATACTATTCTTAATACATTAGCATATGTTTGAAATTTTCCTTAGGAATTAAAACAATCTGTCACTATTCCTGCCTTTCCTCTCATACAATAGGTTGGCCACACATAAAGACACAAATAGGCCATTATTAATTGAGAAGCCACTCTGAAGAACGATTTCTATTATATAAAGTGATTCAAATAGTAATGATGCTATAATAAGACACATTGCTAGGTCTTACCCTACCTGGATGAAGGACACATAAAAGTACTTCTAAAGACAGGGGACCTCAGAGAGGTACATAAGCTGGTTCCCTGGTTCCTTGTTCCTTAAAGAATTAACTACACCATACCTTAAGACTGGTCAGCCTAGTCTCAAACATCACTCAAGAAAATAAAGGTCCAGCGTTATTTCCTATCACACACCAAGGTTTTAAGGCAACAGTTTAAGTTAAACACCAACATTTTGTAGTCTGATGCGCTGAAATTTTAGGGTAAAATATTTATTGATAAACCTTTTTTTTTTTTTTTTGAAACAGAGTCTCACTGTGCTGCATAAGCTGGAGTGCAATGGCACAATCAGAGCTCACTGCAGCCTCACCTGGGCTCAAGCAATCCTCCCGCCTCAGCTTCCCAGAGTAGCTGTGACTACAGGCATGCTCCAACTCTGCCGGCTAATTTTTTTTATTTTTAGTAGAGACAAGGTCTTGCTAGGTTGCTTAGGCTGGTCTCAAACTCCTGGCCAGTCTTCTT
This sequence comes from Cebus imitator, assembly GCF_001604975.1. Classification (NCBI taxonomy): domain Eukaryota; kingdom Metazoa; phylum Chordata; class Mammalia; order Primates; family Cebidae; genus Cebus; species Cebus imitator. The sequence goes on along the minus strand of NW_016107640.1, from coordinate 1,854,195 downwards.
ACCTCAGCCTCCCAAGATACTGGGATTACAGGTATGATGCACCATGACCAGCCTTATTTACAAACTTTAATACCCATGTTAGAATCTGGTATCACATGGTCTAAAAATATAATAGATATATTGATACTAGCTGTGGCATCGTGATAGACAGAAGGTAAGAAAAAGGAAAAATTAAATAAATTGATAAAAAGTAAGTAAATAAGGAACTACTTTATTAGTTTATACATATATATGACACGAAACAATGAAAAGCAGGAGAATTAAAGCCAAAGGCACTAAAACAACCACGAAAACTTCAGAATGCTAAGCCTAAATATCAATACCTCCACATGTCCCAAGGAAATCATATTAACAGATGGGCTAATAAACTGATGAGTAGATGAGTGGTGGAAGGTGGACAGGAAAAAAAAACAACAACAGTCTAAGCACTATATCTTTTGACTATATATGATCTTGAACAAATTATTGACATCTGTTTATCTTGATTTTCTCATTTGATTTGCATTTCCATTAAGAGGAGTAGTGAAGTCTCACTGAAAAGCTTTTGGATAGAAACCATCTTATATCAAGGTTACTGAAGTAGTTGTGAATCCACCAAATTGAAGAGATGGTACTATTAGAAATATAAAAATTTAGCCCCTAAAAAATGCCAGACTATTCCTTCCTACCCTTCCTAACAATCTAATACTATTTAAGATACCCACTGGAGGCTGGCTGCCGTGGTTCACACCTGTAATCCCAGCACTTGGGGGCCGAGGTGGGTAGATCACCTGAGGTCAGGAGTTCGAGACCAACCTGGCCAATATTGTGAAACCCTGTCTGTACTAAAAATACAATAATGAGCTGGGCATGGTGGCACGTGCCTTTAATTCCAGCTACTTAAGGGGGCAGAGACAGGAGAATTGCTTGAACCAGGAGGCGGAGCTTGCAGTGAGCTGACATGGCGCCACTATACTCCAGCCTAGGCAACAGAGCAAGACTCCATCTCAAAAAAAAAAAAAAGATAACCATTGGAAAATAAGAAGTTTACAGGAAATCCTTCAGATATAAGTATTGAAAATACGAGGCCGGGCATGGTGGCTCACGCCTGTAATCCCAGCACTTTGGGAGGCCAAGGCGGGTGGATCACAAGGTCAGGAGTTTGAGACCAGCCTGACCAACATGGTGAAACCTCGTCTCTAATTTAAAAAAAAAAAAAAAAAATTGAAAATACATAACTCCAGTTTCGTATCAGGCATTCAACCATCTCTTCTTCCCTTGTACAACTCAACTCTAAAATGTCTACTTGGCCAAGTGCAGTAGCAGTCACGCCTGTGATTTCAACAATTTGGGAGGCCAACGCAGGAGGATCACTTGAGCTCAGAAGTTCAAGATCATCCTGAGCAACACAGCAAGACCTCATCTGTATTGGGGAAAAAAAAAAAAAAAAAAAAAAAGCTGGGTGTGGTGGCATGTTTTCTGTAATCCCAGCTACTCGGGAGGCTGAGATGGGAAGATCACTTGAACCCAGGAGATCGAGGCTGCCATGAGCTGTTTGCACCACTGTACTCCATCCTGAATGACAGAGCAAGATCGTGTTTCAAAATAAAAAGGTGAAACTTCTACTTAACCTATATCCTCCTTACTTAAAAGATTAGAGGGCGTCCTTGGATAGCGGGACCAGATGGTATAAGGTATCAAACAGAAGCATTAAGGGGAGTTTAGTACAATAAAATTTTCTCCTAATAGTTAACAAAAGCAATCAAAATAACATAAGACAGCCATATGGTGAAGTGTTAGGTGAAAAAATCACTTTCAAAGGCTCAAGTTTCAAATTAGTATCTCCAGGTTTTACTTTATAAAAGGAAAAAAAAGGAAAAGGCATGGAATGGTACCTTTAATTTTAACCTGGTTCTACCTTCTTCATCCAGCATTTCTTCATCTTCAAATTCATCTTCATAATACTGAGGATCAAAAGGTCTACAAATTGTTTTCCAAATAAACTATTAATAATATTATTAAAAAATTACTGCTATGTAATAACATCTCTATTAATAAACACCATTATATCAAAAAAATCATAATTTTAAAAATAATAATGATCAAATATCTTCATGCTTAACTTCAAAGAAGTAGTAATTTTACTTAATTTTTTTTTTTTGAGACGGAGTTTTGCTCTTGGTTGTCCAGGCTGTAGTGCAATGGTGTGATCTCAGCTCACCGCAACCTCCACCTCCCAGGTTTAAGCGATTCTCCTGCCTCAGCCTCTGAGTACTGGGATTACAGGTATGCGCCAACACGCCCAGCTAATTTTGTATTTTTGAGAGATGGGGTTTCTCCATGATGGTCAGGCTGGTCTCAAAGTTTCAACCTCATGTGATCTGTGATCTGCCCGCCTCAGCTTCCCAAAGTGCTGGGATTACAGATGTGAGCCACCTCGCCCAGCCAGAAATTATACTTCTTAAAATTTGCTGTTAATACACATTGCTTGAAATAAAGTACAAGCAAGGGTAAATATTCACTCTGCCAAAGAATAGGCTACATACGCTCTAGCTTTCCACATCATTGTGCCTGGGAAAAAATTTTTTTTAAAGCACAAGAGCTTGAGTAAACTTAGTAAATAATACCCATCAACACTGTTTAATTGTCCAAAACCATTACATTTTCTAGACCAGCAATAGCTGCTACAGTGGACATGGGCATTTCTCTAGCAAATTTCATCACTTTTCAATTTCAGCCTTTTCAGGGCTGTACTGATTTTAAAAATATCTTGAAGACTTGCAGTGTCTGTTAATTCATAAGAAAGTATCAAACTGCTAAAAACAATCATAGCATTAAAAGCCTCCCTTACCAATATATACTTTTTCTATCTTAGGATGTGCTTGACTAATTTTTTTCAGAGATACACGATCAATTTTCCATTTTTGTGATGTGTCAACTCAGTGTGAAATAAAAATAAACATTCTATGTATTTCTATTCGACATCCTGAAAAAATTTTAATTGATTTCCTTACCTGGGCTCTACACTGAGAAAGTTGGGCAGTTTAACAAAATATAAGTCATTTCCTAAATCAGTGTTTACTTTGGGTATTTCTACTTCTATTCTGGTCTCAGGAATTGGCTCCTCTTCCTGTTGATCCTGAGGCAATCCATTTTCATCCTAGTGAAAGAAACAGAAGTTTACAGCTTGATGGGACCTTAGAAATGGTCTCCTTCAACTTTCACACTTTAATTACTCTGGGGTGCAAGAAACATAACTAGATATCACTTTAGGACTAAAGAAGCTCCCAATCCCCATCCCAAACCACCCACATGCAAAATGGGAAACAAGATCAATTTGGATACCTCAGTACGAGAAACTATCTCCTTTATGATAAATCTCTATTCCAAATGCTCATCAACAAAAGTGTGAAATTAATACTTCAATATGAAGTCACTCTAACAGTTAAAAACAAAGAAGATTATCAACACAGCAGACACTTCTTGGCAAGATCAAGAAAAACATTCAAGTCAACGGTTCTCAAATCACAAGTCCTCACAGTTCAGTGCCCTAAGGCATGAGGCCAATCTCCTGTTTGGCAGTTATTTCCACTCCCCTTTGTAACCAAGAGTTCCCTACATAATGAAGAAAGCCATCTGTTCATTGTATTTTCAGACTAGAATTCAGTTATCAAGTTCCTTTCCTGGAATAGGGGAGACCCTTCACCTCTGAAACTTTGTACTTGGCCTTGAATAAGTTAACGTTAGTAATTTACTTACAACAGGCTGTCCTGGAGTAGGTGGCTTGTCTTCTCCATCACTCCCTGAAGAGATATCATCTGCACCTCCAAATAGATCCATGGTTCCACCATTACCTTCAATGCAGAAGGAAAAAGGCATTAGTGTTACTATTTGTAACTAAGGTTCTTCACAGCTGATCACTTCAGCACATTCCCAAGGTTTCTGGACCAGCACCAGAAAACCACCCAAAACATAATGCTCAGCCTGGCTCTCAACCAGAATGTGGGGAGAGGGAAGGGAGCAAATCTAGTAAAAGGCAAGCTGCACAGGTGGCACTTCTTTCTCCTTTCATTTTCAGGATCCTTATTCTTCCATTTTCCTTTATTCTCCAGGATCCCAAATGTTTCCTACAGTCTAGATGCTCAAAGTTGGGGCTCAAGCACTCCACAGACACTTATTTTCCATAAGTCTATCCAGATTCAAAATTACAGGCCAGGCACAGTGGTTCATGCCTGTAATCTCAGTGCTCTGGGAGGCCAAGGTGGGTGGACCACTTGAGGTCAGAAGTTTGAGACCAACCTGACCACCATGGTGAAACCCCATCTCTACTAAAGATACAAAAATTACCTGGGTGTGGTAGCGGGTACCTATAATCCCAGCTTCTTGGGAGGCTGAGGCATGAGAAAGGGAGCTACCACACCCAGCTAGTAGAACTCCTTTCATCCTTCCAACTTATAATATCGGGTGGTTGTTGTTGTTCTTTTGAGACAGTTTCACTCTTGTTGGTCAGGCTGGAGTGCAGTGGTGTGATCTCGACTTACTGCAACCTCCACTTTGCCTCTCGAGTACAAGCAATTCTCATGCCTCAGCCTCCTAAGTAGCTGGGACTACAGATGCACAACACCATGCCTCGCTAATGTTTTATATTTTTGGTACAGATGAGGTTTCATACCATGTTGGCCAGGGTGGTCTTGAACTCCAGGCCTCAAGTGATCCACCACCTTGGCCTCCCAAAGTGCTGGGATTACAGGCATGAGCCACCATGCCTGGCCAACACTGGGTTTTTATGAGCTCTTTGTCTATCCCACAGCTCAAAGTATCAGTTTCTTCATCTGTTAAGAACTTAGGAACAAAACACCGAGACTGTCATTATTCAAACTGAAAAATGGACATTGTAACCTCCATCCCAACAAGAAGGTCAGCCCTCTAATAATGAATTCACTGTAACTATAAACAGACTGGGGTCAGTGCTCCCAGCATTTGGAAGGCTGAGTTCAGTGGATCACTTAATGTCAGGAGTTCAAGACCAGCCTGGCCAACATAGTGAAACCCCATCTCTACCAAAAAAGCAAAAAATTTAGCCAGGCATGTCGATGCATTTCTGTAATTCCAGCTACTCGGGAGGCTGCGGGAGAACTGACTGAACCCAGGAGGCGGAGGTTGCAGTAAGGTGAGCTCACACCACTCACTCCAGCTTGGGTGACAGAGTAAGACTCCATCTCATAAAATAAATAAAAACTACAAACAAAGTGGCAGATTATTCTTCAACTAATTAAGCATAAGCAGCTTCTCATAACTGTATAACTTCTCCGAATACACTGAGTATATCCACACTCTTTTCTGTGGGTCTTACAATGTGGGATAAACACATTTAAGGTTAGAAATGCACTACATTAAATGCAGAAAGAGATATGGAAATATACACAAATATATAAAAGAAATAATACGGGTACCTTTTGGCACCTCAGTGTCGCTATCTGCTTCTGAATCAGATGCAATTGCATTCTTGCGTTTCATTCGTAAAACTTCATCTTCACTATCACTGCCTCTTGCAGATTCTATAAAGATAAAATTACAAGTTTTGCCTAATCACTCGCATTATTTGAATTTTGTGTTTTAAAAGCAATACTGCAGATAAACAAATTGTGATACACCCATACAATGGACTACTACTCAGCAATAAACAGGAATGAACTACTGATACAGGTAACCAATTAGATAAATCACAAATTCTCTATGCTAAGTTAAAGAAGCCAATCTGAAAAACTACATACTTACTGTATGACCCTATTTATATGACATTTTCAAAAAAGCCAAAAGTATAGTGACAGAAAAGACCAGTATATGCCAGGGTTTAGGAGTGGCAGAAGGATATGACAACAAACAGGATAGGGTAAGGGAATTTTAGCTGTTCTGTATCCTCACTGTGGTGGTGGTTATACAAATCTATAGATACATTAACATGAATAGAGCTGTACACACAGAACCCTCCCCCCAAAAAAAAATCAACTCTAATGTGTAATTTTAAAAATTGAATTTTAAAAATAAATACTGGCGCCAGGCGTGGTGGCTCACACTTGTAATCCCAGCACTTTGGAAGGCCAAGGTGAGCAGATCACTTGAGGTCAGGAATTGGAGACCAGCCTGACCAATATCGTGAAACCCCATCTCTACCACAAATAAAAAAATTAGCTGGGTGTAGTGGCGTGTGCCGGTAGTTCCAGCTACTCAGGTGGCTGAGGAAGGAGAATCGCTTCAACCTGGGAAACAGACATTGCAGTGAGCCAAGATCACACCACTGCACTCCAGGCTGGGTGACAGAGCGAGACTCTGTCTTAAAGACATACATACATACATGCTGGCTTCTGCAAGTAGAAAAACTTGGTAGAAATGAGAAGAGTAGTATTGAAACTTACCACATTTACGTAACACAAATTTCAGAAAAAAAGGTAAAAAATATTAGAAAGGAACTGACAAACATATCATTATCTCTAGATGGTACAATTGTTTATGTAAAAACTTCTTAAAAACCAACGGAACCACTGTTGAACTAGTAAGAGGTAAGCAGGATTACCAGCTATAAGGTTCCCTACTATGACCCTGCCCTTGACTTCGTCTGCTAGTATTTGGGAGGTAGTACATGAGCCTTAAAGATTCTTTCTGATAACAATAAAAACAACCCTACTCTCAGCCGGGCACGGTGGCTCTTGCCTGTAATCCCAGCACTTTGGGAGGCCAACCAGGGCAGGCGGGTCACCTGAGGTTAGGAGTTCAAGACCAGCCTGGTCAACATGGTGAAACCTCCTCTCTACTAAAAATACAAAAATTAGCTGGGTGTGGTGGTGTGTACCTGTAATCCCAGCTACTCAGGAGGCTGAGGCAGAAGAATTGCTTGAACCTGGTAGGTGGAGATTGTAGTGGGCCAAAATCATGCCACTGTATTCCAGCTTGGGTGACAGAGACTCTGTCTCAAAAAAAACAAAACAAAAAAAAAAAAAAAGAAGAAAGAAAATAAATCCTACTCTGACGTAGTTATTGAAAACTTACTGCAGTCCCATAGTCTACACAAATCTATATTCATCTCTGGAAATATGTTGCCCTCCTCTTCTAATAGAACCAAAATGTGGTTTTTCAATGCTGTCCTATGAGGTATGTGTTAGATTCCCTCATATTTAAGCTAAGAAGATAGGATCAAAATAGAATTAATATACTATGGAAGTGAAACAATCCAAAGTATTACTTCAGGAAGACTTCAGCCCAATTAAGATAAATTTATATAGAAAGAAATATGATCTCTAATTTTTATACACAAGAATGTGTTAACTTGAGCAGAATAGTCTAAATGGTAATTACAAAAGCAGGGTCCAGAAACCAAAGTTCAGGCGTATGCCTCCTATAGTCTTTAGGGAATGAGTGTTCTAACCCAAGCTCATCTCTGTAGGGTGAAGATACACACATCAATCTGTCCTGGCTCAGTAACACTGTCCATTGAGACTACTCGGCCATGTTTGCACTTTCTACATATTATACTCCCCAGGCAACCTCCTGATTATTATAATTTGGCATCCACTGTAGATTTGCCCTTGGGGAAACATATGATAAGAAATAACTGATCCTCTTGAAACAATTTTGCAATTCAATTTTATACATTAATATCGTGTAATTTGACAAGTTTGAGTAAACTCCTTAGAGCTTGACCATCTCTGGATGATCAAATTTTGAATCTCAAAAAGCTGAGCTGCAGCAATAGTGCCCACATCCCAGTACAGTGTTCTGTGGGAAAATTTCAATGGTACTGTTTTTTCCATAGGCAAATCTATTCTCTCACAAGGCATGCTCTTCAGTTATCCACAGAAATGGAACAAACGTAACTAGCTCTTCTTACACCATATCCCGCTCTCTAAGACTTAATTTTAAGTCTTCTTTAAATTGTTTTCCCCCCGGACCTATCAATTAACAAATGGAAGGGAAAGGAGTAAGAAAGAATAAGTAGATTAGAAAGATTTAACAGGAGCAAAATGTATTCTAGAGTTAGTAAAGTTTGAAAGGGAGGGACAGAAGAGAAAAAACAGGGTAATACATATGGAAATGAAAGAATAAATGGGTCCCTTCTGTATCTGAATGCTTCTTACTGAGCCATTTTGGTTCTCATAAATGTATTACCTGATTTATGGTCCTGTTCCTCTTCATCATCTGAATGCCTGTGTTCTTCATCTGAGACCTGTGGCCTTTCATCATCAGAATTTTGCATTTTCTCCTCATCAGACAGCTGTGGTTGTTCTTCATCATCGGAATTCTGTTTCTCATCATCATTATCAGAAGCTACCTGCTGTTCATCATCAGAATTAGCCTTTTCCTCCTCAGATAGCTGTTGTCTCTCATCATCGGAAAGCTGAGGCCTCTCCTCCTCATCTGTGTTCTGCATTTTCTCATCATCGTCAGAATTCTGCAGCTTATCTTCATCAGATCCTTGTGCTCTCTCCTCATCGTCAGAATTTTGTATCTTTTCATCATCTGACTGGTCACTTTTATCTTCTCTGCCCCATTTTTCATCATCTGAATGTGCTTTTTCAGAACCTTCTGCTTCTGAGTGATGGCTCCCTCCATCAGATCTGTGACCTTCGTCTTCATCATCATTAGGGGCTTCTGATCCACTGTGCTGATCTACATCTGAGGGGTCATTGTCTTCATGGTCAGATTGCTCAGAAGCTTCTGATCTATTGTCTGATCTTTCAGAATGATTATCACTGCCACTATGATGAGAAGCTCCCTCATCCTCACTGTCATCTCCAAACAGTTCCTTATTACTTGGTTGTCCTGAATCACCTCTTTCATCCTGATCACTTTCACTTCCAGAGGCATTACTGCCAGAGGCAGCATTCTCTTGATCAGAATCTGAGTCAGATCCAGAATCAGAATCTAAGGGATCACATAAACAAAGGATAATATCAGCAAAAAATGGCAGAGTAAGGCAGTCCAAAAGTCCATCCCAACATAAAAGCAATGAAGAAACTGGCAAAAACTGTTAGAATTAACATTGTAAACATTTAAGGAAATCTCTGATCGACCATTAGCTGACCACTAAGGTATAGAACAGAGCCTTCAATGGCCACACTCAACGAAGTTTACAAGCTTTACCAATTAATTCAGAAGAGTCACTAAACAAATAAGCAGGCCAAGTGTGGTGGCTCACACCTGTAATCCCAGCACTTTGGGAGGCCAAGACAAGAAGAAATCTTTTTTTTTTGAAACAGAGTCTCGTCCTGTCGCCCAGGCTGGAGTGCAATCTTGGCTCACTGCAACCACCGCCTCCCAGGTTCAAGTGATTCTCCTACCTCAGCCTCCAGAGTAGCTGGGATTACAGCGCGCACTACCATGCCCAGCAAATTTTTTGTATCTTCAGTAGAGATGGGGTTTCACCATGTTGGCCAGGCTGGTCTTGAACTCCTGACCACCACACCCAGCTGACAAGAGGAAATCTTGAGTCCAGGAGTTCAATACCAGCCTGGGCTGGTCCATCTCTACAAAAATAAAAAAAGCAAACAAACTTAGCCAGGAAAGGTGGCATGTGCCTGTAGTCCCAGCTATGCGAGAGGCCAAGGCAAGAGGATCTCTTGAGTCCAGGAATTTGAAGTTACAGTGAGCTATGATTCCATCACTGTACCCCGGTTTGGGCAACATAAGACCCTGACTCAAAACAAAACAAACAACTGCTGATACAATAAACAGCAATAAAAATTCCTGGGGAGGAGAAAGAACGTGATATTCTCAGTTGCAACATTATAATATTCAGAATGCCCATTTATCAATGCAAAATTATTAGGTATGCAAAGAAACAACAAAGCGTGGCCCATACAGAAGGAAAATGGCTAGAAATTGTTCCCGAAGACCAGACATTAAAATGATCTATTACTAAATAAATAGTATCAATGAAAAGAACCACATACTTAGAAAAAGAACCAAACAGAAACTATGGGCCGAACATGGTGGCTCCTGCCTATAATCCCAGCACTCTGTGAGGCCGAGGCAGGCGGATCACTTGAGGTCAGGAGTTCAAGACCAGCCTGGCCAACATGGTGAAACCCCATCTCTACTAAAAATACAAAGATCAGCTGGGTATGGTGGTGCATGCTACTCAGGAGGCTGAGGCAGGAGAATCGCTTGAACCCAGGAGGCGGAGGTTGCACTGAGCCACGGTCATCCACTGCACTCCAGCCTGAGCAACAGAACAAGACTCCATTCCCCATCCCCCCCCAAAAAAAAGAAAAGAAAGAAATTATGGAGTTGAGGCTGGGCATGGTGGCTCATGCCTGTAATCCTAGCACTTTATGAGGCCGAGGCAATGGGATCACTTGAGGCCTCCCAGAGTGCTGGGATTACAGATGCGAGCCACTGCACCCAGCCAACATGATCTTATATGTAGAATATCCTAAAGGATTCACCAAAAAAATGATTGCAGAATACAAGTGAAAATCAGTTGTATTTCTATAAACTAGCAATAAATAAATCAAAATGAAATTAAGAAAACAATTCCACTTGCAATAGTATCCGTTAGAATAAAATATTAATAATAAATTTAACGTAAGAAGTACAGGACTTATACAATGAAAACTACAAAACATTGTTGAAAGAAATTAAGAAAGAACTGGCATATTTATACATGAAAGCAGCATGCTAGTCCTAGGTAGAGGTTCTAGTCATTCTTATAATAAGAAAGTCATCGGATATAGTTATTTTCCACAACTCTCACAGACCAGGGAGATAATGAAATACGCTAGGCCTAACAGGAATCATATCCATACTATCTTCAGAACCAACAGAAATTTTCAAGGATAGCGTATCAGATTTGGAAGTAAATCCTAGAAGAAAATTTCAGTAGACTCACAAGAAGGTAAAACCTGAAGCCTAGAGAAGCAACCATCTCCACTCCTCACCACCCTACACACTGAGTTTGCAATGCAAAAGCACTGCAGGGTATACCTTATGAAAGGTGTACACCTATTGCTTCTACCTATCCAATTAATCAACTATGCATTAAGCACTGATATAAGCTGGGAGGTAAGGGGATCAACTTTTCATCATTATATCCTCAAAATCTAGCAAAACAACTGAAACGCAATAGGGGATCAATAAATACTTAACAAATTAATAAATAACTTCATAAATAAGCCAGGGAGGGTTCACAATGAACTGTGCCTTGAAGGGAGAATGGGATATACACAAGTAAAAATGAGGAAAAAATGAAAACATGAGCAAAGGTAGTGGAACAAGAGTTAGTATACAGAGGCCGGGCATTGTGGCTCACGCCTGTAATACCAGCACTTTGGAGGCCAAGACGGGCGGATCACCTGAGGTCAGGAGTTCAAGACCAGCCTGACCAACATGGTGAAACTCCGTCTTTAAAAAAAAAAAAAAAAAAAGGAGTTAGTATACGGAACTCTGTAGTTTGACACTTATCCTGACTAGCACCTCCTAGATAGCCATCCCAGAAGGGCATTCACACTAGAATTTAGTTCTTTGTACCTCCACCTACTGCTACCTTCACTACAGTATAGAAATTATGAATAAATTGGAGCTGGTGAAAATGAAGGGGAAAAAAGAATCACCCAACAATGCATTTTACTAAGGGAAAAGTATACACAAATGCACTACTTGGAGCCTGGAGGGTTGCAAGAATTGTGAACTTGGTCTTGGGTTTTTTTCTCACTTCAAATAACTCCTATTCATATTTCAACAGCCTGTAGTCTCAGCTACTTGGAGGCTGAGGCAGAAGGATGGCTTGAGCCCAGAAGTTCAAGGCCAACCTGGGCAATAAAGCAAGACCTTGTCTCTTTCAAAAAAAAAAAAAAATAAAGAAAAGAAACCAAAAAAACCACAATCCTGTGCCAGAAATACTTCCAGGTACCATGCATATGCACTAATTCATTCATTTCATCAACAAATCCTTCATTCCTCCTCTTCGAACACAGACCCCATGTACCCCCCATTCTAACATCACAGACTCCAGAGATTCTGGAGTTTCTGCACAAGCTCTTAGAGAACACATTCTCTCCAATGTGAAACATATATCTGTAACCCCATCCCATTATCCGTCCCATACTCCTCATCCAGACATCTCAAGCTCCCTATCACACCATGATCTGGCCTTCTGAGGCCCTCTGTAAATTCGCCCACCCCATCCCGTATTGCTGCATTCATTTCCATTCATTCACAAACCACCCTTACTCTGCGCTGGCCTGTGCAAGACAGGGCGGAACAGGACTCCAAGGTTCCTCTCCGGGCTGCGCAGGCTAGTCTGCATCTCCACTCCTGCCCCGCGCCCCCTTCGTTCCACAAGCTCTCAGGCACCGTGTGTTCCACCGACACCCAGAGCCTCGAGGCGCAGACTCTGTCCGTCTCTCCATCCCGCCCGTCTGGAGAGGGTGGCACCTCCAGGAGTGCAGGGGGCGCTGAGACAGGAGAGGAGGAAATACCTCCTCTTGCCCGCGGTGCCGGAGCCTCCACGGTTGTCTGGCTCCCACAGCAGAAGGCCTGCCACGCACCCGTACTCCGAAGCCCGGCCAAGCCCACCTTTACGCTCAGCTTCGCTGTCGGCGTCGCTCCCGAAGAGATCCTCCATATCCGCCATTGTCGTTCACGTCTGCCGCTGCCTCGGCTAGGGGCAGCTCCGGGCCTCTTTACGGCACGGAACCAACGAAACACGACAGTGTCGCAAAGATTCGCCGAAGACACTCCTTTCCTTCTGTGACCCAGTTTTCGCTTGCCCAGTGAACCTATCCACTTCTGGGTCTGCATGGTTGACAAGCCCGGATATTTCATCAATATCTGTTCTTTGCCGGGATTCTTACTGGAGGCGGGCGTCCTGAGTTCGGGTGCGGGTGCGCGTGCGGGTGCGGGTGCGGGTGCGGGTGCGGGTGCGGGTGCGGATGGAGTGGGCGGTGACTGGAGCTCCCGAGAGAAGGGCCTCCGGCTGGATGAAATCTATCGCGATTCAGGCCTGAAGCCCTTTTTCTTACTGAGCAACTGTTCTCCAGTTGTTTCATCCCAAACCCCTTTACACTCTTAAAAATTGTTGAGGACTCCAAAGCTTTTGTTTACGTGGGGGTACAGCTGTTGATATTTACTGTATTCTTACTAAAACAGTAATAAAGAAATTTTTTAGTTACTAATTCATTTAAAAATAATATATTTAACAAATAGCTTTTTTAAGCTTTAAATGACCATTTTTTTCTACAAAATATTTAGACCGGGCCGATGGCTCACGCATGTAATCCCAGCATTTTGGGATGCCGAGGCAGGAAGATCACCTTGAGGTCAGGAGTTCGAGACCAGCCTGGCCAACATGGTGAAACCCAGTCTCTACTAAAAATACAAAAATTAGCCAGGCATGGTAGCATATGTCTGTAATCCCAGCTACTTGGGAGGCTGAGGCAGGAGAATCACTTGAAACCCGGGAGGCGGATGTCGCAGTGAACCAAGATCGTGCCATTGCACTCCAGCCTGGGCAACAAGAGCGAGACTCCGTCTAAAAAAAAAAAAATCTTTAAAATCACCCCCCCACACTTGGCATTCAAAGTGTGATTTCTGACAGCAAGCATCACCTGTCGGACATATAAACTGTGCAACAGAGTAAGACTCCGTCTCAAAAAAAAAAAATATATATATATATATATATACATACATATATGTATATATACATACATATATATATACATACATATATGTATATATACATACATATATATATACATACATATATGTATATATACATACATATATATATATACATATATATATGTTTAGAAGAGTGGAATTGTTTTAGTTTTATATATGTTTAGAAGAGTGGAATTGTTTTAGTTTTGAAAATATCTTTAATACCTAGCTTAAAAGAAGTTGTCTGAATTCTCATACCTGTTTCTACAATCTGCTGAGAAATATTGAACCACCTGAAGAAAATCTGGTCTTGAATAAATACATTTGTAATTGGAAAAGGGAGACGCTCTCAGATCCCCTGAAAGAGTCTCCATCCAACCCCAACTTAGAAGCAGTGATTCTCAAACATCATAGATTTTCCTTCCTACTTTGGTTTGAATGTCCTCTCCACAACTCATGCTGAAATTTAATTACCATTGTGATGGTATTAAGAGGTGAGACATTTTTTTTTTTCTTTTGAGACGGAGTTGCCCAGGCTGGAGTGCAATGGCACAATCTGGGCTCACTGCAATCTCCACTTCCCAGGTTCAAACAGTTCTTCTGCCTCAGCCTCCTAAGTAGCTGGGATTACAGGCACCTGCCATCACACCCCGCTAATTTTTGTATTTTCAGTAGAAACAAGGTTTCACCATGTTGGCCAAGCTGGTCTCAAACTCCTGACTTCAGGTGATCCATCCATCCCAGCCTTTCAAAGTGCTGGAATTACAGGCATGAGCCACTGCACCAGGCCTCAGTTTCATTTTCACTTAGAGTACTGTCCTTGAAAAGCATGTTGATTAAATTTATTTCATTTTGATACAGTGTCTCACTTTGTTGCCCAGGCTGGAGTGCAGTGGTCCCATCATAGCTCACTGCAGCCTCAAACTTCTGGCCTCAAGAGATCCTCCTGCCTCGGCCTCCTAAGACATTGGGATTACAGGTATGAGCTACAGTGCCTGGCTAAGTCTTAATAAATTGAATTACATCTTGGTCTGCTGAATCACCATGTCCATATTCCTGGCTAGCAGAATGAGTGTGTTTTTCCCACATTAATAGTATAAAACAAATAACTTCTGGCTCTTGGACAGATTTTTTGTTTATGTTTTGGCTATACTTTTTTTTTTTTTTGAAACAGAGTTTCACTCTGGTTGCCCAGGCTGCAGTGCAATAGCGTGATCTTGGCTCACTGCAGTCTCCGCCTTCTGGGTTCAAGTGATTCTCCTGTCTCAGCCTTCTCAGAGTAGCTGGGATTACAGGCATGCTCCACCCTGCCCGGTTAATTTTGTATTTTTAGTAGAGATAGGATTTCGCTGTGTTAGTCAGGCTGGTCTCAGACTCCTAACCTCAGGTGATCCTTGAGCCTCAGCCTCCCAAAGTGGTAGAATTACAGGCATGAGCCACCGTGCCCAGCCTTATTTGGACTACACTTTATGCTAACCATTTCACCTCTACTCATTGCCTTTCTTCATGCAGGATATAATACATGAGATTGGACTTAAGCTAAATCAGTCACAATCATTTTGCAGTATTTCTTGCCTGAAGTTATCACTTTGATTGAAGTTTATTTTATTTTTAATACTCTTTAAAAAAACTTTTTTAAAAAATTGAAACAAGTTCTCACTTTGTTGCCTAGACTGGTCTTGAATTCCTGGTCTCAAGTGATCTTTGTCTTGGCCTCCCAAAGTATGGGAATTATAGGTGTGAGCCATACACCCCACTTGATTGAAGTTTAGAGTACTACATAACTTCATTTACTCCCAGAGATGGAGAATTTCATCCTATTTGGTTTGTGTTTAACTGATTTAACTTTGAAAGATGATCTTGTCATTTGTTTCCAGGAATGGAGAATTTTTTTTTTTTTTCCCAAGACAGAGTCTTGCTCTGTTAGTCAGGCTGGAATGCAGTGACATGAACGTGGCTCACTGCCACCTCCGCCTCCTGGGTTCAAACGATTCTCCTGCCTCAGCCTCCTGAGTAGCTGGGATTACAGGTGTGCACCACCATGCTCAGCTAATTTTTGTATTTTTAGTAAAGACAGGTTTCACCATGTTGGCCAGGCTGGTCTCGAACTCCTGACCTCAAGTGATCCACCTGCCACAGCCTCCCAAAGTGCTGGGATTACAGGCATAAGCTACCATGCCAGGGCCAAGAATTTAATCTATTCGCTGTGTGATTAAATAAAACAATTACAGAGTGGCTTTACCTTCTTTGATATTTCAGTTTTTGAAAGGTCTTCTCTTTTGCCTCAGGCTCTGCCTTCATAAGGTAGAGATGGATCCTCAGAATAATATTTTTTGAGACACCACAGAACCCAAAGAACAAAGTTTCAATGCGGTTTAGTACATAACACAATACAATTAATGTGTCATCCCAAAGATTTTTACAAGGTAATTAAAAAAAATAACAGTGTAGCCGGGCATGGTGGCTCACCCCTGTAATCCCAGCACTTTGGGAGGCTGAGGCAGGCAGATCATGAGGTCAGGAGATTGAGACCATCCTGGCCAAAATCGTGAAATCCCTTCTACTAAAAATACAGTAATTAGCTCGGTATGGGGGTGCATGCCTATAATCCCAGCTACTCGGGAGACTGAGGCAGGAGAATCAGATCAACCTGTTACCTTCTTAAGACCAACTAGGATTATGCAGGGATTATAGGCATGAGCCTCTGCACCTGGTCATGTTTAAATATTTTGAAATATTACGTTTCTGTAATTGGATATATAAAAAATTTGTAATTGACACATTAAAACTAAGCAAACAGAAAACCAAGACATTAAGTCCAAGAAAAACAAAATGATGTACAGTACATTATGTGGCTCAGCTGATAATAATGGCAGATAACACATAACATAGCTTGTGCCAGGCACTATGTTTTGGTTTTGGTTTGAGGTTGTGTGTGTGTGTGTGTGTGTGTGTGTGTGTGTGTGCGCTTTTTTTTTTGAAACGGGGTCTCACTTTGATGTCCAGGCTGGAGTGTGTAATCACAGCTCACTGCAGCCTTGACATCTCGGGCTCAGGCAACCCTCCTGACTCAGTCTCCCAAGTAGCTGGGGCCACAGATCCATGCCACCACACCTGGCCAATTTTTTTTATTTCTTGTTTTTGTTTTTTGAGATGGAGTCTTGTTCTGTCTCAGGCTGGAGTGCAGTGGTGCAGTCTCAGCTCACTGCAACCTCTGCATCCCGGGTTCAAGTGATTCTCCTGCTTTCAGCTCCTGAGTAGCTGGGACTACAGGCATGCACCACCATGCCCAGCTAATTTTTGTATTTTTAGTAGAGGCTGGGATGGTCTCAATCTCTTGACCCGCCCACCTTGGCCTTACAAAGTGCTTGGATTACAGGTGTAAACCACTATAGCTGGCCTTTTTAAAAAATTATTTGTAGAGAGGAGGTTTCTCTATGTTGCTCAGGCTGGTCTCAAACTCTTGGACTCAAGCTATCCTCCCACCTTGGCCTCCTCAGAGTGCTGGGATCACAGGCATGGAGTTTCGCTATTGTTGCCCAGGCTAGAGTGCAATGGTGCAATCTCAGCTCACCGCAACCTCCACCTCCTGGATTCAAGCGATTCTCCTGCCTCAGCCTCCCAAGTAGCTGGGATTACAGGCATGCTCCACCATGTCTGGCTAATTTTGTATTTTTAGTAGAGTCGAGCTTTCTGCATGTTGGTCAGGCTGCTCTCAGACTCTGGACCTCAGGTGATCTGCCTGCCTTGGCCTCCCAAAGTGCTGGGATTATAGGCATCAGCCACTGCACCCAGCTGCACTATTTTCATATAAAAGAGTTTGGGAAAAATGAAACAAATATTCGAAAACATCTAAAGAATTTCAATTTTAGAAGTTAATTATGGCAGAGAGTGGTGGCTTATGCCTGTAATCCCAGCACTTGGGTAGCTGAGGCAGGTGGATCACCTGAGGTCGGTGGATCACCTGAGGTCAGGAGTTCAAGAACAGCCTGGACAACATGGTGAAACCCCATCTCTACTAAAAATAAAAAATTAGCGAGGTGTAGTGGCGTGTGCCTGTAGTCCCAGCTACCCAGGAGGCTGAGGCAGGAGAATTGCTTCAACCCAGGAGACGGAGGTTGCAGTGAGCTGAGAGCATACCAAGCATACTACTGCACTCCAGCCTGGGTGACAGAGGGAGACTCCATTAA
>NW_016107640.1:1831209-1834556 GCF_001604975.1 Cebus imitator | reverse complement strand
GAGGAAAGAAGGAAGGATGGGAGGAAGAGAGGGAGGGAGGGAGGGAAGGAAGGAAGGGGGGAAGAGAGGGAGGGAGGGAGGGAAGGAAGGAGGGAAGGTAGGGAGGGAGGGAAAGAAAGAAAGGAAGAGAGGATGGAAGAAAGAGAAAAGGGAAAGGAGGAAAGTAAAAGAAGGAAAGAAAGAGAGGAAGGAAGGAATTTAAAGGAAGAACAGGGAAGCTAAGAGACTGTAAGCTACACAGCTAAGAAGACTTGCTCAGGCATAATAACATAAACATATTTTCAGTTTAGTAAGATTATTTGACTTTTAAAACATAACACCACACACTAATAATTTTAGTAAAGAATATTTCCAAGATACATGGGTAAGGAGGGGAAAACCATTCTGAGTAATATATATATAAAGCTACCATTAAAATTTAAATACAGGCCGGGTGTGGCAGCTCATGCCTGTAATCCCAGCACTTTGGGAGGCCAAGGTGGGAGGATAACTTGAGTTCAGGAGTTTGAGACCAACTTGGAAAACATGGTGAAACCCCGACACTACAAAAAATACAAAAATTAGCTGGGTATGGTGACGCCCGCCTATAGTCCCAGCTACTTGGGAGACTGAGGTGGGAGGATCGCTTGAGCCCGGGAGGTCAAGGCTGTAGTGAGGGAGAGATTGTACCACTGTACTCCAGCCTGGGTGACAAAGTGAGACCCTGTCTCCAAAAAAAATGGAAAAAAATCCAAATATGTGTGTGTGTGTCTAGCATGTAAACAAAGAGACTACCTCTGGAAGATTGCATCAGAAGCTAGACCCAGCCCTTGCCTCCAAGAGGAGGAGCTAGGGAGCTGGAGGAGAGATGAGGAGAAAAACTTCACTTTTCACTCAGTACCATTTGAATTTTATACCAAACAAGTATACTGAAAATTAAAATCAGAAGTAGAAGTAGAAGGGCCGGGCTTGGTGGCTTATGCCTATAATCCCAAAACTTTGGGAGGCCAAGGCAGGTGGATCACCCGATGTCAGGAGTTCAAGACCAGCCTGGCCAGCATAGTGAAACCCCATCTCTACTAAAAATACAAAAATTAGCTGGATGTGGTGGTGGGCACCTGTAATCCCAGTTACTTGGGAGGCTGAGGCAGGAGAATTGCTTGAACCTGGGAAATGGAGGTTGCAGTGAGCTGAGACTGTACCGTTGCATTCCAGCCCGGGCAGCAAGAACAAAACTCCGTCTTAAAAAAAAAAAAAGAAAGAAAATGGGGACACCAAAATGTCAGTAGTGTTTAGTTAACTCTGGAGGCTGATATTTTATTTTATTTTATTGTTAGTTTTAATATTTTCTAGAATTTCCGTAATGAACATGTATTCATTTTAGAATAAACAGAAAAAAACCTTTGTTTAGGTAGTATATCATTTGTTCAACTACATTTTTCTTACTAGTTTGGTATCTAGGATTGTATGACAATAGATGTCTTCTGAGCCTGAAGAATGAGTAAGTCTGGGGTTCTTGGGCTAATAAACAATAGCTCATGTTATAATATTTTCATAATCCATGGTGGGAAATGCATAATATATAATAAACTGGGAATCACATTAGCTGCCTCAAGTATTTTGGAGCTGTTTACCCAGTTGGAATTACAAAAGCTGTTTTTTTGGATGGAGTCTCACTCTGTTGCCCCTGCTGGAGTGCAGTGTTGCGATCTTGGCTCACTGCAACCTCCACCTCTTGGGTTCAAGCAACTCTCCTGCCTCAGCCTCCCGAGTAGCTGGGACTACAGACACAAACCACCATGCCTGGCTAGTTTTTATGTTTTTAGTAGAGATGGGGTTTCACCATGTTGGCCAGGTTAGCCTTGAACTGACCTCGGTGATCTGCCCGCCTCAGCCTCCTAGAGTGTTGGGATTTCAGGTGTGAGCCACCATGCCCGGCCACAAAAGCTATTTGAATATAGAGCTGATTACCTCATGGAAGCATTTGCAGGGTACCCAGTAAAAGACAGAAAACATACTTCCCATAATTTAAGCTGCTTTCTGAAATGATAGCAAACCTCCTTCCTGAACCTCTTTCTTCCACCATCATTAATCTAACTTGCTTTTATAAGATTCAAGTGTCATCTCCAAAGCACTAGTATATAAATTACTCCCTATGCAAATGAGAGTTTGGACCTGTAAATATAAGCTTCGAAAAGGTTCCAGTATACCTCCTATGAAAACTCAGACTTACACGAAGAAAAAAAGAACACAATAAAGGTAATGAGTCAGAAATTATTTCTTAGGACAGAAGCAAAGTTTGTCCTTTGGAAACCTTTGCTCTTAAATATAGGGTTGGGTTTAGGAACCCGCTTCCTGGAATAGGTAGTGTTTAGGCTCCTTCCTGAAGCTTGAGGGTTACCCGAGAGCTATGTCCTGAAAAGACCTTTGCAGCAGGCAGGATGAGGTTAGTGTACTCAGCGCCAGAGCAGGAACAACTACTGGGGAGAAGAATCAGAAGGAACAAAGAAAGGAGGACAGGGTAGGGAGGGCGCTGTGGGTGTTAGTAGAGGAAGCTGAATAAGAAAAATGATATGCAGCAAAGATATCAAAGAAACTGAAAATGAGAAGTATAAGGAAGGAGAGAAATGACGGAAAAAATAGATTAAGAAGACCAAGGGAAAGGAGGAAACATCCAGTGAGAGAAGGGGATGGAAAAATAATTTTTTAAAGCACGTAATAAAATAGTACCGAGGTGGGGAAATATTGGAACAAAAATGTGAAAACATCCCAACAGCACAAAGAAACAGAGAGAAACATCAGGAAATGTAGACTTCCCTGCCAACCAAAATTTTACAAATAGGAACCACTAGGACAGATCCGGCTCAAACACAAAGCAAAACTGAAAATTTCACTCCACAGCAAAACTGCTCTGATTAGATCTCTTCACTGGATTTCCTTATTCGACTGGATTTTTACAATCCTGTGAGAATACAGCGTGAGTACAGAGATACTGTCTCATCGGCGGGTGGGGACTGCTGGCATGCAGGCTGTATCTGGCCCTCAGTATATTCATCTCACCCACAGAGGGCTACCAAGAGGAGGTAATGATGAATTTCATGCTTGCAATGGCAAAAAAGCATTGCAGTATGAAAATTCTTAACATTAGTAATGCAAAAGGCCACAAGATGGTGATGGTATACTCTGAAGAGACCTCAATCATATGTCCAATGAGGTTTACACACACGTGCGCACACACACACACACACACACACACACCATACACTTAACTAATTTTTCTTTAGCAAGACATTGTCATGTATGTGGTGGTGGTGGAGGTCTTAAGGAGAGAAAAGAAGATTAGAAGCATACTATCTTTTTTTTTTTTT
>NW_016107640.1:1824538-1829574 GCF_001604975.1 Cebus imitator | reverse complement strand
CTGTGAGTCTGATAGGCTTCCCTTTATGGGTAACCTGACCTTTCTCTCTGGCTGCCCTCAGTATTTTCTCCTTCATTTCAAACCTGGTGAATCTGGCGATTATGTGCCTTGAGATTGGTCTTCTTGAGGAATACCTTTGTGGTATTCTCTGTATTACCTGGAGTTGAATATTGTCCTGCTTTGCTAGGTTGGGAAAGTTTTCCTGAATAATATCCTGAAGCATATTTTCCAGCTTGGATTGATTCTCTTCGTCACATTCAGGTACACCTATCAAACGTAGATTAGGTCTTTTCAGATAGTCTCATATTTCTTGGAGACTTTGCTCGTTTCTTTTTATCCTTTTTTCTCTAATCTTGTCTTCACATTTTATTTCATTAAGTTGGTCTTCGACCTCTGATATCGTCTGCTTGATTAATTCGACTGTTAAAACTTGTGCATACTTCACGAAGTTCTTGTGTTGTGTTTTTCAGCTCCATTAATTCACTTATATTCCTCTCTAAATTGTGTATTGTTGTTAACATTTCGTCAATTCTTCCTTCGAAGTTCTTAGTTTCTTTGCATTGGGTTAGAACAAGTTCTTTTAATTCGCAGAAGTTTCTTATCATCCACTTTTTAAAGCCTGCTTCTGATAATGGAACACAGTCTTTCTCCATCAGGCCTTGTTCTGTTGCTGATGAGGAACTGTGATCCCCTGTATAGGGAGAGGCGTTCTGATTTTGGGTATTCTCAGCCTTTTTAGGCTGGTTTCTTCCCTTCGTTATAGATTTATCCATCTGTGGTCTTTATAATTACCGTCTTTATAGTTGGGTTTCTGAATGGACGTCCAACTTGTTGATTCCCGGCTCTAAAATCTGAGCAACCCACTGTGCTGGCCAAAACAGCAGCTTTAAGATTGATGGTGCTTTTACTCTGCACCAAGAACCGCTGCACCAAGGCAGCAGCAAAACCGCCTCGCCGGCCACAAGAGTCGCACTGGCAACCCGTGGGGCTCCTCCGCTGGGAATCACCTGGTGCGTGAGCAGCAAAAATTGATCTGAAAGTGTGGCGTCCTCTCGTTCTCTGCGCTTTCAGTGGGAACTGCAATCCCGAGCTGCTAGTGATCAGCCATCTTGGATCTCTCTCCAAGAATACTATCTTTAGATAGTAATCAAAACGCTTCTTATGATAAAATGAGACAGTGTTTATTCATTTGTTTTCACATTTTTCCCAAGTAAAAAAAAAAAAGCTAAAGCAGTATTTTTAAGACTAGAAAACACTAACGAAATATTTTTCAACTGCAGGCACTCTGATTTGTATGTATCTGCTGATAAAGTAACTCATTTATGTAAAGTAACTGTTACCTTTTAAGGAAATTTTTTTAAGTTTCCTTGGGCTCCATAAGAAGAAATTTCCCTAAAGAGTCCAGTGAAGATTTTACTTCCTTGACTGTAATTTATTTCCTTATTCACTGAGGAAATGACAGGCAGGATTAATTCCTTTCTTTAAATGGGTGTGACATTTTAGGTTAATGGTGATTCACAGTGATGTATGGATAAGTTTAACATTCAGATGTGCAAAAACACTTGTACACTTTATCTGCTACTTAACACAGAATCAAAATGTGGTTAGGGAAATAGGGTAGACTCCTGGGCCCAAGATGTCAAGAAGAAGTAACTAATAGGAAAAAAGCCTAAAAATATCCCAGGGTCATAAATCTCTATTGGCAAAAACAATTATTAACCTTTAGAAATTTCTTTTTTTGTTAATATCAAGTAAATTCTTAAAAACAACTTTAACTTCTAAATACTGACCTGAAGCTGATAGTATCTATCAAAATATCATAAAAAAAATCTTGCCTTTGACTCTAAAATTGCATATGGAAGAATTTATCTCAGGAAAACAAATCCACATGAAGATGATAAGGGTGTTTATTATAGTACTATTTATAGTAATAAAAAATACTGGAGCCGGGCGCGGTGGCTCAAGCCTGTAATCCCAGCACTGTGGGAGGCCGAGGCGGGTGGATCACGAGGTCAAGAGATCGAGACCATCCTGGTCAACATGGTGAAACCCCGTCTCTACTAAAAATACAAAAAATTAGCTGGGCATGGTGGCACGTGCCTGTAATCCCAGCTACTCAGGAGGCTGAGGCAGGAGAATTGCCTGAACCCAGGAGGCGGAGGTTGCGGTGAGCCGAGATCGCACCATTGCACTCCAGCCTGGGTAACAAGAGCGAAACTCCGTCTCAAAAAAAAAAAAAATACTGGAAACAACACAGGAGGGAATTGCTCAAATAAACTATCAGACATCTATAAACTGGAATCCTATATGATCATTTAAATCTTATTGTCAGGCTATTTTCATATACTAGTGATGAGAGTATAGAAATAGGACAACAGGCTGGGCATGGTGGCTCATGCCTGTAATCCCAGCACTTTGGGAGGCCGAGGCAGGTAGATCACGAGGTCAGGAGTTTGAGACCAGCCTAGCCAACATGGTGAAACCCTGTCTCTACCAAAAATACAAAAATTAGCCGGGTGCAGTGGCAGGCGCCTGTAATCCCAGCTACCCGGGAGGCTGAGGCAAGAGAATTGCTTGAACCCGGGGAGGTGGAGGTTGCCTCGAGCCGAGATCATGCCACTGCACACTAGCCTGGGTGATAGAGCAAGACTTTGTGTCAAAAAAAAAAAAAATTAAATTAGCTGGCATGGCACGTGCCTGTAGTCCCAGCTACTCTGGAGGCTGAGGTGGGAGGATCACTTGAACCTGGGAGGTTGAGGATGCAGTGAGCTGTGATCATACCACTGCACTCCAGCCTGGGTGACAGAGCAAGATTTTATATTTTAATAATTCTTATTAATAATAAGACAGCCTTTTGAAAGGGCAATTTGGTATTATCTATCTAAACTATAAATAACTTATTCTGAATAAATATTTCCATGTCTAAGTTTGAGACTGCAGTGAGCTATGATTATGCTACCTCACTCCGGTCTGGGTGAAAGAGCAAGATACCATCTTTAAAAAAAAATTTCATGTCTAGAAATTCATCTTAAGAAAATAATTTGATAGATATGCAAATATATGAAAATAATTCACTAAACCTTTGTTTATTATAGCCAGAAATTGAAACCAATCAAAACACTCATCAACAGAGAATTGTCTAAATAAATTATAATGATGCAGTTACACAGTGGAATACTAAGTAGCCATTAAAAAGAATTAGTTTGATGAACATGTATTGAAGAAATGAGCATCATATATTGTTGAATTACCAAAGCCAGTTAGGAAACTGGATATTTTCTATGTTTCCAGAAACAAGTATTTAAATATGAAGAAAATGTCTAGGAAGATGTGTACAGTGATGTGCTAGTAAAAGCTAAACAGCCAGTTTTCCAGGGAAAAAAAGAAAAGCCCTGATATATGGTGTTTCCCAATTTCACTGGTGTAAATATTCCTGCCGTGGCTGATTTTAAGCTGTCAATGTATAGTTATTGTACACGCTTGGGAAGAGATGTCCACAATCAGCTTAGATGCGCCAGTGCAGGCAGGCTGCAGCACAGCTCTACGCCTCTGGGAGGTGAGATTATGGGAAGACTGTCATGTTCCATTTTATATACTTATGTGAGTTTGTTTTCATTTTTGTTTTGCATTTTGCAGTGAAATTGTATTACTATTATAATCAATAAGAAGAATGAAATACCCACTGAAAAAAGCAAAGATTTTTAAAAGACTAGGTAAAGTCATGGGAAGATGCTTATAACCTATTGCCAGGCAAAAATTGTTAGCTGGGTGTGGTGGCTCACACTTTAGGAGGATGAAGTGGGAGGATCACTTGCACCCAGAAGTTCTAGACCACACTGGGCAACATAGTGAGACCCCATCTCTACAAATTTTTTTTTAATTAGCTGGGCATAGTGGCATGCACCTGTAGTCCCAACTACTGAGGCAGCAGGAGTGCTTTAGCCCAGGAGTTCCAGGCTACCATGAGCCATGATCATGCAAATGCATTCCAGCCTGGGTGACAGAGGCAGACCCCAACTCTAATAAATAAAATAAAATATTGTATGTCAGGGCCAGGCATGGTGGCTCACCCCTGCAATCCCAACACTTTGGGAGGCCAAGGTGGGCAATTCACTTGAGGTCAGAAGTTTGAGACCAGCCTGGCCTAGATGGCAGAAACCCATCTCTACTAAAAATACAAAAATTAGCTGGGTGTGGTGGGGCATGCCTGTAATCCCAGCTACTCGGGAGGCTGAGGCAGGAGAATTGCTTGAACCTGGGAGGTAGATGTTGCAGTGAGCCAAGATCACACCACTGTACTCTAGCCTGGGTGACAGAGCAAGACTCTGTCTCAAAAAAAGAAAATAAAAAATGTCACTGTTTTCGTCTGTTCTTACACTATTAGAAAGAACTACCTGAGACTGGGTAATTTATGAGGAAAAGAGGTTTAATTCACTCACAGTTCTGCAGGGTGTACAGGAAGCATGGCTGGGAGGCCTTAGGAAACTTATGATCATGGTGGAAAAGGAGAAAGAGTGAAGGGAGAAGTGTACATACTTTTAAACAACTAGATTTCGTGAGAACTTACTCATTGTCAAGAGAACGGCAAGAAGAAAATCCACCCCCATGATGCAATCACCTCCTATCAGGTCCCCACCAACATTGGGAATTACAATTCAACATGAGATTTGGGTGGGGACACAGAACCAAACCATATTAGTCACAAAGCTGTATTTTGGATTTTCCCAATTTCTTTTTTTTTTTGAGACAGAGTCTCACTCTGTCACCAGGCTGGAGTGCAGGGGTACAGTCTCGGCTCACTGCAACCTCTGACTCCCTGGTTCAAGTGATTCTCCTGCCTCAGCCTTCGGATTACAGACACGTGCCGCCACACCCAGCTAACTTTTGTATTTTTAGTAGAGACGAGGTTTCACCATGATGGCCAAGATGGTCCCACTCTCCTAACCTCGTGATCCGCCTGCCTTGGCCTCCCAAAGTGCTAGGATTACAGGGGTAAGCCGCCGCTTGCTGCCATTTTTTTTTTTTTTTTTTTTTTT
>NW_016107640.1:1813124-1824518 GCF_001604975.1 Cebus imitator | reverse complement strand
TTTGAGACCGAGTTTTGTTCTTGTTGCCCAGGCTGGAGTGCAATGGCGCGATCTCTGCCCACGGCAACCTCCACCTCCCGTGTTCAAGTGATTCTCTTGCCTCAGCCTCCCGAGTAGCTGGGATTACAGGCATGGAACATCATACCCGGCTAATTTTTTTTATTTTTAGTAGAGATGGGATTTCACCATGTTGGTCAGACTGGTCTGGAACTCCTGACCTCGTGATCCTCCCGCCTCGGCTTCCCAAAGTGCTGGGATTACAGGCGTGAACCACCCACCACACCCAGCCCACACCTCATTTTTTAAAAGTATACGTATGTTCATACAGTTGCACAAGCAAATGCCTGAAAGGAAATAAGCCAAAATCTACCTGGTGTTTTCAGCTGAATGACAGAGTTTTGGGTGATTTATTTATTTATTTATTTAGAGACAGAGTCTCACTCAGCCACCCAGGCTGGAGTACAATGGCTCGATCTTGGCTCACTGCAACCACTGTCTCCCAGGTTCAAGTGTTTCTTCTGTCTCAGGCTACTTAGTAGCTGGGATTACAGGTACCCACCATCAGGCCCGGCTAATTTTTGTATTTTAGTAGAGACGGGGTTTCACCATGTTGGCCAGGCCAGTCTTGAACTCCTGACCTCAGGTGATCTGCCCCTCCTCAGCCTCCCAAAGTGCTGGGATTACAGGCGTGAGCCACCAGGCCCGGCCTATTTTCCATGTTTTCTACAAATTCTTTTATAATTATGTAATGCTTTTATAATCAAAAAAGAAATCATTATATACAAAATACTGTCTTAGCCCTGCTGTCACTGCTTAGGGAGCAATTTCTTCCGTTTTCGGCTGCTAGTACCAAAATTAGAGCATATGACTATCTTAAAATATGGATGAGTGGAATCTTTTATATTTTCCCCTCTCGAAGGTAAAAGAGGGAATTCTGTTTTTATTTATGTGGCCCAAGATCTTGAAATGATAAAATTTCTCAATCCGCAACTCCATCAGCTGCTGTCATAGCCCCTACTCTTATTTTTGCCCAGACTATTTTTTTTGTTTTTTTTTTTTATTTGTCAGCCCCCCGCCCCTGCCCAGACAATTAAGGCAGCCCTTTACTCTCTTTGTTGTCATTTTTCTTCTCAATATAGCTCATAATGTAATTAGAAAGGATTAGGTACATCTATGTGCATGTTGCCAAAAGATAATCATCTTAAAATATGGATTATATTTTCATTTTGCTCAAAGTCTTCAATGGCAGGTTGCAAAAGAGTATTTACCAGCATGATTCCTCTGCTGTAATATTTATAAAAACGTATTACCATATGCACAGAAAAATCTGGAATATTTCAAATTGTTAGCAAAGCTTTTCTCTGGGAGTAGTAGTGGGGATTATGGGGGGATTTTGCATTCTAACTTTTATGTTTCTGAAATGTTTTAAGAAAAGTCTAGATTACTTTTATAATGGAAAAAGAAATCGGGTCAGGTGCCGTGGCTCCTGCCTGTAATCCCAACGCTCTGGGAGACCAGGAGGATGGATCACCTGTGGTGGATCACCTGGAGTTCAGGAGTTCGAGACCAGCCTGACCAATATGGAGAAACCCTGTCTCTACTAAAAATACAACAGAATTAGCTGGGTGTGCTGCCACATGCCTGTAAACTCAGCTATTTGGGAGGCTGAGGCAGAAGAATCCCTTAAACCCAGGAGGTGGAGGTTTCAGTGAGCTGAGATTGCACCGTTGCACTGCAGCCTGGGCAACATTAGCAAAATTCCATCTCAAAACAAAACAAAACAAAACAAACAAAAAGAAACCCAAAATCAAAAGTCCATTGTTTTGGCTACTAAATACAGCAAGATTAATAAGAACAGCATAAACAAGTGAAGCACTCTAAAACTAATTTGGTGAAATCATTCATTGTACATCTATGGTGTGCTGTAGACTTGTGAGAAAGATACAAAGAAGTTAGAAGATACTTCCGAGTCATTGTTTACTGTCTAATGATTCCTTTTGCACTAAGGAGTTAAGAGGGAAAAAAATACAACAAAGTAGCCTAGATTTTTGATAATGCCCAACTTTGGAACGGATTATGCAAATCCATGCTAAAACCAACACAAAAGAAGCATGTTGGTCTCCTACTATAGTTACATAATTGCTATGGGCAGTGAGAAATTGGAGCCATCTCTCTGTAGATAAAAATATGATTGCATTCAATATGCAAAGTAATGCATATATTGTAGTGAAAATGTCAATATTTCATAACTTTAAAAGTTAGATTGGTGTATGATTTGGGCAGGATAAAAATATAGGCTTACATAGGCAAATATGAATTTATGTTGAGAGTAGATTGTATCTCTTGGTACTAACATAACCCACGGCATCATGTTGGAAAAAAGACAGACATCATAACTTCCCTGTCCTTTAAATAAGTAAACACCTTTCTCTTCTATGATGAAGAAAATTTAGGTCTCATGCCAGAAAGGACTACTAGGAAGCTGAATTGTTCTGGAAAGTGTATCACATAAAGAGAAATTAATATAAAGTATATAAACCTTTATTACATAACTCCACAAATGTATTTAGAGCCTCTGCTATGTGCAAGGCCTCCAGGGAGTGAAGAGGTGAAGAAGAAATGGTACCAGTCTCCAGGGAATTAGTTTCTATTTTCCTAGGAATGGTAATTAGAATATAAATCTGAAAAGGCTATGTCATAGATACATACACGATTCTCTGAGCGTCCAGGGTTGCTTACATCAGCAGAGGCTTTAGGGAGAACACAGCGTCTGAAGTGTGACTTGAACAATATGTAGGTCAAAGGACCTTTGGAGAGGCAATGGGAGGATGGGCCAGGTAGAAGACTCTGGCACAGAGCTAGAACAGCTTGGAGCATATTTGAGGAAAAATGAATAACCCATTCATACTGAGATCTGGGTTTACTGGCTTTAGGACATTTGAAGTATCTGTATAGGAAAAAGTCTGGGAGAAAATTCGAGGCAACTAAATTTTTATTGATTGATTGATTGATTGAGACAGGGTCTTGCTCTGTCACCTAGGCTAGAGTGCAGTGGTGCGATCATAGCTGACTGCAGCCTCAACATCCTGGGCTCAAGTGATCCTCCTACCTCAGACTCCCGATTAGCTGGGACTATTGGTGCATACCACCATGCTTGGCTAGTTTTTGGTATTTTTTGTAGAGATAGGGTTTTGCTATGTTGCCCAGGCTGGTCTTGAACTCCCGGGCTCAAGTGATCTGCCTACCTCAGCCTCCCAAAGTGGTGGGATTACAGGCGTGAGCTACCGCACCTGGTTGTCTCCCATTTTAGATGCCAATCACAAGTCCCAGGTTTTGACCTGTACTTTTGACCCACCAGTGGGGTTCCCATGACACCCTCCTTGGGTTCAATTAGTTTGCTAGAGTGGCTTAAAGACACAGGGAAATGCTTTTTACTTATGTTTACCCATCTATCGTAAAGAATATTACAAAGAATACAGATGAACAGTCAGATGGAGGAGGTGCATAGGACGAGGTGTGGAAGAAGAGGTATAGGACATCCATGCCACCTCTGGGAGCGCCTCCCTCCAGGAACCTCCATATGTTTAGTTATCTGGAGGCTCTCCAAACCCAGTCCCTTTGGGTTTTTATGGGGGCTTCATTATGTAGGCATGCATGACTGATTTAATCATTGGTCTTTGGTGGTCAGCTCAACCTTCAGCCTCTCTCCCCTCGCTGGAGGTCCATGGTTGGTGAGGGGAAAGGGGGTAAAATTTCTAAGCCTCCGGTCACATGGTTGGTTCCCCTGGCAACCAGCCCCCATTCTGAGGCTATTCAGGAACATGCCAAGAATTACATCATTAGAAAAAAGATGTGCCAATCACAGGAAATTCCAAGGGATTGAGGAGCTCTATATCATATGTACCTATCACTCAGGAAATTACACAAATGTTAGGAGCGCTGAGTCAGGAACCAAGGTCAAAGACCAAATATTAGAATAAAAGATTATGCTAGCACCACTATTGTTCAGGAAATTCGAAGGGTTTTAGAAGTTCTACATCAGGAACTGCAAATGAAGATCAAAATATATACCTTACAATGTCATAGACACAGGAGATTGTTTACATGTGGAAGGACTGATTAAATAAGTCATCATAATAAGGGTAATAGAAATCAAGTTTCTCACTAGTAGAAATGGATTTACATATATGGAAAGTGAAAAAACTAGAAGAACTATTTGATGTTGGATTAGAAAGGTATTAGTGTAAACTCATAATTTTAAATATGTATAGATAGATGTAGAAATAAATATAGATGTAAATGTGTATATGTGTAAAAGTTTAGATATACAAGTGCTCACACATAAGTGTACACATACATATATTTCATATATTCCCTAGCTCTGTCTATAAAAAGGGCCTGAGAACAGTGACACCTGATAGCAGTGAGCACATGTAATGCCCAGATCTTGGTTTTTCTTCTCTTTTTCTTTTTTTGAGATGAGGTCTCACTATGTTGGGCAGGCTGGTCTCAAACTGCTGGCCCAAAGGAATCCTCTGCCTCTGTTTCCCAAGTAGCTGAGATTACAGGAACACACCGCCATGCCCAGCTTAGCTCTTGATTTCTTTATTTTTATTTATTTTTTTGAGATGGAGTTTTGCTCTTGTTGCCTAGGCTGGAGTACAATGGCGCAATCTTGGCTCACTGCAACCTCTACCTTCTGGGTTCAAGTGATTCTCCTGCCTTAGCCTCCCAAGTAGTTGGGATTATAGGCATGTGACACCACATCCAGCTAATTTTGTATTTTTAGTAGAGATGGGGTTTCTCCATGTTGGTCAGGCTGGTCTCGAACTCCTGACCTCAGCTTCCCAAAGTGCTGGGATTACAGGCATGAGCCACCATACCCAGCCAGCACTTGGTTTCTAAATACCATTCTCCACCAAAAGGAACCAGGGCCCCTTGGAGAATGGCTGATTCCAGGGCTGAGGCAGATGCCGGACATCGTGGCTCTCATACCAGAGTCTGAGACAGAGGATTGCTTGGACCCAGGAGTTTGAGAGTAGATTATAGTTCATTTATTTTTATATAATGTCTTTCAATTTAGGTTTGTCTAAGGTTTCATCATGATTATCACTGCAGTGAGCGATGATCGTGCTAGTGTACTCTAGCCTGGGCAACAGATACCCTGTATCTAAAAAAGTTTTTTTAACCGAGAAGTTTGGTGAGAAATAGAATATTTACATAGCTTCAAGATATTCCTGACGAAATACTTAATTACAAAGAGAAAAAGAGTAACTTTATGGTAGAAAAGTCTGGAAGATACCATCTTATTCAAGTGATCAAAATTGACCACACCAGTGATGAGACAAATTGACATCATGCTATTGGAATAACACAGCATCACTTCTCTGATTGTTCCACCACAGATGCATGAATCTAATCATGATGAAACCTCAGACAAGCCTACATAGGAAGACATTCTATAGAAATAAATGGCCTGGGCCGGCACAGTGGCTCACACCTGTAATCCCAGGACTTTGGGAGGCCGAGGTGGTGGATCATGAGGTCAGGAGTTCAAGACCAGCCTGGCCACCATAGTGAAACCCTGTCTCTACTAAAAATACAAAAAATTAGCTGGGTGTGATGGCACATGCCTGTAATCCCAGCTTCTTGGGAAGCTGAGGCAGGAGAATCACTTGGACTCGGGAGGCAGAGGTTGTGGTGAACTGAGATCACACCACTGCACTCCAGCCTGGGCAACAGTGCGAGAGTCTGTCTAAAAAAAAATAAAAATAAATGGCCTGTAATCTAGAAAAGTATCAAAGTCCTGGAAGTAAAAGAGTCTAAGGAACCATTCAAGATTAAAGAAGACTGAAGAGCCATAACAACTAAATACAACCATCATTTCTGAACATTGCTGCTTGTGATAATTATGCTAGAAGAATATTCTTATTAGTAAGAAAAACTAAAGTATTGGGGCATGATGGTGCATTTTCAAAGTTTAAGCTTTGCAGGAAGTCTCTGAGTCAGAGTTTAGTGTCCAGGATGTTTGTTAGGGAGTGTCTTTGAGATTGACACCTGCGCCAGAGCAGAGGAGGAAGCAGGCTTAGAAGGAAAAGTAAACTGTAGGTAAGGAAGGCCCAGCAGCCTCAACTGACCTCATGAGGAGCCCTGGAGCTACAGTGACCCTTGGGCACTGTCCCAAACCAGCCTGAAAGGGCTAGACTTTCAAATTATACCTTGATCGGCCACTGGATATGGACTGTCTCCAAAAGGGCATGAGCTTGGGTGAGGTTACTTTCTGCAGCTGTAGGAGTTGATGACTGATTGCTGTCTGCTGACGGTACTCCAAGTAGAGGGGACAAGAAGTCCTTCCATAAAGGGAAGCTCAGTGGTTTCATCTTCGTGTTCATTCTTGTGCTGCCTTCACATCCACTTCTTCACATATGTTTGAGTAGTAACTCCTGCAAGATTTCTGATAGGCCTCTCTCTCTGGGGAAATGTAGAAAAGGAAGATTTGTAGGACAAACTATAGCTGCCTCTGCTATAACTGGTGCTGGGACCACAATAAAAACTTGCAGGCTGTCTAGGCTGGGTGCAGTGGCTCATGCCTGTAATCCCAGCACTGCAGGAGGCCGAGGTGAGCAGATCTCTTGAGGTCAGGAATTCAAGACCAGCTTGGCCTACATAGGTGAAATCCCATCTATACTAAAAATGTTAAAATTAGCCAGGCATGGTGGCACATGCCTGTAGTCCCAGCTACTCAAAAGGCTGAGGCAAGAGGATCGCTGGAACCCAGGAGGCAGAGGTGGCAGTGAGCTGAGATCACACCACTACACTCCAGTCTGGGCAACAGAGTGAGACTCATCTCAATTAAAAAAAAAAAATTACAGGCTTTCTAAATTCCTCTCATCCTTAGCTACTACTTCTCCCAACTTTGGTAATTTACCTGGGGAGATAATTTAGATTCCCATCTCAGAAAGGTCTGAGTTCCTGGTCACCAGGCCTTTCTAAGACCAGAGTTGCTGTGTTATTCATTTACCTTCATAACAAGGCAAGAGTAGACTGTCAGAATATTGAAACATTCTTCCTTATTGTATAACAGAAGAAGACCTAACTCCTTCTGATGACCAGGGTCAGTACCCCTATGAACGTTGTTGGTCTAATTCTAGCCTGCCTGTCTCTGGATTGCTAGAGTTCTCATTGCCCAGATGGCAGCTTTTGCTGGTAATTCGAGGTTTTGGCTGTTTCCCCTGGTGGAAATATTCCCCTTTTATTTTTTATTTTATTTTTAATTATTTTTTGAGACAGGGACTTATTCTGTTGCCCAGGCTGGAGTGCAGTGGCACAATCTTGGCTCACTGCAAACTTCACCTCCTGAATTCAAGTGATTCTCCTGCCTCAGCCTCCCGAATAGCAGAGGTTACAGGCATGTGCCACCATGCCCAGCTAATTTTTGTATTTTTAGTATAAATGGGATTTCCCCATATTGACCAGGCTGGTCTCAAACTCCTGGCCTCAAGCGATCCGCCCACCTGGGCCTCCCAAAGTGCTGGGACTACAGGCATGAGCCACTGTGCCCAGCCTCCTTCTCCTTCTCCTTGACAAAGTTTCACTGTGTTTCTCAGGCTGGGGTGCAATGGCATGAGCATAGCTCACTGCAGCCTGGAACCCCTGGGCTCAAATGATCTTCCTGCCTCAGCCTCCCAAGTAGCTAGGAGTATAGGTATGTGCCAGTGCACCTGACTAAGTTTTTTAGTTTTTTATAGTGACACAGTCTCCCTGTGTTGCCCAGGCTGATCTGAAACTCCTAACCTCAAGTGATCCTCCTGCCTGAGCCTCCCAGAGTGCTGGGATTACAGGTGTGAGCAACCATGCCAGGCAATTTGTTGTTTTTTTTGAGACAGAGTCTTGCTTTGTCACCCAGGATGGAGTGCAGTGGCATGATCTTGGCTCACTGTAACCTCTGCCTCCTGGGTTCAAGTGATTCTCCTGCCTCAGCTTCCAGAGTAGCTAGGATTACAGGCATGCCACGCTACATCCAGCTAATTTTTGTATTTTTAGTAGAGACAGGATTTCACCATGTTGACCAGGCTGATCTCCAACTCCTGACCTCAAGTGATCTAACCGCCTTGGCCTCCCAGAGTGCTGGGAGGTGGCTTACAAGTGTAAGCCACTGTGCCTGACCCAGGCAAATTTTTAAAGTTATTTCCTTTTTTTTTCCCTTTTTTTCTTTCTTTCTTTTCTTTTCTTTTTTTGAGACAGATTCGGTCTTGTTGCCCAGGCTGGAGTGCAATGGCACGATCTCAGCTCATTGCAACCTCCACTTCCTGGGCTCAAGTGATTCTCCTGTCTCAGCCTCTCAAGTAGCTAGTATTAACGCACCTGCCACCGCACCAGGCTAATTTTTTATATTTCTAGTACAGATGTGGTTTCATCATGTTGCTGAGGGTGGTCTCAAACACCAACTTTGGCCTCCCAAAGTGCTGGGATTATAGGTGTGAGCCACTGTCCCCGGCCTTTAAAGTTATTTTCTTAGTGGTGGCTTGATCTCAGCTCACTGCAACCTCCACCTCCCGAGTTCGTATGATTCTTGTGCCTTAGCCTCCCGAGTAGCTGGGATTGCAGGCACTGGCCACCACACCTGCCACCAGCCTGGCCAACATGGTGAAACCCCGTCACTACTAATAATACAAAGAAATACAATTTTTCACTGCTCCTGGCTGAATTTTTTTGTATTTTTAGTAGAGATAGGGGGCGTTCACCATGTTGGCCAGGCTGGTCTCAAACTCCTGACCTCAGGCGATCCACCCACCTCAGCCTCCCAAAGTGCTGGGATTACAGGCATGAGCCACAGCACCTGGCCTACAATTAACATCTTAATTTAGGCCGGGCACGGTGGCTCAAGCCTGTAATCCCAGCACTGTGGGAGGCCGAGGCGGGTGGATCACGAGGTCAAGAGATCGAGACCATCCTGGTCAACATGGTGAAACTCCGTCTCTACTAAAAATACAAAAAAAAATTAGCTGGGCATGGTGGCACGTGCCTGTAATCCCAGCGACTCAGGAGGCTGGGGCAGGAGAATTGCCTGAACCCAGGAGGCAAAGGTTGCGGTGAGCCGAGATCGTGCCATTGCACTCCAGCCCGGGTAACAAGAGCGAAACTCCGTCTCAAAAAAAAAAAAAAAAAAAAAATCTTAATTTATAACAATCTAATTCAGATTAATATCAACTTAATTTCTTAATTTCAATAGTATACAAAAATATTGCTTGCAAATAGTTTCATTCCCTCCATCCTTCTTTTCTTTTGTGAATAGATTGAGCAGCACCCATATCTGCCCATCTATTTTTCAGCAAGAAACACCAAGTTTTATTAACCATTTCCATCATCCTTTGCAGGTCAGGCGCCCCTGGGTGCCACTTTGACCTTGCTGCTAGGTTTACAGGCGTGCACCACCACACACAGTTAACATTTTTTTTTTTTTGTAGTGACGGGGTCTCTGTTGCCCAGGCCAGTCTCAAACTCCTGCCCTCAAAAGATTCTCCCACCTCAGTTTCTCAAAGTGTTGTGTTTACAGGCATGAGCCACCACACATAGTTTGTTTGATTGATTGATTGATTGATTGAGACAGAGTTTCACTCTTGTTGCCTAGGCTGAAGTGCAGTGGTGCAATCTTGGTTCACTGCAACTTCGCCTCCCAAGTTCCAGCAATTCTCCTGCCTCAGCCTCCCAAGTACCTGGGATTATAAGCACCCACTACCATGCCTGGCTAATTTTTGTATTTTTAGTAGAGACAGGGTTTCACCTTGTTTGCCAGGCTACTTTTGAACTCCTGATCTCAGGTGATCCACCCGCCTTGGCCTCCTAAAGTGCTGGGATCACAAGGATCTTGCCTGGGATTATAGACGTGAGCCACCACGCCTGGCCTAGACCTAGTTTTATTACAGTATCTCCTACCTCAGTCTGGCCTGAAAAGGGAATCTCCACCAACTTAGTAATTCTGGTGCTTTTTCGCCAATATATTCTTTTGTTTTGTTTTTTGTTTGTTTGGTTTTTTTTTTTTTTTTTGATACAGAGTCTCGCTCTATCGCCCAGGCTAGAGTGCAGTGGCACAGTCTCGGCTCACTGCAACCTCTCCCCCCAGGTTCATGCCATTCTCCTACCTCAGCCTCCTGAGTAGCTGGGATTACAGGCATGCACCAACACACCTGGCTAATTTTGTGTGTGTGTGTGTTTGCATTTTCAGTAGAGACAGAGTTTCACCATGTTGGCCAGGCTGGTCTTGAATTCCTGACCTCAAGTGATACACCTGTCTTATCCTCCCAGTCAGATGTTGCTCACTGCAACCTCTGTCTTCCAGGTTCAAGCCATTCTCTTACCTCAGCCTCGCAGCAAAAATTTTAAAAATGGAGGCTGGGCATGGTGGCTTCCACCTATAATCCCTTCACTTTGGAGGCCAAGGTGGGCAGATCACTTGAGATCAGGAGTTGGAGACCAACCTGGCCAACAAATTGTGAAACCCCATGGCTACTAAAAATACAAAAATTAGGAGCTGGGCATGGTGGCTCACATCTGTAATCCCAGCACTTTGGGAGGCTGAGGCGGGTGTATTATTTGAGGTCAGCTGTTCGAGACAAGCCTGGCCAACATGGTGAAACCCTGTCTCTACCAAAAAAAAAAAAAAAAAAATAGCCAGGCATAGTGGTGCGCACTTGTGTTCCCAGCTACACCCGAGCCTGAGGCAGGAGAATTGCATGAACCTGAGAGATGGAGGCTGCAGTGAGCTCAGCTTGTGCCACTGCACTCCAGCCTGGGTGACAGAGTGAGACTCTCTTAAATAAAAAAATCAAGCAGGCTTGGTGGTGCACACCTGTAATCCCAGCTTTTTTGAAGGCCAACGCAGGAGAATCTCTTGATCGGGGAGGCAGAGGTTGCAGTGAGCTGAGATCACGCCGCTACATTCCAACATGGGCAATAGGGTGAGACTCTGTCTCAACGACAAAACAAAACAAAACAAATCAGGTGCGGGGGCTCGTGTCTGTAATCATGGTTGCAGTTAGCCGTGATTGCACCACTGCACTCCAGCCTGGTGACAGAGTGAGACTCATCTCAAAAAAAAAATTGTAACCATTCAAATGGGTATAAAGTGGTATCTCATTGTGGGTTTGATTTGCATTTCCTTAATGACCAATTATGGTGATCATCTTTTCATGTGCTTGTTTTCCCTTTGTATATCCTCTTTGGAGAAATGTCTATCAAATCCTTTGCCTATTATAAAAATGAGTTATTTATTTTATTATTATTGAGTGAAGAGTTTTTTTTAATACATTCTGCTTGTAGATTCTTATCAGATACATTATTTACAAATATTTTCTCCCATGCTTTGGGTTGTCTTTTTTTTTTTTTTGAGATAGA
>NW_016107640.1:1809751-1813109 GCF_001604975.1 Cebus imitator | reverse complement strand
TTTTTTGAGATAGAGTCTCTTTCTGTCGCCAGGCTGGAGTACAGTGGCGCTTTCTCGAATCACTGCAACCTCCACCTCCTGGGTTCAAGCGATTCTCCTGCCTCATCCTCTTGAGTAGCTGGGACTACAGGCATGCACCACTGCACCCAACTAATTTTTGTATTTTTAGTAGAGACGAGGTTTCACCATGTTGGCCAGGATGGTCTCTCTCTCTTGACCTCATGATCCACCCATCTCGGCCTCCCGAAGAGCTGGCATTACAGGCGTGAGCCACAGTGCCTGACCTATATTTATTTATTGAGGTGGGGTTGGCGTGGGGGGGGTGCTCACCCTGTTGCCCAGGTGGAGTGCAATGTTGCAATCATGGCTCACTGCAGCCCTGACTTCCCAGCTCAAGTGATCCTCCCGCTTTCATCTTTCCTATAAGTGGGACCACAGTGGTGTGCCCCTACGCTGGCTATTTTTTTTTTTTTTTTTTTTTGAGATGGAGTCTTGCTCTGTTGCCCAGGCTGGAGTGCAGTGGCACAATCTCGGGTCACTGCAACCTCTGCCTCCCTGGTTTAAGCAGTTCTTTGCCTCAGCCTTCCAAGTAGCTGGGATTACAGGCACATGCCACCACACCCGGCTAATTTTTGTTTTTTTAGTAGAGACGGGGTTTCACCATGTTGGCCAGTCTGATCTTGAACTCTTGACCTTGTGAGCCACCCACTTTGGCCTCCCAAAGTGCTGGGCTGGGATTACAGGTGAGCCACCCGGCCAGTATTTTTTTTTTTTTTTTTTTAAGTCTCCCTGTGTTGCCCAGGGTTGTCTCAAACTCTGGGGCTCAAGCTATCCCCTTGCCTTGGCCTCCCAAATTATTGGGATTGCAGGCATGTGCCACTGTACCTGGCCTCATTTTCACTTTCTTAATGGGGTCTTTTGAAGCGCAAACGTTTTTCATTTATATGAAGTCTGGGTTACCTGTTTCTCTGTGGCTGCCTGTGCTGTTGGTGTCATATCTAAGAACCCATTTTCTTCTACGAGTTTTGCATTATTAGCTCTTGCATTGACCTGCTTTGTGTCAAATTTTAGTGTACTATATGAGATACAGGTCCAATATGATTTGATTGCATGTAGCTATTCTTTTCTTACATAATTGTTTTGGCACTTTATCTTTTCTTATTTTCTTTTTCTTTTTTTTTAAATTTTTTGACTGTTTTGAGAAAATGTTTTGGCACTTTAAAAACTTTTCAATAGCTTTAGGGGTACAGCTGCTTTTTGGTTATGTGGTTATATGGATATATTTTTGGTATAGTAGTGAAGTTTGGGCTTTTAGCATACCCATCACATTAGTAGCATACATTGTCCCCAGTGGGTGATATTTTATCCATCACCCCCTCCCACCCTCCCTGTTTTGGCACTCATGTTGAAAATCCATTGCCCATTGCTGTGACTTGAATATGTCTCCTCCAAAATTCAGGTGTTGCCAATGTGATATCATTAAGAAGTGGGGACTGTAAGAGGTGATTGAGGCCATGAGGGCTCCTTTCTTGTGAATGGGACTAAAGCCCTTATAAAAGAGGTTTCATGCAGTGTTCAGTCTCTTGCCTTCCACTTTCTGCCATGTGAACACATAGCATTTCTGCTCTCCAGAGGATGCAGCCCTCACCAAACACCCAAACCTACCAGCACCTTGATCTTGGACTTCTCAGCCTCCAGAACTGCAAGAAATAAGTTTCTTTCTTTTTAAATGACCCAGTCTCAAGTGTTTTGTTATAGCACACAAGCAAATGAAGACACTCATAGATATAGATGTTTATTTCTAGACTCTCAATTCTATTCCGTTGGTCTGTATGTTCATTGGTATGTCCTTTTGCTATTACTTCACTTTTGATTACCATAGTTTGTACTATAACTTTGTTCTATTTATTTATTTATTTTGAGATGGAGTCTTGCTCTGTTACCTAGTCTGGAGCGTAGTTGCGTGACCTCAGCTCACTGTAACCTCTGCCTCCTGCATTTAAGCAATTCTCCTGCCTCAGCCTTCTGAGTAGCTGGGACTACCGGCACAAGCTACCACACCTGGCTAACTTTTGTATTTTTAGTAGAGATGGGTTTCACTGTGTTGGCCAGGCTGGTCTTAAACTCCTGGCCTCAAATGATCCACCCACCTCAGCCTCCCAAAGTGTTGGGATTACAGGTGTGAGCCACCGCTCCCTGTCGCATATAGCCCCTAATGGGAAAGAATGACTCACTTCTCTTGGTTCAGAGGTTCAAGAGGAATCTGGGAATTCAAGATTTTGGGGTGCATCAACCCAGCTGTCCCCATCCCTTGGGTCAGAGTCTCACTCTTTCCCAACGAGAGCCCTGACCTAATTGGGTTGGTATTTAATCTTTGGAATTTGGCTACACTGATGATTTAGTCTGGGCCTTGTCCTTTCTGCCTTCCCACCGTAGGTCATGAAAGTCTTTACATGCTACCAGAGACCCTGTGATGAAACCTTTCATTTGGCTCTCAGTTGTCTGCTGGTTACTCTCTCCACTTTTTGGTTTCTTTTCCTAGAGCTTCAACAGAAGTAAGCAATAACCATACAATCCCATTGCTTTAACAGTTACTAATTCTGCCATATATTGCTTGCGCTAATACATTCTCTTTCATTGGTATACCTTCCCGGTTCACCACTGGTGAAAGTTTTAATATATGACCACCACCTTGGGCCAAGGGGTTATCTGTATTCCATCTATCACCAGTGATGGAGTCCTCCCTCCCAGCTAGGTGGATGAGTGACCCAGTTCCAAAACGCCATCTGTGCTTTCTCAGACCTCTCCTGGCTCTGACTGTGGTAGTTTGAGTTTTCCAGGAAGCAGATCCTTAGATGGACTTCAGTGTTCAGGATATTTATTAGGGAGGGCCCTTGGGCTCAACATCTGTGAATGGGAGGGAAAGGAAATAAGACTGGGCGGAGGGCGAAGTCAATCTGAGATGCAGGCCAATAGCCTCAGTTAACCCCACACAGGGATCTCTCCAGTGGAAACGGCTCATCAGAGTTGTTCTGCACAGGACAAAATAGCCGGGCCTTTTATATTAGTCTGTTTTCACACTGCTATAAAAAAAATACCTGAGGGCCAGGCGTTGTGGCTCACACCTGTAATCCTAGCACTTTGGGAGGCTGAGGCGCGCAGATCATGAGGTCAGGAGTTCGAGACCCAGTCTCGAACATGGTGAAACCCGCCTCTACTAAAAATACAAAAATTAGGCATGGTGGCATGCACCTGTAATCCCAGCTACTCAGGAGGCTGAGGCAGGAGAGTTGCTTGAACCCAAGAGGCAGAGGTTGTAGTGAGCTGAGATCACACCATTGCACTCCAGCCTAGGCGA
>NW_016107640.1:1797811-1809621 GCF_001604975.1 Cebus imitator | reverse complement strand
GTTTAATTGACTCAGTTCCACATGGCAGGGGAGGCCTCAGGAGACTTAAAATCATGGCGGAAAAAGAAGCAGGCACATCTTAGATGGCAGCAGGTGAGACAAAGAGAGTGGGTGAAGGAGGAACTATCAAACACTTGTAAAACCATCAGATCTCGTGAGAACTCATTCACTGTCATGAAAACAGCATGGAGTGTTTTCATGATCCAGTCACCTCCCACCAGGTCTCTCCCTCAACACACGGGGATTATGGGGATTACAGTTTGAGATGAGATTTGGATGGAAACACAGTGCCAAACCATATCACCTTTTTATTTCTGCCTTGATCAGTCATCAGATTTGGGCAACCCAGAAAAGGCACATCTTCTTGGGCAAGGTAGCTCTCTGCACATGAGGCTAACCTGGAAAGAAACGGTAGTTGACAGCTGTGTGCGGAGCACAGTCCCCACAGCAGGGCAGCAAGTCTTTCCTTGAAGGGGAATCTGGTCAAAACATCTCAACATCCACCACAGGTGTCATGTCAGCAGTTTACTCTCAGATTGTTCAGGTAAAACCTCAATGCTATGTGAGCAACTTTTCTGTCAGTTTGAAATACATTAAAAATAAAATGCTTTTAAAACAAATCAACAGACTTACACAAATTAAATGTGACTTAAAAAATTTCTGAAAAAGAGCCTCCTGTTGGTGACAGAAAGAAACATAATGTTAAAGAGATGAAAATTCATTTGAATGAGCAAAATATGGATGGGCAGAAGAATTATTCGTGAAAGATAAGAGCGAAACAGTAAATTGAAGCTTCATCTTTGCTGATGCAATATAATTTACAAGCCTTCAGAATAGGGCAAGAATGCAAAATGCTATTGCCTCACACTTACACCGGCCTTTAATTTCACCTCACCTCTTCTGAGTAGGTGAAGTCTCTTCTAGATTACCTTTAGTAGTTCCTCTTCCCTATTTGTTCCTTCCTCCCCAAGACCATCATGAAAATTGGTCCGTGGAGATGTAGTCTTTCCTAAGCTTCTCATACTGGGATGAAGATTATTTTTAGGATTAATCTGAGTCACAGAGGGAGGAGGGAAAGAACCATTTTAATCTTTTCCTTTTCACTCCTTCATAACCTGCTGTACAGCTAAATCATTTTACAAATACGTCTTTCCCCCTTTTCCCTAAGAATGCTTTACCTTTTATTTTTCCTTTGGAAACAGTATCCATAAGCTTTCATCAGAAGCTTCTAAAATTGGAAGGAATTTTTCTTTGCTAGAATGGACCACAGGCTAAATTAAAGGAGATTGCTATAAGCTGCTTTCATGTAAGTAAATCCATTTATTATTATAGCGGTTGTTGGGATCTGAAGGGTTATATAGTTGTCCCTGTTTCCCTTTCTCACTGGCCCCCTCAGCTATACCCCATCTTAGTCTGTTCTTTGCTTTTTATAACAGAATACCTGAGAATGAATAATTTATAAAAGAAAAAAATTTATTTGGCTCACAGTTGTGGAGGCTGGGAAGTCTAAGAGGGGACATTATCTAATGAGGGCCTTCTTGCTGCAACATCTTGTGGCAGAAGGCAGAAGGGCAAGAGAGATCTCAAGAGGGCAAGACATTGAATTCGAAGTTTCCAGCTTTACTATAATCAGCATTAATTAATTCATGAGAGTGGAGCCCCCATGTCCTAATCACCTCTCATTAGGCCCCACCTCCCAACACTGCTGCATTGGGGATTAAGTTTCCAACATACACTTTTTGGGGAACATGTTCAAACCATAGCAGCCTCACTCTGGATTTTCCCTCCTGTCCCTCCAAGGCTGAGCATGGAAGGCACTCCTGCTTTCTGTGGAGAGATGCAGGCGGAGACTGTGTTTGATCTTCTTCCTTTGCAGCAACACGCTTGAGCATGCCTCATGTTTCACTGTTGGACCACATTTCTTTCCTTTTTTTTTTTTTTTTTTTTTTTGAGATGGAGTCTCTCTCTGTCTCCCAGGTTGGAGTGCAGTGGTGCGACCTCGGCTCACTACAACCTCCGCCTCCCGGGTTCAAATGATTCTCCTGCCTCAGCCTCCTTAGTAGCTGTGATTACAGGCCTGTGCTACCAGGCCCTGCTAATTTTTGTATTTTTAGTGGAGACGGGGTTTCACCCTGTTGGTCAGGCTGGTCTTGAACCCCTGATCTCGTGATCCGCCCGCCTCGGCTTCCCAAATGGACGACATTTCTTTGATGGATTAATAAGCGTGTGAATTCTACACTTTAAAAAAGATCTCTACTAATTTACACATTAAACAGTGAAAAAAAAAAGAACAAACAAAACACCCCAACTAACTTACGCAAAAGGTGGGGAGCAAGTTCTATCTAGGATAAAACAGGCACTCAAAGACTATCTGTTGATTGAAATGAATGAATGAAGAAAGATCTGGCATAACTTAGATAAACGATAGTTTAAACAGGCAAGGTTCTGGCTGGAGTTACTAACAGCACCCTTTATTTAAACAGTAGGTTAGCATTTTCAGAGTGCTTCCACACGCTTTAGCTCATGTACTCCTTAGATAGACCCTGCTCTTCGAGGGAGGGGAGGCAGGTGCTATTTATACCATTTAAAAGTTGAGATTAAATGACTTGCCTGGAATCAAACAACTAAGTGGCAAAACTGGGCCAACACCTAGTTCTGCTTCCTACCGCTGGCGCCCAGACACCAGAGAGACTCTTCTGGTTTCAGAGTGGAGCCCCCAAGGGTTACTGCTGGGGGACTTGTCTTACTTAAAACAGTC
The DNA here is from genome assembly GCF_001604975.1 of Cebus imitator. Lineage (NCBI taxonomy): Eukaryota > Metazoa > Chordata > Mammalia > Primates > Cebidae > Cebus > Cebus imitator. The sequence goes on along the minus strand of NW_016107640.1, from coordinate 1,806,863 downwards.
ATAATCTGTGGGGAAGCGGGCTCATGTAGGAAACATCACATGGCCGAAATGGCCTTAAGCTCTCCAGAGTAGTAAACACCAAGTAGATGGCTCTATATTGAAAAGATAAGCTTCGCATAGCTTATGTTAATGGACAAAAATATGGCAAATGAGTTTCATTCCATACTGAATTAGAATAATGCATTTAGGACTGTTAGTCTAAAGTCACTTAAAAGGAGATGAGTTTGGAGCTATGTTTTATTCTAAGAAAGAGATCTATGAGTTTTTGTTGACTGTTTGTTAAAGTCATATAACAATAAGCTAGGCCTCTTTGCTAAGAACAAAGAGGGTGGAAAACAGAACTGAAAGCATTCTTACATTTGATAAAATGATAATGAAGTTATGCCTGAAATCATGCATTTAGTTCTCCCTGGAAATCATAAAAAAGAGTTTAGTATTTAATAGATGTATCAGGTCACAGAAAGAAGTAACTAAAATGACCAAATAGATTTCCTAAGAAGAAAGTGGCTTTAAAAGTAGAATTAAATAAGGGGAAATTTGAAGGAAACCCCTATTCACCTTTCGTTTTCAACAAACATTTTTTTGAGAAACAACTACATTCAGACACTGTGCTCAACATTAGAGTTCACGATAACTAAAACACAGAAGTTCACAGTCATTGTGTGAGAATACCAGCCGGGATGAATCATGAGTCCAGGTCAGCACAGCTATTCTTACATGCTTAATGGGTTGACAGCTGGCTTAGGGTTCAGTCTCTTGAACTTGGCTGGTATGTGTTGGCTGCCAGGGGCCAGTCAACCCTGGTAAACCTGCAGTCAGGTTCTTCAAGCAGCAAAAGGACTGCTGGTATGAAGGACTGGACCCTTATACCAGTCAGAGCATAAAGTGAAGTTATGACTTATTAATAGCGTCATTAACATTTACTTGTTTACCTGGGTCTAATAGATACCACCCTTTGCTGTGGTCTCAGCACTTCTGAGCCAGGAAGGTACAGACAGTCCCTGCTTGTGACTGAGCTATGTTCCCAAAAGTTGATTTCTAACTTGGTTGTTTGAAACTGAAAATGCATTTTCCACAGAGGATCAATGTTATAAATACTGGTTCCGTTCTCAGGCCAGCTCTTAGAAGGCCATTTAGCCCATATGCAGCTTGACTGTGAGACTATAGAACTGTGACCTACAACATTGTTTCTACGGGAATATGTGCCCCAGCAGGAACAAGGTCTTCCTTCCTCCCCCACTTCCTACCTCCCTGTATAATGAAGCCTGTGTGTTTACTACAGGAAGTGCTGCTCCCGAGTGTGGGCAGCTGGGTTTTGAGGCAGCCTTGGACACTTATCCCAAGGGCAGAGATATTCTCACTTTTCTGGCCCCAGCTCTGGCAGGGAGGGGATTGGGAGCAGGTGGGGGTCTGTCCCTGACCCACCTTCTTCAGGGCTGTCCAGAAGATAGCTCCCGGGCAAGTGGATAGTTCTAGCAAGACTGGCTACATAATTTCTGGGCCCCTTGTTCAAAAAGCAGAAAAATTAAAATGCTGCTAAGGTAGTGAAGTATAAAACTTTTCTCCTTTTCTTGTGCTGTCTGTCTCTTGACTGGTTACAGTGTTTTAAATTTGTGATCTAATGTTATTCTACATAAGAAAAAAGAAAAACTTAAATGATTAGAATGAATGTTATAATTCATTTTTACAGTGTGCAAGCCCAGTTTTAAATACAAATATAAGATCATTTAACTCCTGAGGCAGGAGGACTGCTTGAGCTCAGGAGGCCAAGGCTGTAGTGAGCTGTGTTTGCACCAGTGTATTCCAGCCTGGGCAACAGAGCTAGAGCTCTATCTCAAAAAAGAAAAAAAGAACATTTAACTCCTTTGAGAACTCACCAAAATGACATAATTTCTACTTTTTTAGCTCTCACCTTTTACATACAAAGTTTGTTATTACCAGAATTGTAGAAAAACTACACAAAACTACTTCAATTGTTATTTCACTTTTTTTTTTTTTGAGACTGAGTCTTACCCAGTCGCCCAGGCTGGAGTGCAATGGCGCGATCTTGGCTCACTGCAACCTCCACCTCCCAGGTTCAAGTGATTCTCCTGCCTGAGCCTGCCAATTACAGTCGGCTGTCACCACACCTGGCTAATTACTGTATTTTTATTACAGACAGCATTTCACCATGTTGGGCAGGCTAGTCTTGAACTGCTGACTCAGGTGATCTACTTGCCTTGGCCTCCCAAAGTGCTGGGATTACAGGCATGAGCCACCATGCCCAGCCCTTATTTTATTTCTTGATGCACACACATTGTACTAACACTCCACCTTTGACTTACTGAGGAGTAAGAACGTACTGTAAGGCAAAGGAAATGTCCTCAGCCCAGGCAGTCAGCTCACACAGGGAAGTGACACAAGTAAGAAAAGATGTGATAGGGTATCTTGGTCTTTTATGTCTTAGAATGCCATTGCCTGGCCGGGTGCGGTGGTTCACGCTTCTAATCCCAGCGCTTTGGGAGGCTGAGGTGAGTGGATCACTTGAGGTTGGGAGTTTGAGACCAGCCTGACCAACATGGAGAAATCCTGTCTCTACTAAAAATACAAAATTAGCCGGGCATGGTGGCGCATGCCTGTAATCCCAGCTACTTGTGAGGCTGAGGCAGGAGAACTCCTTGAACCCGGGAGGTGGAGGTTGCAGTGAGCCAAGATCGTGCCATGGCACTCCAGCCTGGGCGATGAGCGAAACTCTGGCTCAAAAAAAAAAAAAAAAAAAAAAAAGAATGCCATTGTCTTCTTTCTGTTTGAAGTTCTGGTTCCAGTGGAAAGCATGGCTTCTTAGAACTATCAGGACCTCCACTTACTCAGCTGTAGCCTAAACACGCTTACCTTGTATTAATAATACCTCCTTGCTTTACCTTCTGAATTCTGATGCACGATAGGCCCAACAGAATCCTGTGCACATGAGTCCTGGAAAACGCTTGCTACATGTGAATGGGGTGGAAAGAAATAGTGAACATACTTATTGCATCTGTTTTCTTTGCTCACAACTACATGCTCCACCACCACATCTGACTTCACTACACAGCATGAGTTTAAAGGTAAAGTCATCAGGAATGTCAAAATGATAATAGCAGAGCATTAAACCAAGCATGGGGTCCTTTTGTATGCAGGGTCCTGTGTAATGCCCTGGGCGTGGGAGGGAAGGGAGAGAACTGTGGCAATCTGGGATGGGCATTCATGGGTTTAGAGTAAGGCCAGGATGGGCAAATGAATTTTAGGCCTCTTGAGCCTCTGGTCATTTTTCTTCCAGGACACCACACCTAGGGGTCTGCTAGAGGCAATGATGAGTGCAGACAAAGATACCAGAGGGGGTTATTAGTTTCTGAGGTTGATGATAGCTTCTGGTAGTAATCATCAAGTGGCAAATGGAGGGTGAGAGGCAGGATTGTGGAAGGCAGACCTACTAAGCCTACCATATTATATACTAATTGATAAATGGAGCACTTAGAATGACCAGTGAAAACAAATGTTGGGTACAGGTTTAGTTAGAGGTAGTGATTACCTTCTTCCTGAAAGGACAGGATAGCTTGACTACTGAAGTGCAAAGGGAAGGGGCATGACCTTTTGTGGTGAAAGCTGCTTTGTCCCCACTATTCAAGATATGCACTCCCTGCACATGGGCTGAGGAACATATGTCTATTCCTACCTTTTATTTCCTGGTTATGTGGCAGAGGCCCAGGTTGTTCTCAAAAACCGAGACTAGTTATAGAAGGCTTTGTGGTCTCGAGAGGTTCAAGTTGGACACTGTCTCCAGACATCAGGAGTATCTGTGCTCAACCTATTGGGCCTGTCAAGATGGAAGGATAGAGTACAAATAAGGAAACCTTTGGACTAAATTTCCCTAAAGCAGAAATTGTTGTTCTCTCTATGCTTCTCTTAAAAAGTGTGTGTTGGAAGAGGCTATAACTTTGCATGACTAGTTTAATTCTACCATTTCTACAAAATTTGTCCTGCTGACAGAAAATACTGACTTCCAAAGCAGATAAATTAGAGATCTTTGGATTGTTTATTTGGTTTTATAAAATTATCCCAACAGATATTTCCCAGTGCATTTAAATGTTTATATAACCATTATTCAAAGAGTAAATATATAGTTTTTGTCTCAGAAATTGATTTTATTACAAGGAAAGCTAGGTTTTGTCTAAAATATTTAAGTAATTTTTTACAGCTTTTCTATGAATTCCCATTTGTCATATTCTGAGAAAATGATGTCACGTTTGTAAAGTGTTTACCTGAAACAGGCTACTTGGTAGGAACTTGATAAATGATTCCTATTACCATGCTCCTGCTGAAGGATAGCTTTTTTTTTCCTTTTTGAGACCGAGTTTTGCTTTTGTTGCCCAGGCTGGAGTGCAATGGCAGGATCTCAGCTCACTGCAACCTCTGCCTTCCAGATTCAAGTGATTCTCCTGCCTCAGTCTCCTGAGTAGCTGAAATTAGAGGCATGTGCCACCACACCCGGTTAATTTTTGTATTTTTAGTAAAGACGGGGTTTCACCATGTTGTCAGGCTGATCTTGAACTCCTAACCTCAGGTAATCCACCCACCTCGGCCACCCAAAGTGCTGGGATTACTGTGTGAGCCACCGCACCCATCTCCTGGGTTCAAGTGATTCTCCTGCCTCATCCTCTGGAGTAGCTGGAACCAGAGGCACATGTCACCATGCCCGGCTAATTTTTGTATTTTTAAGTAGAGATGGTGTTTCGCCATGTTGGCCAGGCTGGTCTCGAACTCCTTACCGCAAGTGATCTGCCCACCTTGGCCTCCCAAAGTGCTGGGAGCATGAGCCATGGCGCCTGGCACAGAGGATAAACTCTGTTGCCCCACCCAGTTAAATATGGGATCCTAGTTTTTTTTGCAGGTAGTCTCCCATTTCCAAAAAGCATTCGTGTGATCTGCCTCTCATCAAACTTTGTGTACAATTTTGATGGGTTTTGACTGAAAATATTCTCTTCATAATCTTTGTTTTGTTTTGAGACTGAGTCTTACTCTTGTCAACGGGCTGGAGTACAGTGGCGCAATCTCGGCTCACTGCAACCTCCGCCTCCTGGGTGGAAGCAATTCTCCTGCCTCAGCCTCCTGAGTAGCTGGGACTACAGGCACATGCCACCACGCTTGGCTAATTTTTTCATATTTTAGCAGAGACGTGTTTCACCATGTTGCCCAGGATGGTCTTGATCTCCTGACCTTGTGATCCACCCGCCTCAGTCTCCCAAAGTACTGGGATTACAGGCATAAGCCACCATGCCCAACCCATAATCTTTAACTATAGCCAGTCCTCATTATTCACAGATTCTGTTTGCAGATTTGCCTATTGCTAAAACTTATTTATTTATTTATTTTTTTAATGATTTGGTTCCAATGCAGCTAACTTATTTATAATCCTGAAATAAACAGTCACAGCACCTTTGCAGTCACTTTTGAACATGCACAGTAACAAAATATTTGAGTCACCCTATGTGAACATTGCCAGCTAAGGTCGAACAAGACAAGATTCTGCCTTCTTGTTTCAACTCTCATACTATAAATAAGCGTCCCTTCCATGGTCTATTTGGTGCGATGATTTTTTTGTTTGTTTTTAGAGATGGGATCTCTCTATGCTGCCCAGGCTGGACTCAAAACTCCTAGGCTCCACTGACCCTCCTGTCTCAGCCTCCTGAGTAGCTGGAACTATAGGCACATGCCACTGTGCCCAGCTATCACATATTTTGCTTTTTGTTGGTGACTTAGCTGTTTAAAGTGGCCTCCAAATGTATTGCTGAAGTGCTGTATAGAGTTCCCACGCACAGAAGGCTGTGAGGTGCCCTACAGAGAAAATACATGTTAGAAAAGCTTTATTCTCATTATTCTCATGCCTAAATAAAGCTTATCTTTTTTGGGGGAGGCAACAGAAAAAAATCAGTGCTTTTGGCAGTGAGTTCAGTGTTAATTAATCAACAATAAGTATTTTTAAAAGGTGTCTTTAAACAGTAATACACATGAAACAAGATTATATATTCACTGGCTGATGAGAATGTTATGCCAGAGGTTTGCAGGAAACTAACCTTGTATTTCCCCTAGGAGCAAGGGTTCAGTTTTCACTAATTTACTGTTTATGTTGACTTTACAGAATGTAAGTACCACAAATAATGAGAATCCACTGTGAGGATGAACTGTACTTGGCAATGAATTTCTTCAGTAGAAGGCTGTTTTGTTTATTTACAAATCAAATTACAATGTGTTCTTCTATAAACCATGTCTAGGAGAGCAGTCATTTTCAATTAAGAGTATAAACAGACACACAGAAGCTTCAAGCTGGAGATCATGGAAGTTATCAGCTGGCTATAAGCCCCTCGTCTCTTCTGCAGCTCCTTTTAGAGCCTCCTTGACAGGTGGCCATTGTTTTCTGATTGAATGCTTCCAGTGATGCAGCACTCACTTCAGCAGGGAAGTCCTGTCCACGGTGGCTCAGTTCCAGTATCCAAAACAGTCCTTTCTTATGCTGAGCCAAAATCTTCCTTTTGGTAATAGCCCTCTCAGTGGTTTTAGATCTGAACTCCAGAGCAACCATTCCCTCCTCTGCACACAACAACCCTTCAGCAAATCCCTGCTGCAGGTTAATCAGACCCAATTCTCGCATCTTTTCTTCAGAGAACGTGGTTTCCACACCCTGCCTGAATGTCTCCTAATGAATTACTCTAATTTGCTATGTGTGGTAGCTTTTGTAAATGTGGTGTCTATATTTGAACACATAAGTTCAGAAATCTTGAGCTGAATAGCGTAAGTGTGGCACCCCCTGGGACTTGGACACTGTTTCCTATTAACACATTTTGTTCTATTTTGTTACTTTGGCATCTGCTCACACTGCATGAATATCCCTTATTGTCACATTACCAGGTTAAGCCAACTCTCCCACATCCTGGCCCTTTTTAAATGAAGGAAGATATTGTACTTTATTACAGTCAAATGTCATTTTTTAGAACAGATTTTTTGCAACCTATGTAGATGATTTTGAGTAATTATACTGTCATCTATCATACTGTTTTATATCTCCCTTAAATGACATAAGTATCTTAAAACACTGATAAAAATATTACTCAAGACTGAATAAAGAGGGGAAAGGGGGAAAATCTGTATTTTTTTCTAGAGAACTCTCAAGATTCTTTGTCATGACATGAATTACACTCTTTGAATAAACCTTTCTCTGCTATAATCTAAACCCACATCACTCCATGTTATCCACAAAGGTGTCTTGCCTTCCTGAAATGACCAACCTCTTGGTTAAGTAATGTAATAATCCTATCAAGAAAGGAAGTGGTATTTCTCAGTAATGACTTACTTGAAGAGAAGTCATGATGACTTGTTACATTTTCCCTAACATACTGTCTTTAATGATTTATATCAGACATTGTCCAGATATTACCATCAAACATAGTAGTCTGTACTGCTAAACACTATTTTCCCTCCATTTTGAAAATCAAGGTATTTGGCAGTTTATCTTCATAGGGTAACCTAACTGGAAGAAGATAAAACAAGAAGCCTAAAGAGGGAACTTAAAGAGGTAATGTGGGAGCAACTGGGTGACTTAAGACACATCTGTGACTCACCTACGCTTTCACCAAGTCCACTTTACCCAAGAATCTTTCCTGTATTATCATCTCCTTCGTTGCCGGTAAAGGTACAATAACCATCTAAATACATTCTGTCTCTCTCCTGAGATACAGTTTGGTTTGGCTTCTCCATCACTCACTTGCAACAGAAACAATTTTTACTTAAACACAGGAAAGGGAGGCTCCTTAGAGGACACTGGAGTCTTGTAACCAGAACAAGGTACATTGGATACAGGGTAGAAAAAACAATGGATTCTTCTACCTGCTCCAGGTCTCCAATCTTTGGCTCAAACAATCTACCCTTCTTATTAATGCCAGTGTTATATTCTAAAATACTAGCTGTATCCTAATTGTATCCTCTAAATTCCTCTCCTACTCTCTTTAGCATAAAATCCAAAAGTTTTGGCCTTATGATCAAGGCCTTCTCTTTTTTTTTTTTTTTTTTTTCTAGTAACCAGTTTTAATGATGGCTTAGAAATGCGTTGATTGTGCTCCATTTCTTAAACTTTTTCTTTCTTTCTTTCTTTCTTTTCGGGGACAAAGTTTGGCTCTGTTGCCAGGCTGGAATGTGCCATGGCAAAATCTCGGCTCACTGCAACTTCTGACTCTCTGGTTCAAGCAATTTTCCTGCCTCAGCCTCCCAAGTAGCTGCGACTATAGGCGTGTGCCACCATGCCCAGCTAATTTTTGTATTTTTAGTAGAGATGGAATTTCACCATGTTGGCCAGAATGGTCTTGATCTCTTAACCTCGTGATCTGCCTGCCTCGGCCTCTCAAAGTGCTGGAATTACAGGCGTGAGCCACCATGCCTGGCCAATCAAGGCCTTCTCAATCTGGTGCTAACTTGTCTTCATTCTCCCAGGCCTGTCAGACTTCTCCCGTTTTCCAAAGTGTGCCCTGCATACTCATGTTTTTGTACATTTCTGTTCTTTCATCCGGGATTTTTTCTCTAGATACTACTGGATAGAATCAAGCCCAGTTCAAATACTTTATCTTCCTGATGTCCCCGGTTCTTATAAATTGTTTCTTCCATTATAGTCCAACAAGAGCAAGTAATTTGCATCTCTGCTCAGGAAGCACTCAGCTGTTTCACATTGTACTTATTTCTCTCCTGCATTCCTCCACGATGGCGGTGGCTTTCAAACTTTTAGCAATAGCATAGCTCATAGCAACAATGAGCAATAAATAGAAATACATTTTACATTATGACCCAATAGACACATTTATATAAACTATATATTTTATCAATTTTAAGAAGTACTTCCTCTTTTTCATGCCTGAAATCAGGATTTAGGCCAGGTGCAGTGGCTCATCCCTGTAATCCCACCACTCTGGGAGGCCTGAGGCAGGAGGATCACTTGAGTTTAGGAATTGGAGACCAGCCTGGGCAACTTAGTGAGACCTCATCTCTACAAAAA
>NW_016107640.1:1789145-1797651 GCF_001604975.1 Cebus imitator | reverse complement strand
TTTTGAGACAGAGTCTTGCTTTGTCACCCAGACTGGAGTGTAGTGGTGTGATCTTAGCTCACTGCAGCCTCCACCTCCTGGGTTCAAGTGATTCTCCTGCTTCAAACTCCCCAGCAGCTGGGATTACAGGCACCCGTCACTACGCCTGACCAATTTTTTAGTACAGACGGGATTTTACCCTGTTGGCCAGGCTAGTCTCAAACTCCTGACCTCAGGTGATCTGCCCGCCTCCACCTCCCAACCTGCTGGATAAGTGGATTGAAACCCATTTATCTCAGTAAGTTACTGACAGAATTTGCCTTCATCAGAGTAAATAGTCCCCTCCTCTACTGGGTTTAGCAACTATTTATCCCTTTAGGCTGGTTTCAAAACTCTCCAGGTCCTCTGTCCACCCAGCCTAAACTATTATATCACAAATTTGTCCTAGTCCCAATCAGGACCCCTCACTGAAAAAACCAGTCTTAGATGCCCCAAATCTTATAATCATTCCATCCTTGATCTCCCCTTTTGAAGTGCTACAAAGATTCTGTCAATTCAGTGGTCTCCCTGACTGTTGTAAACCATCAACTTGGCTTTGACTGATCCACAGGTTATTTACTGGAAGTCAGCAGTGACACTTATACGTTCCTTGAGGGAAGGCACAGTGCTTGGTATTTATTCTCCCACCTTCTCTAGGTGATCAAACATTGATGGAAGAGGAAGGTAAATGAGTTCTCAAACAGTGGGAGGAAAAATGTCCTGAGAATCAAAGGAGACCCTAGAGCAGGGGCAGTGGGGCTGAAGGTAAGAGCTCTCGTTGCAGAAGTTGGAAATTCTGCGGTTGGAACAAGTCTCCCCTTTTCTCTTGGTTTTATCCACTCGTCACCGCTTCTTCACACGTGGTACTCAGCTGATGTTGTTTTAAATATTAAAAAAATATAAACCATTCAAGCTCACCCCAAGCACTTCGTTACTCTGTACTTTTTTTTTTTTTGAGATGGAGCCTCGCTCTGTCGCCAGGGTGGAGCGCAGTGGAGCACGATCTCGGCTCACCGCAATCTCTACCTCCCCGGGGTTCAAGCGATTCTCTCGCCTCAGCCTCCCGAGTAGCTGGGATTACAGGCGCGCGGCAACACGCCCGGCTAATTTTTGTATTTTTAGTAGAGACAGGGTTTCACCATGTTGGCCGGACTGGTCCCGAGCTGTTTGGTGTTTTTTTTTTTTTTTTTTTGTCCCGAACTCGACCTCAGGTGATCCACCCGCCTCGGCCTCCTAAAGTGTTAGGATTACCGGCGTGAGCCACCGCGCCCAGCCCTCTTGTGATCTTTTTGAAGTGGTCTTTGCCTCACTCTTGAAGATGCCCATAATAATGGCTAAGGGGCTGTTGTATGTCTGGTTTTCATAGAGATGGTGATGAAGTCATTCAAAAAATATGCTGACCTGCGTCTCTAATTTCATAAATACTTAAAATTTCACATAAACACTGGAAAGGGTCCTTGCACTCAATACTCCATGATAAGTAATCTAAGTTTGCTTTTAGGCAAGAAATAGGACCAAGAAGGTGCTCATCCATTTTTCTACGTTTCACAGTGCATCCCTTCCCAAATTCAAATTGGCCTATCCCAGTTCCTGCAACAAGCTAGGTATTTGCTCACACTGTTCCTTTGGCAAACAGCCTCCCCCTCACCTCCTGGATGTACCGGCTCCTGCAGGATGCAGCCAAAAGGCCACCCGTGGTGACCTCTCCTAAAAGCCTTCCTCTGTACTCTCTGGCAGAATGAATGACCTTAATATGTGGCCTCTTACGCGTCTGCCTTGTGCTCGAACTGTCGCCTTCCAGCTAATCCATCTTGAGGTCCAGCCATCCTGGAGACTGAGGCCTATTCCTCTCGGATTGCCCAGTCAGTGCCTTGCACGTAGGAGGTGCTTAGTAAACGCTCGCACCGAGTTTGGTCACATTGTTCCTTTAACGACGGGACAGGTAGTAGAGCTGAGATGGCCCGCTGTCCTCCTCCCTGCCCACCCGCAGGCAAAATCCCCGGGAGACGGAAGACAAGCCGCGTGCCTCTCCCACCGCCCCCGCGGCGCGCGCAGCCCAGTCACGGGCGTTGGAAATTCCGGCGCGTGCGGGCGCTCTGGGCAGGGCGGGGGCGGGGGAACCCGTGGAGTGAGCCTGTGACGCGAGGGGGCGTGGCTCAATGAGGTCCCGCCCCCCTCCCTCGCCCTCTCTCGCGGGTCGGGGTTACATGGCGGCGACTGCGGCAAAGCGAGAGCTCCGGAGACGCCGCTGCCGCCAGCACAGCCGGAGACCTGAGCCGACACTGGGGGCTGTCCGCGGGCCCCGCACTCTCTCGATGAGTCGGAGAAGTCCCGTGAGTGTGTGTGTGTACGTGTGCGTGGCGCGCCGGCTGGGCGGCTCGGGAGGGCGCCGCGGCGGGCCCGGCGGCGGCGGAGCCGGCTACCTCCTCCATTGTGTGTGACCCTCCGGCGGCTGCCGCTCAACAAAGGCGCTTTTGTTCGATCTCCTGCCCGCCCCCTGCTAGCCCGCCGGCCCGCCCGCTCCGGCCTGGCCGGCGCGTCCCCGCGCGGGCAGGGAGGCGGCGGGCAGGGGTCCCCGCGTGGGGCAGGCGAGGCGGCTGGCGTGCCCCTCCCACCCGGCACGCCCCTAGCCCGTCGCCCGGTCCGTCAGCGCCGCGCCGCGCCCGCTCCCGGGCCACGCGTGCCGGCTGCCGCCCCTCTCCCGGGTCCGCGGGTTCGAAACCCCGCCTGACTGGAGGGCGGGTGAGCGAGGGGCGGCGGCCCGGAGAGCATGAGGTGGCGCGGAGACTCGCCTTCCTGGCACGCTGCCTTTCGAAATGCTCCCACGTCTCCTCCCCCATCCCACCCGGTGACTCGGCCTCAGCTGACTCCGGCCGGGCAAAGTCTCCAGTGGCGTAGCGCGCAGCGCTCACCCGGCTTGTCTCAGAGCCCTGAAGTCCGCTCAAGTTTTGAGTCTAGCCATGAATGAGGTACTGAGAACTCCGAGACGAAATTCCTAATTTCCTCCCCCGGCCCTACAGCCTTTCCTTAGCTTCTTTCGGGACCTTAAGTGGTGGTCTGTAAAAAAGTGCCCCAGTGAAATTTTGTTTTGTCGGTTCTCCAACAAGGGCCTCGTCACTTTGCTGTGCATTTTAATCCGCCTGTGAGTTGTGTTGAAAAGTAAAGGTGTTTTGGTAGCCTTTTGTTTCTTGGCGAGTGTAGGACCCAACCGGTTCAGGTGTTACGGGAGCTCTGTGCAGGAGGAGCTTCTTGATTTCTTTACTGTTTTATTTTTTCTCTTGCTTATTCATTGGAAAAGATCCAGTGAAAGGGACTGGTGAGTTGGAATTAGAAGCCTACTGTATTAACAGCAGAATTCATGTTCATTGCTAAAGATGCAGTCTCAGTAATGCCTTTTTTTTTTTTTTTTTAAACGCATACAGATGATTTGTCAAGGGGAAAAATTAACGCGCCGTACAAGGAAGAGCAAGCAGCTTCAGAGTAATTTTCTGATACTGATTCTTCTAGCCTGTATCTTACAGTTCCGACTAGGCATATCTTCTCTCTTTAACGCTGGGAAACCGAGGTGGAAAAAATGATCTGACCAGAAGAATGTAGGGTCCAACCAGGGCCTGGCCCTGAAATCAGGAATTTGTTCATAAACATGTCAGATTTTAATGTTGGAAAAATAATTTTGAATTGGGTGGAAAGAAACTTTGTCTTTAGATAGTAGTATTCAAACATGTTTATGAAGTGTTTGCTATATGCCAAGGAGTGTAGTCTTTTCACGTATATGTTACGTCATTTAGTAAGAATTGCCTTGTTAAGCTTGTAAAATTATTTATTAATATCCTGAATTCAGTAATTGCAGTTATCTAGAAAATATGCCAGATTTGAGCAGAACATATTAGATCATCTAGGTATTATTGTTCAGAAGAAAACACTGGAAAATGGAGAATTATTTTAGAAAAAGCTTCGTGTATATTTTGGAATTCAGTTATTTGCAAGTGGTTTAGAAGTTGTCGTTGGCTACTTTCTGTGATTAAAAAATCCAGAGAAGAGTGATTTGAAGTCAGTTAATTTTGCAATAAAAAATGCACACATTCTAAAGGGAAGTGTTAGCACTAAAAGTGTTGCAGTCCTTTACATAAATTCATTTAAAGCATCGTGAGAATCATAACTGACAAAATAGTAAGGTTTGCTGACTCAAGGTACTTTGGTGAAGGGGATGGGGTCGGGTAGGAGGAAGCTTACAAGTGCTGCTTCAAGTTTTGAGTTGGATGATGACTCATGCTGCCCACGGACTGCTACGTGGCTTTTTTTTTTTTTTTTAAGTGTATTTTTTTTTTTTTTTAAATGATAGGCTAAAATGTTCCTGTCCATATTGACATTCTCTTTTTTTCTGAAGAGGAACAGCAGTTTCTCTAAAAATGTAATGGCTTCTTAAATGCATTTTAAAAGGGTATCATATAACCTACAGGTGGAATTGTGTGACATTTGCTGAGAGGAAAGGTAAAACCAATTGCTGGTCAGGTGGTGAAATGAAATGTTTGATACTAGCAGGTTTTTGGCTACTGCTGAGAGAGATTTGTTACAGGTTATTTATAAAGTCAGTTAGTACTTTTATGGTGTTGGTAGAAATTGACCTTATGTTTTTATTGGTTACATAAGTTATCTTTATAAACTCTAGAAATTACTGGTTTAAATAGGTATTGTAAAGATACCATCAGTGATTAATATTTAATCAGATGTAATTCTGAATAGGAAAGTTTCACTCTTGTAGAATTATTAAAACATGATTATATATTGTGCTTTCTTATGATTTATATGAATTTTCTGTTTTAATAAAGACAGCTTGACGTAGGCATTAGGCCCTAATTTTGATGTTTTTTTTTTTTTTTTTTTTTTTTTTTTTTGCTGAAGATAAGCTGAATGTACAGTTCCAGATTACAACTTTAAGTTGAAACTCGGTAATAAATTAAATCTTTTGACTGGTTTTAAAACAGGCAACGTTTAGCAACTTGGCTTAAAATACGATTGAGAGGGGAAAAAAGATTGAGAATGGCAGTTTGAGTGGGGCTGGGCACTGTGGCTCCTGCCTGTAATCCTGGCACTTTGGGAGCCTGAGGTGGAAGGATCGCTTGAGGTCAGGAGTTCAAGACTAGTCTGGGCAACATAACGAGACCATCTCAATTTTTAAAATAAAAGAAAAAAATTTCCTACCCCATCCTCTAGTTTTTCTATGTATACTGTTTATTTTTCCAAAGGGATTTGAGGAGTTCGTAAAGTGTTTGTTGTTTTTGTGAGACAAGGTTATGCTGTCACGGAGGCTGGAGTGCTGTTGTATGATCACTGTTCACTGCAACCTCTACTACCTGGGCTTAGGTGATCCTCCTGCCTCAGCCTCTGAGTAGCTGGGACTACAGCTGTGTGCGACTATGCCTGGCTAGTTTTTGATATTTTTTTGTAGGGATGGGTTTTCACCATGTTGCCCAGGCTGTTTTTGAACTCCTGGGCTCAAGCAATCCTTCTGCCTCAGCCTTCCAGAGTGTTGGGATTACAGGCATAAACCCCTGATCTCGGTCCGGAAAATGTATTGTTAATATGAATTAAATTTTTGAAATTATTTTGGGAGAGTATTGCATGATTTATATATAAAGGATTTTTTATAAAGTTTAATTCAAACTTAAAAAAATATTTCCTGCTAAAGGAAACATGGAAATACAAATATCAAAGTATTGAATATTTTCAAAGCATCACATTACTTAAAGGTTTAACGTATTTCCAGCGTTGTTCTCTAATATAGGTAATTAGCTGTGGTGCATCATTCAGAGTTTAAAAACAAATTGGGGCTGGGTTTGGTGGCTCATGTCTATAATCCCAGCACTTTGGGAGGCCAAGGTAGGTGGATCACGAGGTCAGGAGATCGAGACCATCCTGACCAAATACAAAACATACAAAAATTGCCTGGGTGTGGTGACGAGCAGCTGTAATCCCAGCTACTCAGGAGGCTGAGGCAGGAGAATTGCTTGAATGGGGCGGGGAGGGGGGAGGGAGGTTGCAGTGAGCCAAGATTGGGCGCCGCAGCTCACACCTGTAATCCCAGCATCACTGCACTCCAGCCTGGTGACAGAGCGAGACTCTGTCTCAAAAAAACACAACTGGATATCTTAGCCTGTTTCCTATCTCCAAGGTACTGCTTTAGGAAGTGCTGAACCTTCTCGCCACTGCTATCCACTTCCTTGTTGCTTTTGAATCATTTGAACCCTGTCTTACTTTAGGGCCTCTGTTAAAATGGAAAGAAGATGCCTCAGAAGTAAATTCTGTGTGGCATTGTTGGCTGCCCTCATCAGTTCATTCGGCCTGTTTTGTGGGCTGTTACATTACACTACAACCTGGCTGTGGTGTGGGAATTTTGCTCATTTTTATTGCTCAGAGCCTTGACTGAGACTTTACAGTAACATTGAAATTGTTTTTGTAGTTAATGGCATTTTCCAGGGATTGCTTTCATGTGAAGCTGATGCTTTTAAGATAGTGGTGTGGGCCGAGGCCAGCATTGGTTTTTCTCCTCCATGAAATGCCTATTTGGAAAATACTGTGTGCCTCTCTGATAGAGTTCTAAAAGATCTGTCTTTCATTCATGTCGGCCTTCTAAGTCCATTTCTAAAAAAATTGTTCAGAGATTGAATGTTTATATAGCAAATAAAATTTTCTGATTTTTGTTAAGTTTGTTTTTTTACAGAAAAAACTGGTATCATAAAAGTTGTTTTTTAGAATTTTAGCGTTTACCTCAGAAAAGTCTGCAGAGAGTACAAATCTATATGCATTTAATTCTGTACAATCATAAAACTTCAATATATTAGTGTTTTGGAGGGGTCATGGGCATTATCTTGCCTCATTCATGTACGTCATTTGATAGCTTAAGAAACCAAGGAGCCGGGCGCGGCAGCTCACACCTGTAATCCCAGCACTTTGGGAGGCTGAGGCGGGTGGATCATGAGATCAGGAGTTCGAGACCAGCCTGACCAACATGGTGAAACCCCGTCTCTACTGAAAATATAAAAATCAGCTGGGCATGGTGGCATGTGCCTTTAATCCCAGCTACTCAGGTGGCTGAGGCAGGAGAATTGCTTGAACCTGGAGGGCAGAGGTTCCAGTGATCCCAGCTACTCAGGAGGCTGAGGCGGGAGAATTGCTTGATCCTGGAAGGTGGAGATTGCACCACTGCACTCCAGCTTGGGCCACAGAGCAAGACTCTCTTTAAAAAAAAAAAAGAAAGAAAGGAAGAAACTAACGCCTGGAGAGATTGAAGACCTTGTTACTGAAAAGTGTAATTTCTGGAGCAACAGTACTGGTATCACCTGGGAACTTGTTAGAATCTTGACCTCATCTCAGTCCTACTGAATTAGAATCTTAGGATTTACTGTGTTTTTGTTTTGTTTTAATAAGAGACAGTCTTGATTTTTTGCCCAGTTTGGATTGGAGTCCAGTAGTGTGATCATAGCACACTGCCACCTGGAACTCCTTAACTCAAGTAGTCCTCTCGCATTAGTAGCTGGGACTAAGGCATGTGCCATCATACAACTGCTAATTTTGTTTTCTTTTTTAAGAAGTGGGGTCTCTCTTTGTTGCCCATGCTAATCTCAAACTACTGGCCTCCCAACATGTTGGGAAGAACTTACATTTTAACAAGATTTTCAAGTGATTCAGTGCACATTCAGTTCCAGAAGCACTGCTAAATGATGCATATAGCCTGGGCAACATAGTGAGACCCTGTTTCTACAAAATAAAATAAAATTAGCCAGTTGTGGTGGTCCCAGCTATTTAAGGGACTAAGAGGATCACTTGAGCCCAGGAGGATGAGGCCGCGGTAGCTATGATCGCACTGAGTTCCAGCCTGAGCAACAGCATTAGACGCGGTCTCAAAAAATACATGAATAAATAAGGAGCTGGTTGCTCAGCTCGTTAGTACTGATTTGGAAAACCCAAGTCTTCTGAGTTGCTCTTTCCACTGGTCCTTCTGAAAAAAGTCAAATGGAAAATTTAGGATTTAATCACTGCCTAGTTGAACTTTCTGTGATGATGGACGTGTTCTGTGCTACTCAGTGAGGTAGCCATTGGCCATGTGTGACTGTTGAATACTTGAGGAGCAACTCGTACGCTTGAGGAATTGAATTTTTTATTTAGTTTAAATTACTTTGTATAGTTGGATGTAACTGGTGGTTACATGGACAGCACAGATCTAGATGATCTTTGCCCGCACTAAAATCTAAGCTATAATTTAATAATTGGTTAGACTCAGTTTAATAATTGTTCTCTCTTAATGTACAAATCGGAGAGATGGTAGGTTGACTTAGTTTTTCTAATATGCCCAGATATTATTTTAGTATGTATTATAAAACAAGGCCGGGCACGGTGGCTCAAGCCTGTAATCCCAGCACTTTGGGAGGCTGAGGCGGGTGGATCACGAGGTGAAGAGATCGAGACCATCCTGGTCAACATGGTGAAA
>NW_016107640.1:1783186-1784325 GCF_001604975.1 Cebus imitator | reverse complement strand
AACCCAGGAGGCGGAGGTTGCTGTGAGCCGAGATCGCGCCATTGCACTCCAGCCTGGGTAACAAGAGCGAAACTCCGTCGCAAAAAAAAAAAAAAAAAGTGCTGATTTTCTAATTGGTACATCTGTGTTCAATAGAGTAGATAATGTAAGTTGTAAGAAGGTCCATTTCTTCCCGTCTCAATAGATATTTTCACTTGGATTTTTAAAAAGTGGCTATTAAATAAGTTTTCCTTAATTATCCTGTAGAAAGCATTGAGACGATGGTTTTTGCCTCCGGCCTGGTATCTCTAGGCTTGTTGGCACTTGTGATAACTTCCAGATTGATCTGCTGTTTATGTTAATTCCAGGTGCACAAACAGTGGTTCTTAACCTCCCACCTTCGCTTTTTTTGAGTCTGGAGTGCAATGGTGCAATCTTCGCTCACTGTAACTTCTGCCTCTTGGGTTCAAGTGATTCTCCTGCCTCAGCCTCCCAAGTAGCTGGGATTACAGGCATGCGCCACCATGCCTGGCTAACTTTGTAGTTTTAGTAGAGATGGGGTTTCAGTTTGTTGGTCAGACTAGTCTTGAGCTCCTGACCTCAGGTAATCTACCCACCTCGGCCTCCCAATGTTCTGGGATTGCAGGCATGAGCCACCATGCCTGGCCTTAACCTCCTACCTTATGCCATGGGAAGATTCTGACCCTAGAGTCAGGCAGGCCTATGTCCAAATCCCAGCATTTACTGTGTGTGTAATTTCATGAAGTTGCTTTTCTTGGAGCAGCAGTGCTCTTTGTTTGTAAAATGATATTTACAAGATTGTGGTTAGGGATGACAGAAATAATTTGTTATTTAGAAAATGCCTGTCATGGCTGGGCACGGTGGCTCACGCCTGTAATCCCAGCTCTTTGGGAGGCTGAGGCAGGTGGATGACGAGGTCAGCAGTTCAAGACCAGCCTGGCCAGCAGGGTGAAACCCCATCTTTACTAAAAATACAAAAAGTTAGCTGGGCATGTTGGCGTGCACCTGTAGTCCCAGCTACTTGGGAGGATGAGGCAGGAGAATTGCTTGAGCCCGCAGGCAGAAGTTGCAGTGAGCCAAGATGAGATCACCGCCACTGCACTCCAGCCTGGGCAACTCAGCAAGACTCAGTCTCCAAA
>NW_016107640.1:1778491-1779847 GCF_001604975.1 Cebus imitator | reverse complement strand
AAAGAAAATGCCTGTCACATAATAGGTCCTTAGTATGTATGAGTTACCTATTCTCCCCTCCTGCTTGGATTTTATAGCTTTCTGTAACAGCTTTATGCTTAAGATTCTAGTAAGGCTTAATACATATTCTGAGTCTTGGTCTCTACCAGTTACTGTAATCTCATTCCTTGCTTCATTCATGTTGTATCTCATGTATCTTTAGCCACTTGTGCGCTGGGTTTCTTCTCTCGCCTTTTTTTCGTTTTTGTTTTTGTTGTTTTTGGTAATGATGGGGTCTCCCTACGTTGCCCAGGCTGGCTCAAGCAGTCATCCTGCCTCGGCCTCACGAAGTGCTGGGATTACAGGCGTGAGCCACTTTGCTCAGCCTGTTGATTTCTCTCTTTTTTTTGAGATGGAGTCTCACTCTGTTGCCTAAGCTGGAGTGCCAGTGGTGCAGTCATGGCTCACTGCAGCCTCAGCCTCCTGGGTTCAAGTGATTCTTCTGCCTCAGCCTCTGAGGTAGCTGGGACTACAGGTGTCTGCCACCACGCCTGGCTAATTTTTGTATTTTTAGTAGTGATGGGGATTTGCCATGTTGGCCAGGCTGGTCTTGAACTCCTGACCTCAAGTGATCCATCCACCTTGGCCACCCAAAGTGCTGGGATTATAGGTGTGAGCCACCATGCCCAGCCAGCATGTTGACTTCTTAAGGACTTAACTCTTGCCTGCATCATTAATTTTTCCCTTTCTGGGTCATCTTTATAAGTATACAGATGTTCTTTAGAAGTGTACTGTCCAATATGGTAGTTACTAACCAATGGTGCTTTTTGCAATGAAATATGTGGCTGTTTAATAATTTTTTAAAAGTTCCACAGTGTGTTGCTAGCCATAGTTCAGTTGTTCAATAGCTGTATGTGGCTAATGGCTACTCTGTTGGACAGTGCAGATATAGAACATCTCTGTCATTGCAGACTCACTATTGGACGCACTAAGTGAGGCTTCCTTCTTTATAAGCCCTCTCCCCAACCCACCTTATTCTCTAGCTACAACCTGATTTCTCTGATTCTCTTCCCAGCCAGTTTTCACAAGTTGTTTTTGTGTGTTCTTTCTACTTGCCTTTGCTTCTCAGCCTACTACAGGTTGGTTTCCATTCTTATCTCTAAAACTACTCTTGTCAAAGTTACCAGTGGCTTCTGTTTACCAAATTCATCTTATAGGCTCTCTTGTCAGAGCATTCAATGTAGTTGACCGCTGTTTTCTGCCTATTCATCTGCTTCTCTTATTTTATGAGACATATGTTCTTGTTTTCCTTCTACTTCATACGTTGTTATATTGTATACTCTTGTTGTTGTTGTTTACCTTTTTTTTTTTTTTTTT
>NW_016107640.1:1774290-1778153 GCF_001604975.1 Cebus imitator | reverse complement strand
TGGGATTACAGGCATGAGCTACTGCATACGGCCTCCCCCTCAAGCCCAACAGCCTTCTCTACTCTACCTGTCTCTAAGTATTGGTATACCTAAGAGGGGAAAAAATACCTAAGTTTTTTCTTCCCCCTCTTTTTCTAAATTCTTTCCCTAGGTGGTCTCATTCAACTCATTATTTTAAAAACCATCTATATGTGAAAATGCTCTTATTGATGTTTCTGGTTTAGACTTCTTGCCTGAGCTGCAGACATAATATCCAGCTGCCTTGCTAGACATTACCACTTAGTAACCTAGTAGGCAGTTGTCTAAATATACCTCACATGTCCAAAATAGAACCCTCTTCTGTAATATGCTTCCAGTCTTTCCCTCTTCAGTAAATGGCACCTAGGATTTATCCTTGAATCCTTTCTTGCCCTTGTCCCCATAGGTAATCCATCATCAAGTTGTTTTGGTCTCCAAAAGATCACTGAAATCCTTTTATTCAGTGATCTGTTTTACGTCTTCATTTCTACCACCCTAGTTTCAGCCACCATTTTGTCACCTGGCTTACCAAAAGAGCGCTTAACTTGTCTTTGCTTTTACTCAGCTACGTTCTTCAGACATGCTTCTCCCAGTGAGAAGAATTGTCTTTCAAAAATGTAAATGCAATCATGTAGATTGCCTGCTTAAAATGATTTCATAGTTTTCCTTTGGTCTTAGTTATGAGATTCCGAATCCTGCCTCATGTGTTCTTCCTGTCTCATTGCTACCTCCTTTTCTATGCCCTTTGCTCTAGATGCTGTGGCTACACGGGCATTTCTTTTCCTCCGAAATGCCATGTTCTGTCCTGCCTTAGGTTGTTCATTTTGTTGTTTCCTCTGTTAGGAATGCTCTTCCCCTGTCTCTTAGCAGAGCTAGTACCTTCTTATCGTTCAGGTTTCAGTTCCTCAGATGGCCATTTCCCAGCTACTAGGCCAAATCTGGATTTGTTAATTACCTAACTTGTTTGCTGGTCTTTCTTTACTTGAATGCAAGCTGTTTGGAAGCAGAAGAACGGTTATCTGTCTTATTCTTTACTGTATCATCAAAGAGTGCCTGGCGTGTGCTAAGTGCTCAGTAAATTTTTGCAGTCTGTATAAAATGTTTGATTCCTTTAAATCTCGGAATAGAAAAACTACATTAATAATTGTATTGTACTCAATGTAACATTATTCTGAACTGGGTCCTTTACCTTTTAAGTACATGATTGAGATAATTGCAGAAACTTAAATAGGGTCTGATTATTAGATGGTAGTAGTACTATACGAGTGTTAATTTCCTGATTTTGATGATTGTGTTTTAGTTATGCAGAAGAAGATCTTTTGGTTTTTTTTTTTTTTTTTTTGAGACGGAGTCCCGCTCTGTTGCCAGGCTGGAGTGCAGTGGCACCAGTTTCGGCTCACTGTAACCTCCACTTCTCAAGTTCAAGCAATTTTCCTGCCTCAGCCTTCTCAAACTATAGGCGTGCACCACCATGTCCAGCTAATTTTTGTGTTTTTGTGTTTTGAGACAGGGTCTCACTCCATCACCCAGGTTGGAGTGCAGTGGCGCTATCTCGGCTGACTGCAGTCTCCGCCTCGTGGGTTCAAATGATTGTTGTGCCTCAGCCTCTCAAGTGGCTGGTATTACAGGCAATGCACCACCCTGCCTGGGTCATTTTTTTGTATTTTTAGTAGAGACAGAGTTTCACCATGTTGGTCAGGCTCGTCTCAAACTCCTGACCTCAGGTGGCCTGCACACCGTGGCCTCCCAGTATGCCGGGATTACAGGTGTGAGCCACCGCACCTAGCCAGAAGAAGGTCTTTGTCTATAGGAAATATACTCAAAGAGTTGGGGAGTGGAGGGAGACATGTACTATATGTCAATTTAAAAAAAGTTACAGTGAGAGATCATGGAATTTGGTTTACAATCCTGGTTCAAATCCTGGCTGTCTCATTCATGTGTGATCTTGAATGTATTATTTAAATTCTTTAAAATAAAGATTATAATATAATATTTATTTTGCCTGTTGGGATTTAGTGTAAGGGTATATATCTGACACAGTGTCACACACATAATAGAGTCTCAATAAAACCTTGCTTATATTCTTTTAAAATTCAAATATTAAAAAGTATTAAAAAATTGGCCAGCTGTGGTGGCTCACACCTGTAATCCCAGTACTTTGGGAGGCTCGCTTGGGCCCAGCAGTTCAAGACTAGCCTCAGCAACATTGTGAAACCTTGTCCCTACCAAGATAATAAAATTGAGCAGGGCGTGGCAGCTCGAACTGTGGTCATAGCTACTCAGAACTACTCAGAAGTCTGAGGTGGGTGGATCCCTTGAGCCCTGGAGGCAGAGGTTTCAGTGAGTTGTGTTCATGCCACTGCACTTCAGCCTGGGCGATTGAGACCCTGTCTCAAAAAAAAATTTAAGTGTTTTTATTTTATTTACTTTTTGAGACGGAGTTTTGCTCTGTCACCAGGCTGGAATGCAGTGGCACAATCTTGGCTCACCGCAATCCCCTACCCCACCCCTACCCCCCGTTTAAAATAGAAACAGGTTTCTCCATGTTAGTCAGGCTGGTCTTGAACTCCCAACCTCAGGTGATCCTCCCACTTCAGCCTCCCAAAGTCCTGGAATTACAGGTGTGAGCCACCACACCTGGCCATGGATAGATATTTTTAATAGGCTTTTTATATTTTTGAGAATTTACCCTGAGTTTTTTATTCCTGTTTGTAGATCTGGGGTTAGTTACATTTGGTGTATTTTTCTTTCATCCTAAAAGTCTTCTTTTTAGCACTTCTTGTAGTGAAAGTCTGCTGGAGACAGATTCTATCCAGTTTTTTAAATACATTTATTTTTCCATTTGGAAATAGAGATAGGGTCTCACTATGTTGGTCAGGCTGGTTTTGAACGCAAGCGATCATCCCACCTCAGTCTCCTGAGAAGTAGCTGGGATTACAGGCATAAGCCATGGTGCCTGGCATCTTTCTACTGGTGTATCTTTGAAAAGGTCTTCATTTTTGAAGGTTATTTTCCTTAGACATAGAATTCTGGTGTGATGGTTAGCATTAGGTGTCAACTTGTTTGGACTGAAGGTTGCCTAGATAGTTTCTAAAGTATTGTTTTTGGGTGTGTCTGTCAGGGTGTTGCCAAAGGAGATTGACCTTTGAGTCAGTGGACTGGGAGAGGAAGACCCACCCTCATCAATGTGGATGGGTGCCACCCATTTGGTTGCCACTGAGGTTAAAACAAAGCAGGCAGAAGGAGATGGGATGAGCTGGCTTGCTGAGGCTCTTGGCTTTCATCTTTTTCTGGTGCTGGATGCTTCCTTCCATTTCTTTTGCCCTTGAACATCAGACTGAATCTTTGGCCTTTGGACTCTTGGACTTAGACTAGTGATTTGCTGAGGGTTGTCCGGCCTTTGGCCACAGACTGAGGGATGCACTGAAGGCTTTCCTGCTTTTGAGATTTTGAGTGAGTCATTACTGGCTTATTTCTTCCCCAGCTTGGAGATGGCTTGATGTGGAACTTCTTTGCCTTGTGATTATGTGAGCCAATTCTCCCAAATAAGCTTCCTTTCATATATACATATAACCTATTAGTTCTGTTTCTGTGGAGAACTTTGACTAATACATCTGGTTTGATAAGTTTTGTTTTTTTATTTTTTTCCTTATTTTCTTTTTGGGTTGATTGTTTTTTGCTTTTTTCATTTTGGTACTTGAAAAATATTCTGTTGTCTTCGGATTTTCATTGTTTCTCATGATAAATCAGCTATCATTCTTTTTATTCCTCTCCAGTGTACTCTGTCTCTCTTTGCCTTGGTTACTTTTTTATTTCTTTCTTTCTGTTTTTTCCTTGTTCCTTTT
>NW_016107640.1:1761674-1774260 GCF_001604975.1 Cebus imitator | reverse complement strand
TTTTCTTTTTTGGAGATGGGGTTTTGCTCCTGTTGCCCAGCTTGGAGTGCAGTGGTGAGATTTTGGCTCACTGCAACTGCCATCTCCTGGATTCAAGTGATTGTCCCACCTCAGCCTCCTGAGCAGCTGGGATTACAGGCATGTACCACCATGCCTGGTTAATTTTGTATTTGTAGTAGGGATGGAGTTTCACCATGTTGGCCAGGCTGGTCTCGAACTCCTGACCTCAAGTGATTCGCTTGCCTCAGCCTCCCAAAGTGCTGGATTACGAGTGTGACCCACTGTGCCTGGACTCCTGCCTGGTTGCTTTTAAGAGTCATTCTTTTTTGTCATTTGCTTTTTGAGACAGAGTCTTGCTCTGTCACCCAGGCTGGAGTGTGGTGGCTGATCTCGGCTCACAGCAACCTCTGCCTCCAGATTCAAGCAGTCCTCCTACCTCAACCCCTCAAGTAGCTGGGACAGGCGCATGCCACCATGCCTGGCTCATTTTTGTAGTTTTTGTCGAGACGGGTTGTCACTATGTTGCTCAGGCTGTTCTCAAACTCTTGAGCTCAGGCTATCCACCTGTCTCGGCCTCCCAAAGTGCTGGCATTATAGGTATGAGGCACTGTGCCCTGGCCAAGTGTTGTTCTTTCTCGTCCTTGCTTCTTTTTTCTTCACTTATCTTTTTGTTTTCAACAGTTTGACTGTGTACATAGGTATGTTTTTTTGTTTTTGTTTTTGTTTTTTTGAGACAGAGTCTCGCTCTGTTGCCCAGGCTGGAGTGCAGTGGCACAGCCTCGGCTCACTGCAACCTCAGCCTCTTGGGTTCAAACAATTCTATCTCAGCCTCCTGAGTAGCTGGGATTACGGGTGTGTACCGCACATACCAGCATGACCGGCTAATTTTTGTGTTTTTAATTTTTGTTTTAGTAGAGACAGGGTTTCACCATGTTGTCCAGACTGGTCTTGAACTCCCGACCTCATGATCTGCTGCCTCGGCCTCCCAACATGCTGAGATTACAGGTGTGAGCCACTGTGCCTGGTGGATTATTTTTGTATTTATCCTGCTCGGGGTTCATCAAACTTCTAGATCTGTGGGTTGATGTCTTAGTTTTTGTTCATTATCTTTTTTTTTTTTTTTTTTTTTTTTATTTTTTTTTTTTGTTTTTTTTTTTTGAGACAGGGTCCCACTCTGTTGTGCAGGCTGGAGTACGATGGCTCAATCTCAGTTCACTACAACCTTTGCCTCCCAGATTCAAGCAGTTCTCCTGCTTCAGCCTCCAGAGTAGCTGGGATTACAGGCATGCACCACCATGCCCGGCTAATTTTGTATTTTTAGTAGAGACAGGGTTCCTCCATGTTGGTCAGGCTGTTCTCGAACTCCTGAGCTCAGGTGATCTGCTCCCCTCAACCTCTCAAAGTCCTGGGATTACAGGCGTGAGCCACCTAGCCCTGTGAGAAATTTATTTCTTTATAGTTCTAGAGGCTTAGAAGTTTGATACCATGATGCTGGCATCTGGTGAGGGTCTCCTTTCTGCATCATCCCATGGTAGAAGGGAAAGAGAGGGTCAAACTTACTTTTATAAAGGCCCACTCCCACAATAATGACATTAACCCATCTACTTCCTACTAGTGATTAATAATTGTCACTTATTAGGCCCCACCTCCCAATTCTTGCATTGAGGATTTTCTGACCCATGCACCTTGGGGTCACAGTCAAAGCATAGCGCAGGCCTAGTGAAAGACTGGACTCTTTCAGTAGTGCCAAGTTCTTGTATGTGTCTGATAGGTAACAAAATTTTGTTTTTAAATCTTGCAAGTTTTCTTTCTTTTCCTTCTTTGTCCTTCCTTCCTTGTTTCCTTTTCTCTCTCTCTCTTTCTTTGATTCGTTAAGAAAGTAAAGGAATAAAAGAATGGCTACTCCATAGACAGGGCAGCCAAATCTTGAAAGCTTTCTTCACTTCTGAAGAAAGTGAGAAAGAGGAAGGATATTCCAGAAAAATTATGTGCCATTCTGAATTGTTATTAAAAATTAGGGAATTGGCCAGATGCAGGGCTGATCTGTAATCCAGCACTTTGGAAGACAGGTTGGGGGATAACTTTAGGCCAGGAGTTCAAGACCAGCCTGGGTAACATAGTGAGACCCCGTCTCTACAAAAAAAGGTAGTTGGGCGTGGTGTGTGCCTATAGTCCCAGCTACTCGGGAGGCTGAGGTAGTAGAATTGTTTGAGGCCTCAGTGAGCTTTGATCATGCCACTGCACTACAGCGTAGACAACAGAGTGAGACCCTGTCTTTTACAAAGGGAATCTCCAACTAAGCATCTGGTTTTCTCCATTTGATAAGACTCTAGAGATGCTTTTTTAGGGCCTTACACGATGTGACTTTCCTTAGACCCTTATCAGAGTTAGCTCAAAAACAACAGCAATAATGTTTGATCTATAGTCTGAAAAGCAATGGTGCTAAAAGCTATCAACCCTGCTAGGATGGACTGAGGAACAGTGGCTAGGTCTTGCATATCTTCAATTATACCTTCTTTGGTATTACATGGGCTGATAGGACTTTTTAAGAGTCCTGCTTGTCTGCTTATATAGAATGCTATTTCAGTGACACAATCCCTCCACACCACCTAAACAAAATAAGATGAGAGCTATAACAAAGCTGAAGTGTTTTATTTCTTCATTGTGAGTGGGTTGAAACCAGCTGCCTTCTTCATGTTGTTGGCAGACCTATGCATTCGCATAGAGTGAGGGTCCTGGTGGAATGCCTGGAAAGGAAAGTACCATATCTAGGCACCTTCACTGATGTTTTCTAGTGGCAGATCAGAATGTGATCACATTCCGAAAAATTTGAGGATAGGACTTGCCTTCTCCAAAGCTTCCTACTGCCATGTAGAATATGCTGTTTGCATTGATTCATTCTGTACACATTTAAGGGTACCTACTAATTACCTATTACTATGCTTAGGAAATGTCCCCAAAGCTACTTAGTCCCAAACCTTTCATAATGGACAAAGCCACAGAAAAAAGGAGGGGGATGGTACCCTGGAAGATGAAGAGTAGAGGTTCTGAAGAATCAAATTAGATTAGACTGGGGAAAGATGGCAAAAGAAAAGGGAATGACAATGTCATTAGAAACAAGAGGAAGAAAAGTGAAATACTAGTGAGGTACGGAGGAATCCACTACAGTGCCCCTGTGCTCCAAAAGTAATGATGTGTTCCTATGAGCTCAAGATTGAAAAAAAAAAAAAAATTGACCTCTGCTATACCTTAATGCCTAAAACAATGCCTGGCACATGGTAAGCATTCAGTAAAATTTTGTTGAATGAAAGATAATGGATGGATGGGAGAGTTGAATCTATTTAGTCTGTGTAAAAGATGTTTTAAAAGCATCTTGGTTCATTCTGCTTCTTGGCCTACATTGGGATTTCATTTCCCCACTCCCTTGGGTATACATATGACCATGTGACCTACTTTAGTCAGTAAAATGTGAGAAGTGAATGGTGTCATTTTTGGATGGAAGCTTTGTTGCCAGTGAGATAGTCTCACTTGTTTTCTCTGCTACATAGTGTGTCAATAGCTGAGATGGTAGATACTTTAACAGCTTGGCTGACAGCTACATTGGACTTGTGGCATGAGCAAGACTTAAACTTTTGGGGGCCATCTAACTTACTATGACTGCTATGAAAATTTATATTTTCATCTGGTTAGAATCCTCACGTGTCCAAAGGTGCTTGAAGAAAGAGGCTGTGCACATATCTCCTGTCCTGTATTTGCTCTAATGTTTCTTTAATGTTAGTTAGGTTGGGAATCTTAGAATGATGCCTCCCACCAGGAGGAAGATAAGAAATGGGATGAAGGGTTATTATAATTATTTTAAAATTTGCGGCCATACATTTGTGGAAGGGATTATATTTGTTTAGTGTACAGCAATTTCAGTAGCATCTCTCCCGTTCTGAGCATACCACCCACCGTAAGTGATTGGGAATAAAACTAAAGAAATAAAAGACACGTTCTGCGCTTTTGTAAATCATAGACTTAGAATTGGGAGGGTCTGTAGGGATGTTATTACAAGTTTATCAAGGTCTATGATTTTTGAATTTCAAAATTACAAAGTTACAGTAAATCTGTAACTAAGAGACGGAGTCTTGCCTATCCCCCAGGCTGGAGTGCCGTGGCACAATCTTGGCTCTTTGCAACTTCCACCTCCCAGGTTCAAGTGATTGTGCTGCCTCAGCTCCCGAGCAGCTGGGATTACAGCTGTGCACCACTATGCCCAGCTAATTTTTGTGTTTTTAGTAGAGATGGGGTTTGGCCATGTTGTCCAGGCTTGTCTCAGGTGATCTACCCACCTTGGCCTCCCAAAGTCCTGGGATTACAGGTGTGAGCCATCCCGCCTGGCTGTAACTAGACTTACTAGTAGTAATCTAGTTGCACGTTTACTGTAAGTCATCCATACTGGAAAATAACAACTAGAGATAAGCAACAAAAAACATATAATGGCGAGTACTTCGCAATGGCTTTTTAAATGGTCAAAGGCAAATGAAAGCCCTAATGTTAAAATGCATTTAGGCAAGTGCTTAGACAATTTAAGAACACAAACTGGTAGCAGTAGGTGAGTGTTTTGTTTTGTTTTGTTTTCTTAGACAGGGTTTCACTCTTTACTGCTCAGGCTGAAGTGCAGTGATACAGTAGCAGCCCACTGCAGCCTCTGTCTCCTGGGTTCAAGCTATTCTCCAACCTCAGTCTCCCGAGTAGGTGGGATTACAGGTGTGAGCCACCACACCTGGCTAGTTTTTTAATTTTAATAGAGATGGGGGTTTGACCATGTTGTCCAGGGTGGTCTTGAACTCCTGGCCTCAGGTCTTCTGCCCGCCTTGGCCTCCCAGAGTGCTAGGATTACAGGGGTGAGCCATCCTGCCCAGCCTGTTTTGTCTTTCAATTGGATGCTTTGTTACTGTCTCTGACTTCAAAAGTTTGTCTCTGTAGAAAGGCATAGTTACTGATATTCTGCAAAGCTTTTTAGACTTTGGCATTTTAGTTTTAAGGTCCTGTTTCTCTTCCCAGATTCCTAAGATTATTTGCTGATAATAGTTTATACTCCCAGCCTCCTTGAGGTCCACTGATAACTGAAAGGGGTCCCTGATAACTCTTAGGGCTACCCACCCTACATTAGGAGCAAGGGTTTTATCAAGAATGCACATGAGCAGGCTGCTAAGCTGTAGCACTTGGCCTTCTCTGCCGGAAAAACTTAGTAGCTTTTATGAGAGCTTGAGACATGATCCCAGGGAGGGGTGAATTTGCTACAGCTACATTTCTCTTGTGCCAGGGTTAGGAGATAGCCCTAGGTGAATATAAGGAAAGCTCAATCTTTTTCTTCTGTCCAAAAGCAACTGGGTTTTGGCTGAGGACATGTGAGGCTGGCTAGATTCCTGTTAACTCAAATTACTTGCTTGACTATGGAGAAGAGCAAAATAAGCAAGAGCCTTTGTGGAGAGGAGATGGGGGAAGTGCCGTCAGTGACTGTGAACAGGCCAGATGACCCATGTCAGCATTTATCCTGAGAAGCAGCAGAGCAGAAGGTTGAGGAGAAAACCAGAAAAATAACCTTTGTGTTTATGGCCCTTACTTAAGACTTCTTTGCACATCTAGACTTCCTTTTTGACATAGGTAGGCCAGGTTTCTCCTTGATAAGAAAAAAGAAAATTCAGCTTCTATAGAATGTTGAGATGAAACAGAATAAAGTTATTTTATGTCTTTTGTTTGCATTTCATTACTTTATACACTTAGGCTTGACTCCCAGTACCAGCATTGCTGTTGGTGGGGTGGGGGGGGGTAGACCAGGTGACAGAGCAGGAGGTAATTTAGAGAAGAGAGCAGTGCTTGAGCAGACACCTGTGACTAATGCAGTTTCAGGGAGCTGCCTTATAAACTTAGGAAGCTGGTATCCAGCCTGGATTACAGAGAGCTTTTGATTCCATGGCATGGTAAATCACTGAAAGAAAGCCAAATTTAAAAAGCCAACTTTATTCTTATAAATTGTTCTCTGTACTTCATTTTATTCACCCAAATTGTTAAAAACAAAACAATATTGAACCAGCTAATCAAACTTAGTGAACCCTCTCCAAACAACCCAGAATCAGCCCTGCCTAGTAGGAAAGGGTAGCATTTATTTGGAAGCAGAGAAATTGGAAAGACACTGGAAAGGGTCCCTTTATGTTATCTTCTTTTTTACTCCCTTGGAGTGTGTGAA
Source organism: Cebus imitator (assembly GCF_001604975.1). Taxonomy (NCBI): domain Eukaryota; kingdom Metazoa; phylum Chordata; class Mammalia; order Primates; family Cebidae; genus Cebus; species Cebus imitator. Next base: position 1,768,028 of record NW_016107640.1, on the reverse strand, counting down.
ACATGTAAAAAGAATACAGAGCCCCAGTTTTTTCCTGGGTCTAAGCTTTAAACTTTGCCTTTATAAAATTAAACACGAAAGATGGTGGATATAGTGGCAACACTCATGTGGACAGAGGTTGCAGTGACCATCTGCTGGTTTAGTTGAGTTTTATGGATGTTCAGTCAGGCCAAGGAGCTCCATGATTGATGTAAAAGTTGGAGGTAGTTGGAGGGAGATGAGCATTTGGAATATAACTGCCCTAAGAGTCAAGGTGTTAAGGAGGGAACAGTTTCTCTCTCGGGTCACTAGGAGAGCATGAGAGGCCTCTGCCCTTTTTCTGGCTACCAGACGCACACCTCCTGACTTTCTAGTTAGGCCAGACCCCAGTGTGTAGACTCAGTAGCATCTTGTAGCATTCCTTGGTACCACTTGTTCTTTCTTTATTTCCCTGTTTTCTTTTCTTTTTTAAAAGCTTGTTTGTCTCTAGTCACACAATAAACTCCATGAGGGCAGAGTCTCAAGTCTCTCTTTACTCAACCATTTTATCTACAGGGCCAGGAGATTGACACAGATACTTATCAAATACCTACCGAATAATGGAACATGACTGAATTGTACACATTTTTTGGATTCACTCTGTGATACAGAGATATACAGCATTACTCCCAACTTACAAATTAAAGTGAGTCTACTTTCCAAGATCCTAGCTGATTTAAAAGGCGGTCCATCAGCATTTGGTCTAATGGATACTGAAGGATTCTGAAGACTACTGCTCACAGAGCAACGAAGCAGAATCGTTGAGCAAGCACTGATATTATAAATCTTTTTTCCCTTCAGATGTTTAATTGGTATAATCCTCATTGTTTTGTGGAATTACAGTTTGGTTTATAAATACTACCTTCTCTTGTTAGAATATATAGTTTTCATCATCTGAGTCCATAGTGGTGACACCGCAGTTCTCAGTATTGCCAAAGCTCCTACCTTTCCTGGTATCAATTTTTACTTCCTCTACCTCATGAAGTGCTGATCAGTCACTGAGAATTCTGAAGTCATTCTCATCCTTGAAGTTTCTAGTTTGTGACGCTTCTTGGTCTTGGTAAAATTTAAGGGGGCAGATATGGATGGAGGTCTTGAGTAAGGATCTCTCATTTTTATGGCTTCCCTAATCTGGCCACAACTCCTCCTATAGTACTGTTCTGTCGTATAGCAGTGATGTAAGGACAGAGCATTATTTGTGCTTGACTGGATTGCTATATTAGTGAACTAGAAGTTTGAGAGAGAACTTGGAGATCTTAATGTTCTTAATTCATTTTTCTATGGAACTGACTACAATGTACATTTATCAGAAATGTAAAGCATGACTGAGCTTTAAGGAATTGTCTTCGTTAAGGCAAGAAGGTAGGCACGAACAAACTTTATTTTTCAGGTAGAGACTACAGATGTAAAATTTTGGAAATAGTGGAGCCTTTGAGAAATACTGGTTTTCTTGACCAGACTGGGAAACATGGTGAAACCCCATCTCTACAAAAAATACAAAAATTAGCTGGGTGTGGTGGCTCCTGCCTGTAGTCCAGCTACTTGGCAGTGGGGGTGGGGCTGAGGTGGGAGGACCTCTTGAGCTCTGGAGGTAGAGGTTGCAGTGTGTGGTGATCATGCGACTACACTCTAGCCTGGGTGATAGAGCAATACCGTGCCTCAAAAACAAAATAAAACAAAACTGGTTTTCCTAGGGTATTTCGTGGGGAGCAGGGAGAATCAAGATGTGTACAGGAAACATAAAAAACTTGGTGGAAGGGACACATGCAATATTAAAGCCCTTTGTAAAAATCTGAAAGTTTTTTCGAATATAGAAACTTATTTTTATTACTTATTTCCATAGTCACGTGAGCCTAGATCATATAACAACATTAAAAATCCATTGGCTAAAGACCAAAAAGAGACTAAGGGCTCGGTTAGATAATGGCAAATGATATGTTGAACTTAAGTTGTTTGAAATATTTTTTAATTCAAAATTTTATTCATAGACTTCAGCTTTTAAGTTTTTTATTACAAATAGACTGGTAAGCAACAGAATTTTTAGGGGACTTTTTTTTTTGCCAGGCTGGGAGGGCTGATTTCTAAGAAGCAGAGAAAAACTTGCGGACAGGAGAAGCCATCTCTGTTACAGTAAAAGAAAGTATTATACTGTTAATGTCCTTCATAACATTAAGCAGATATAAGACCTGTTCTTATTTATTAAAAGAACTGCGAGATAGTAAATTATCAGTTTTTATTTATTTATTTTGGAGACGGAGTCTCACTTTGTAACCCAGGCTGGAGTGCCGTGGTATGATCTCAGCTCCCTGCAGCTTCCACCTCCAGGTTCAAGCGATTCTCCTGCCTCAGCCTCCTGAGTAGGTGGGACTACAGTCACACACCGCCACACCTGGCTGTTTTTTTGTATTTTAGTAGAGACAGGGTTTCACAGTGTTGCCCAGGCTGGTCTCTAACTCCTGAGCTCGGGTAATCCACCTTCCTCAGACTCCCAAAGTGCTGGGATTACAGGCACGAGCCACCACGCCTGGCCATTATCAGTTTTTATTAAAGCTGTCTTTCTCCTATTGAACAATGAGTTGAGTTTACTGAGGGCCAGAATCCTTTTGCTCATATCAGCTTTGCTCCTGCCTAGCATATAATAGTTGCTCAATATATTTTTATATATTCAATTAAATGAATAATTTGGCTTTAGATTATTCTTTCAGCTTAAAATATTGTCTGGTCTTATTTGTCAGGAATTCTGACCACCTTATTACCACCATATTTTCCGTAGTGCCTCATAGCTGGTACTCTGGGTAGTCTGCAGATTCAAGGATTAAGCCATAAAGAAACTGAATGAACCAAGTTGCATTATTTTTTTTTTTTTTTTCAGGTGGGCTAGGGAACTGTCTACTGGAGTTGAGACTATTTTTTCCTGCCCTTACATTGGATATTTTTTAAAGCATGAAATATTTTAAATGTACAGAGATCAATATAACGAACCTTTATATACATACGACCCAGCTTTATAAGATTCTAGTAATCTGCCATGCTTGTTACTTTCAAATAAATAACAGAAATTATTCTGGTCTCTTTCCTTAATAACTTCCAGGTAATCATGATGACCTTGGTATTTGTCAGTCTCATTTTTTTCATATTTGTTTTACTTTTGTGGTATACATATATACTTAGCAAAAAAACTATTTTACATGCATATAACTACTTATCTGTTCTTCTGTTTTACGAATTTTAGGTTGTTACTAATTTTTTCTTTACCAAAAAATGAGCATTTCTCTAGGGAGTTTACTGTGAAGAAAAATGGCCAGGTCATAGAGTATGCTGTTTATTCATTTATATGTTCATGCCAAATTGCCCTGAAGTTTTTTTTACTAATTTAAACTCCATCCAATATTGTGTGAAAGTTTGTTTTTCCACACTCTTCAGACTTGACATTAACAGACTCTAAGCATGTTTTTTCAATCTGAAATGTTCTCTCAAGGTTTCCTATCAATCCCATTAACTGCTTTTTCATAGGTGTATTCATTGTTCAAGTTTACTCTTATAAATTGAGCATTATTTGCATATTTATCTTATTTGTGCTGTTAGATTTTTGTTCATTGGATATTGATAGGCATAGTTAATAAGTAAACATGCTCTTTAACAAACTCAGACATCGCCGGCTTGTTATCAGTTCTTTTAGATAGATATCACTAATGTTTTACCCCTCATAAAACTCGGTTCTATAAAAATACGATGAACCTTCCCATATTTGTTGGCCTTTCAGAAATGGCACAACCTAAAGAGTCTAAGTGTTATCAAGAATCTAGGGTAGGCCGGGCGCGGTGGCTCAAGCCTGTAATCCCAGCACTTTGGGAGGCCGAGGCGGGTGGATCACGAGGTCAAGAGATCGAGATCATCCTGGTCAACATGGTGAAACCCCGTCTCTNCTCTACTAAAAATACAAAAATCGGCCGGGCGCGGTGGCTCACGCCTGTAATCCCAGCACTTTGGGAGGCCGAGGCGGGTGGATCACGAGGTCAAGACATCGAGACCATCCTGGTCAACATGGTGAAACCCCGTCTCTACTAAAAACTACAAAAAATTAGCTGGGCATGGTGGCGCGTGCCTGTAATCCCAGCTACTCAGGAGGCTGAGGCAGGAGAATTGCCTGAACCCAGGAGGTTGTGGTGAGCCGAGATCGCGCCATTGCACTCCAGCCTGGGTAACAAGAGCAAAACTCCGTCTCAAAAGAATCTAGGGTAGTGAAATTTGGAGCCCCAGCCAATATGTGTGAATTTCTCACAACATTTTTGCAAGCTATTTTTGATTAAGGGTAATTTGTCACTTAATGACCATAATTAAGTTTAGTGTTCCAGTAGCAGTTTATTGCTAAATGCCCAGTGTGTGTCATATTACAAATTTGAAGAAAAGTGTATTTCCTGCAGTGGTGACTTTTCCTTCTTTTTCTTATTCCCCAGGTTGTATCAGAGTAAGATGGACGGTAGCTTTGATTGTGATTGTGGTGAGCTGGAGCCACCTGATCACTAACAAAAGACATCTGTTAACCAACAGCCGCCAGGGCTTCCTGTTGAAATATATAGTAACAAAGGAAGAAAAGAAGCAAAACGGAAATAGTGCTTACCAGCACCTTAGAACGATGCTGCTCAGGACCAGTCCAACACTGAATGTATCTGCACTGTGAGGAGAATGTTCATAGAAGCCTGTTGTGTGCATATTTATTCACATTTTTGTTAAATGTTAAATCGTTTAGCACAGTAATCTGAGGCATAGTATGTCATTTCATTCCGTTTGAGTTTGAGTGTTTTCTTTAAATGTCTGCAGAGTTGCTGCCCCTTTCTTGAACTATGAGTACTGCAATCTTTTTAATTCTCAATATGAGTAGAGCTTTTTGAGCTTTAAATCTAAGGGGAACTCAACAGGCCTGTTTGGCGTATGCAATGAACATCAAGAAACCATCTTGCTGTGGAAGCATAATTATTTTTCTTCTCCCTTTTTGAAAGATCTTTCCTTTTGATGCCAGTTTTCTTCCTTGTTTACACAAGTTCAACAATTCGAAAGGAAAAGGCAATAGTAAGGGTTTCAAAATGGCAGAGAAATTTGAAAGTCTCATGAACATTCATGGTTTTGATCTGGGTTCTAGGTATATGGACTTAAAACCATTGGGTTGTGGAGGCAATGGCTTGGTTTTTTCTGCTGTAGACAATGACTGTGACAAAAGAGTAGCCATCAAGAAAATTGTCCTTACCGATCCCCAGAGTGTCAAACATGCTCTACGTGAAATCAAAATTATTAGAAGACTTGATCATGATAACATTGTGAAAGTGTTTGAAATTCTTGGTCCCAGTGGAAGCCAATTAACAGACGATGTGGGCTCTCTTACGGAGCTGAACAGTGTTTACATTGTTCAGGAGTACATGGAGACAGACTTGGCTAATGTGCTGGAGCAGGGCCCTTTACTGGAAGAGCATGCCAGACTTTTCATGTATCAGCTGCTACGGGGGCTCAAGTATATTCACTCTGCAAATGTACTGCACAGAGATCTCAAACCAGCTAATCTTTTCATTAATACTGAAGACTTGGTGCTGAAGATAGGTGACTTTGGTCTTGCACGGATCATGGATCCTCATTATTCCCATAAGGTATGTAGAAAGCCAGCTGAGACAGACCTTTAAACTGATACACTTCATCAGGAATAGGTACTTGTATTTTCTTTGTAGATTGTGGCACAATGTTTAATCTTACTAAACTTTACATAGTGCCTTTTTTTCTGATGCAGATGTACTTTCCTTCACTGTCTCTCTGTTTGAAATGAAGGTGGAGGGGGATAATTAAATACAAATTTCTAAAAATAGATGGTTATTATAAGAAGTTCTAAAGTATGTGGTTATTTATTATAAATGAAATTCTCCCTTAGTTATTTAAAAGTGGAATATACTTTTTTCTCTTTGGGACAGAATTGTAAGAGGGGATGCTACTTTGACTTTTAGGTCTTTTGTTTGTTTTGTTTTCAAGACAGAGTTTCGCTCTGTCTCAAAGGCTGGTCTGCAGTGGTGCCATCTCGGCTCACTGCAACCTTCATCACCTGGGTTCAAGCAATGATTCAGTACCTCAGCCTCCCAAGTAGCTGGGATTACTGGTATGTGCCATCATGCTCAGCTAATTTTCTTCATGTTTTTAGTAGAGGTGGGGCTTCACCATGTTGGCCAAGCTGGTCTTGAACTCCTAGCCTCCAACGATCTGCCTGTCTCAGCCTCCCAAAATGCTAGGATTACATGTATTAGCAACCATGCACAGCCTTTTTTCTGATTTTTTTTTTTTTTTTTTTTTTTTTTTTTT
>NW_016107640.1:1756062-1757594 GCF_001604975.1 Cebus imitator | reverse complement strand
AATGCTTGGCGTGGTGGCTTATGCCTGTAATCCCAGCACTTTGGGAGGCTGAGGTGGGCGTATTACAAGGTCAGGAGTTCAAGACCAGCCTGGCCAACATAGTGAATGCCCATCTCTACTAAAAATAAAAAAATTAGCCAGGCTTGGTGGCGTGTGCCTGTAATCCCAGCTACTTGGGAGGCTGAGGCAGGAAAATCTCTTGAATTTGGGAAGCTAAGTTTGCAGTGAGCCGAGATCACACCACTGCACTCCAGCCTGGGCAACAGGCGTGAGCTACCGCACCCAGCCAACTTTTACACATTCTTTTGCATGTGGACATTCACTTATCCTAGTACATTTGTTGAAAAGAGTCTTTCACCATTGAATTATCTTGACACTTTTGTCAAAAATCAGTTGACAATAATGTAAAATATCTTTTTGTGACCAAGTCTCAAAAGTTACATACTATCAAGTCATTAAGTACACTTCATGCTCAATTGGAGCCGAGTTTAGTTCCATCCTTTGAAGGGAGGAGTATCAAAATAATTTTTGGACCTTTTTTCATTTTTCACCTTCTCGAATGAACAAGGGTAAACTGTGTGTGTGTGTGTGTGTGTGTGTGTGTTTGTGTGTGTGTAATTTTTTTTAGAGATGGAGTCTTGCTCTGTTTGCTTAGCCTGGAGTACAATGGTGTGATCTTGGCACACTGCAACCTTGGCATCCCAGGTTCAGGCGATTCTCCTGCCTCAGCCTCTCGAGTAGCTGGGATTACAGGTGCCTGCTGCCACACCCAGCTAACTTTTGTATTCTTAGTAGTTTCACCCTTTTGGCCAGGCTGCTCTCAAGCTCTTGACCTCAGGTGATCTGCCTGCCTCTGCCTTTCACAGAGCTGGGATTACAGGCTTGAGCCACCGTGCCTGCCAAGTGGACACATTTTAAAGCCACCATAGTAACGAGTCAGAAAAACAAGCCAGGTGTGGTGGCTCATACATGTAATCCCAGCACTTTTGGAGGCTGAGACCAAAGGATTACTTGAGCCCAGGCATTCAAGACCAGCCTGGGCACTGTAGTTAGACCCTGTCTCTGCAAGAAAAAAGACCAGAAACAAAAATGTAGTTGTGCGTGGTGGCACACACCTGTTGTCCCAGATATTCAAGGGGCTCAGGTAGGAGGATTGTTTAAGCCTGGCAGGTCAAAGCTATACTGAGTTGTGATCGTGCCACTGTACTCCAGCCTGAGCAACGGAGCAAGACTGAAAAATCAGGCTGGGCGCAGTGGCTCATGCCTATAATCCCAGCACTTTGGGAGGCCAGGGCAGATGGATCACGAGGTTAAGAGATCAAGACCATCCTGGCCAACATGGTGAAACCCCCGTCTCTACTGAAAATACGAAAATTAGCTGGGTGTGGTGACACTCACCTGTAGTCCTAGCGACTCGGGAGTCTGAGGTAGGAAAATCGCTGGAACCCAGGAGGCAGAGGTTGCAGTGAGCCGAGATCGTGCCACTGCACTCCAGCCTGTGGCAGGGTGAGACTCTGTCTCAAAAAAAAAAA
>NW_016107640.1:1732199-1754552 GCF_001604975.1 Cebus imitator | reverse complement strand
TAGTAGAGACGGGGTTTCACCATGTTGACCAGGATGGTCTCGATCTCTTGACCTTGTGATCCACCCGCCTCGGCCTCCCAAAGTGCTGGGATTACAGGCTTGAGCCACCGCGCCCGGCCCCAGGTTTCTTAATTCAGTATCTCCACTCAGATGTCTAATAACATCCCAAAGTTAACCTACCAGAACTGGGCCCCTGGTATTCTTCCTCCTTCTTGGTTTTTACTATCTTCCCTCATGTTAGCAAACCAGTACCTCCATTTTTCAGTTGCTTCGGCAAAAATCTTGTGGTTGTCCTTCACTTCTGTTAGTACAGATCCTGGGGGCTCTTTCTTGAAACTATATGCAGACTCTAACCGCTTGTGACTATCTCTCTCACTATTTCCTGCCCCAGTCCAGTCAGCCATTATGTCTCTCCTGTTAGAAGGACCTTCTCTTTCCTGCTTCAGTGTTTGCTGTCTTTAGTTACCACATCGAAGCCAGAGTGGCCCTGTTGAAAGATAAGGTAGATCATGTCATATCTTTGCTCAAACTGTGTGACGGCTTCCCATCCAACTCAGGGTAAAGCAGACCCTCTGTGTGCTAGTATAGTACCACTCTGACTTCATCTCCCACTATCTGCCCCAAGCTACTGTACTTTTCTACACTCATCTAATGGTTGTTTCTTGGACATACCAACTCACGTCTCTCCTCTGGGCTCTTCCATCTTCCTAGAATTCCTTTCTTTTTCCATATGAATGTTTGATGTATTCCCTACTTCCTTAATTTTCCACTTCTGAGGCCTTCCTTGATCTTTTATTTTTTTTAAGACAGAGGTTGTGTTACCCAGGCTGGAGTGCAGTGACATGATCTTGGCCCACTGCCACCTCCTCCTCTAGGGTTCAGGCACTTCTCATACCTTAGCCTCCCGAGTAGCCAGCTAGTGTGTGCCAGGCCCGGCTAATTTTTGTATTTTTAGTAGACATGGGGTTTTGCCATGTTGGCCAAGCTGGTGTTGAAGTATAAACCCTATTCCTCCCAACAGTGCTATCACCCTTAGCCTGCTCTATTTTTCTTTATAGCATATGTCACCATAAGACCTACTATTCTTCACAGAATTGTCTTTGTCCACAAGATTATAAAATCCATGAAGGCAGAGACTGCTTCATAGTGAAAACTAAAAATTTTTTTTTTTTTTCTTTAGCTGGCAGCCTGGCTAGAGAAAATTAAAATGTTAAATGAATTTATAGACATTAAAGGAAAGGCAAGTGGAATTTTGTTTTGTTTTGTTTTTGAGACAGGTTCTCTGTCTTCCAGGCTGGCATATACAGCAAATGGAATTTTTAAAGGTCACCTATTTAGCCTAAAGCTTCCCCCTTTATTTAATTGCCTGACAGCCTAGAAATGCTATCTGAGCCCTGACATAGTACTATAAAACTTCTTGTTTTACAAATCTCATCCAACTCTCCATTTCGTTGATGATGAAGTTAAGGTGTTAGCTATTGTCTCTGAAGTTATAGCCAGTTAATTAGTGGTACAGTTAAGACCAGAATCCAGATCTCTTCAATCTCAATTGCTTTTTTTTTTCCATTAGTTTCTTATAACCTTAATATGAGACCAAAGTTAGAGTGAGTTTCCTGTGGAAACAAAGGAGCTAAAACTATGTATCTCGGTAAGCAGAAAGTTGGACAGATTGGTGATATTTAAAGCAATAAAACCTGCTGATTGTTCAATTCAAACTCCCTCCCCCACTGGTCATTATAAATTTAAATTTATTTTAGTATGTTTATTGTGAAATAAACATTGAGGAATGTGTGTGTGTTTTAACCCTCAGGTGCACATGAACTTGAACAGATGCAGCTGATTTTAGAATCTATTCCTGTTGTACATGAGGAAGATCGTCAGGAGCTTCTCAGCGTAATTCCAGTTTACATTAGAAATGACATGACTGAGCCACACAAACCTTTAACTCAGCTGCTTCCAGGAATTAGTAGAGAAGGTATTGTGACTTGAGAGTAAACCTCACATTAATGCCTGTGTGTGAAGCAGAATCTGTGTAGGGAAGCTTGAGTTTTTCATCCATAGATATGGGCTTTCTCTCAAATAGCCTTTATGCACTTAAGGTATACCTGAAACTTTAACTCTCGTTTTCCCTTTTTTTGTCCTGATATTTAGGCTATGATCTGTTTCTTTATTTCTCTGAATCACTTTCCAGATTCCAGAAAGTTAAGCTGGGATGGAATTCTGTTATATGTTAAGTTATAATGGTATGGATATGACTTAGATGTGAAAGATAATTGAGTCCTGGGGAAAGCAACAAGGAAGAGGTGGAGGAAAGAGCAAAACCCAAGCAAAAATAGTGTATGTGACTCTGGATTAATCCCTAGGAGCAAAACATAAAAGAGTTTGTGGATCGGTGTTAACAGTGTTAGATACTAAATGTGAAGAATTATGCAAGCTTAGAAATATAGGAGGTTAGAATCAAAACTTTGTCAACCTTAAAGCAATAAATTTCATGTCTCAAAATGGAGTAGTAACATAGCTTTAGGATTTGTTGGTATAAATCAAAGTCTAACTTTTATAGTAGTTAAAATAGTATTTTTTTTTTTTTTTTTTTTTTTTTTTTTTTTTGGAGACAGAGTCTTGCTCTGTTGCATTCTTGCCTTACTGCAACCTCTGCTTCATGGGTTCAAACGATTCTACTGCCTCAGCCTCTCGAGTAGCTGGGACTATAGGCGAGTGCCACCAGGCTCAGCTAATTTTTGTATTTTTAATAGAGATGGGGTTTCACCATGTTGGCCAGGATGGTCTTGACCTCGTGATCTGTCTGCCTTGGCCTCCCAAAGTGCTGGGATTATGGGCATGAATCACCGTGCCCAGCCAACAAATTAACTGTGTAATTGTGTAGTCTATTTTTCCCCTTTATAAGATGGGGACTTCTATAGTACAATTAAGATGCTCAGTTCCTGTTGCATAGTATGAAGTGCTAAGGTAATCACTTAGCTAATCATTTAAATAAATGAAATCAACATTTGCTGTTTTTCTAAAGAGAAGCGATTCTTTTCTGAAAAACTTTTACCTTTCCTTCTGCAGCACTGGATTTCCTGGAACAAATTTTGACATTTAGCCCCATGGATCGGTTAACAGCAGAAGAAGCGCTCTCCCATCCTTACATGAGCATATATTCTTTTCCAATGGATGAGCCAATTTCAAGCCATCCTTTTCATATTGAAGATGAAGTTGATGATATTTTGCTTATGGATGAAACTCACAGTCACATTTATAACTGGGAAAGGTGAAATACTACTAAATTAGAAAAGTAATATTTACTGAACTTTCGGTGAACCAGATATAGTCAGTTTTTATTTTTAAATCCTATAGAAGACAAGGTAGAAGTCTTAAAAATTTAGTGATGTAAAAATACAAAAGTTAGCTGGGTGTGGTGGCAGGTGCCTGTAGTCCTAGCTAGCTACTTGGGAGGCTGAGGCAGAAAAATCGCTCGAACCCGGGACCCAGAGGCTGCTGAGATTGTGCCACTGCATTCCAGTCTGGGCAATAGAGCAAGACTTCATTCCAAAAAGAAAAATTTACTAATGGTCTCTAATAATATCCGTAAGTAGCTATTTTATTTATTTATTTTTTTAAGATGAGGTTTCACCATGATGGCCAGGCTGGTCTTGAACTCCTGACCTCAGGTGATCCACCCACCTCGGCCTCCCAAAGTGCTAGGATTACAGGCGTGAGCCACCGCACCCGGCCAGTAGCTATTTTAAATGTTTAATAAAGTAATTACTGCTCAGACCATACATAATGGGAAAAGTTAAATGCTACTTTGAAACATTTTCAGAGTCATTAAAGCATATTTAGTTAATAAAATTATAACGTCCTTTAACTGAAGGTTAGAAATTAATCATTTATGAATGTCAGAACAATTTAAGATGTTAGATGACAAGACTCATATCCAATAAAATATCTCCACTGTCTCAGTGGTATGTCTTAAGATAAAAAATATTTGACTCATATGTAGTATTTTAGTTGTTTTAAGATGGAGTCTCACTCTGTCACCCAGTCTGGAGTGCAGTGATGCGATCTCGGCTCACTGCAACCTCTGCGTCAGCCTTCTGAGTAGCTAGGATTACAGATGCCCGGCTAATTTATTGTATTTTTAGTACAGGTGGGGTTTCATTATGTTGACCAGGCTGGTCTCGAACTCCTGACATCAGGTGATCCGCCTGCCTCAGCCTTCCAGTGTTGGAATTACAGGTGTGAACCACGGCACTCAGCCAATAATTTGAATCTGTTTTCATAATGACAGAATTATTGTGAACACACTTAACATAGGTTCAGTAAAAGGGACTTTTATAGTCTAAACATTACAATGTTATCCATATTTTGATGTTTTATAAAGTGAAAGAATTGGATTTCTAAATTTTGGGGGGAAGTTTGGCCAGGTGCCGTGGCTCATGCTTGTAATCCCAGCACTTTGGGAGGCCCAGGTGGGCCAATTACTTGAGGTCAGGAGCTCGAGACCAGCCTGGTCAAAGTGGTGAGACCCCGTCTGTACTGAAAATAGGAAAATTAGCTGGGTGTGGTTGTGGGGGCCTGCTACTTGGGAGGCTGAGGCAGGAGAATTGCTGGAACCTGGGAGGGTGGCTATTGCAGGGAGCCGAGATGATGACACTGCACTCCAACCTGGGTGACAAAATGAGACTTCATTTGAAAAAAAAAATTTATGGGGAAGTTTAAACATAATTCTGCTTCAAAGTAGGATGGTAGCTTATCGAGTCATCAGGTGATTTTGATACATGGCCAGGTTTGGAAACCACTAATGCCAATCTTAAGATTTTAGGTCAGGCATGGTGGTTCACACCTGTAATCCCAGCACTTTGGGAGGCCGAGGCGGGCCGATCATGAGGTCAAGAGATCAAGACTATCCTGGCTAACATGGTAAAACCCCTTCTCTACCAAAAATTAGCTGGGCGTGGTGGTGCATGCCTGTAGTCCCAGCTACTTGGGAGGCTGAGGCAGGAGAATTGCTTGAACCCGGGAGGCGGAGTTGTAGTGAGCTGAGATCCTGCCACTGCACTCCAGCCTGGGCGACAGAGCAAGACTCTGTCTCAGAAAAAAAGAAGATTTAAAAAAATTCTTTTCCCCCTCCTCAAATGGTGAGATATTGGTATGTTTACACAAATTTGCAGACTACTTTGTTTTCCTCCATGGTTCTTTTCTGAGACAGTCTCACTCTTTCACCACGGCTGGAGTGCAGTGGCGCCATCTGTCTGCTCACTGCAGCCTCCCTGAGCCTCTCTAGTAGCTGGGACTACAGGCGCCCACCACTGCGTTAATTTTTTTTTGTTTGTTTTTTTTTTTTTTTGAGATGGAGTCTTACTCTGTCACCCAGGCTGGAGTGCAGTGGTGTAATCTCAGTTTGCTGCAACCTCAGCCTCCCTAGTGGCCGGGATTACAGGTACCTGCCACTAGGCCTAGCTAATTTTGCATTGTTTTAGTAGAGATGGGGTTTCACCATGTTGGCCAGGCTGGTTTTAAATTCCTAACCTCAAGTGGTCCACCCATGTTAGTCTTCCAAAGTGCTAGCATTGCAGGCATGAGCCACTGCACCAGGCCTGCATTTTCTATTCCCTCTTCCCTGTCCCCCAACCAATTTTTGTATATATCAGTGACTGTGCATGGTGGGGTCACTTTGCTGTCATGGGTCAGTAGTAGGATAGCACATTCGGTAACCTGTATACCCAGGGAGATTTTTGCTTTTCATGGTGATGAGTTTTTAGTGAACTTCCTCTTCTAGTTACCCTTACTGAGGAGTAAAAATTTGTAGGGTACTCAATTGAGATTCTGTATTTTGTGGCCATGAAAGTTTTTAGCTGCTTGAAACTGGCAGACAAAAACCAAACTGGAGATAAATGAGAATTGGTCTTATTTAAGAATGCAAGACTCAGTTCCTCATGAGGTTACAAACTTCATTGGCAGTTACCAAATATAGTAACAGAGCTTACCCCTCCAGACTAAGTTCTAGTAGGGCAAGGCAGGCATTTGGCTTTATTTTCCTATGATTATCCCCTCATAGACCTAGCACTGTGCTGTCACATAAAAGGTACTCGGTGAATTAGAAAATGAAATCAACCACATGGAGTAACACTAGTGTGTATTGATTTTTTTTCAGGTACCATGATTGTCAGTTTTCAGAGCATGATTGGCCTATACATAACAACTTTGATATTGATGAAGTTCAGCTTGATCCAAGAGCTTTGTCTGATGTCACTGATGAAGAGGAAGTACAAGTTGATCCCCGAAAATATTTGGATGGAGATCGGGAAAAGTATCTGGAAGATCCTGCTTTTGATACCAATTACTCTACTGAGCCTTGTTGGCAGTACCCAGATCATCATGAAAACAAATACTGTGACCTGGAGTGTAGCCATACTTGTAACTACAAAACGAGGTCATCATCATATTTAGATAACTTAGTTTGGAGAGAGAGTGAAGTTAACCATTACTATGAACCCAAGCTTATTATAGATCTTTCCAATTGGAAAGAACAAAGCAAAGAAAAATCTGATAAGAAAGGCAAATCAAAATGTGAAAGGAATGGATTGGTTAAAGCCCAGATAGCACTAGAGGAAGCATCCCAGCAACTGGCTGGAAAAGAAAGGGAAAAGAATCAGGGATTTGATTTTGATTCCTTTATTGCAGGAACTATTCAGCTTAGTTCCCAACATGAGCCTACTGATGTTGTTGATAAATTAAATGACTTGAATAGCTCAGTGTCCCAACTAGAGTTGAAAAGTTTGATATCAAAGTCAGTAAGCCAAGAAAAACAGGAAAAAGGAATGGCAAATTTGGCTCAGTTAGAAGCCTTGTACCAGTCTTCTTGGGATAGTCAGTTTGTGAGCGGTGGGGAGGACTGTTTTTTCATAAATCAGTTTTGTGAGGTAAGGAAGGATGAACAACTTGAGAAGGAAAACACTTACACTAGTTACCTGGACAAGTTCTTTAGCAGGAAAGAAGATACTGAAATGCTAGAAATGGAGCCCACAGAGGATGGGAAGCTTGGGGAGAGAGGAAATGAGGAAGGATTTCTGAACAACAGTGGGGAGTTCCTCTTTAACAAGCAGCTCGAGTCCATAGGCATCCCGCAGTTTCACAGCCCAGTCGGGTCACCACTCAAGTCCATACAGGCCACCTTAACACCTTCTGCTATGAAATCTTCCCCTCAGATTCCTCACAAAACATACAGCAGCATTCTGAAACATCTGAACTAAAACACTCAGCAGACACTTATCTTTGTATTCTTCATGAAATGTGTGTTTGTCTTTTTTTATTACTAGTGTTTAAGTCATTTTTTACTTGAATCAGATGGTGTCATTTAGTAAGAATTTTATTAGTTCTTGGTTTTTAAAATCCAGACTTTCTTTTTCTACATGTGAGATAGTTTTCATTTTAACTGGCATGTCATTTGCACACAAAAATAAAGACTAGAGTAAAATAATGCAACGCAGGAGGAGACAAAAGCAATGCACTAAGACAAAGAACATTCTCTCATAGAACAGTGATCTGTTTTACAGGAAACAAACCTTGCCTTGAAAATTACACAGTGAGACTGTACATAATTGCATGAAAATATCTATTTTTTTCCTAAGACATTTTTCATTCATGAGTATTTTCAAGTTTTTCATACTGTACACATTTCTTAAAACACATGATACCAGCAGCAACTGAAAATGAATGCCGAATTTGGTACACATGTGTTATCTACCTCAAGGTAACAAAAGTATGTGGCAAAACATATACCACCCATAGTGCTTCACAATATGCACTTCTATTTAGCCAGCGTTTATTGTAGTAAACTATTCTTAATAAGACTCATTCATTGTTTATAAATGTTCTGGTATGCATTCTTTATAGTGAAGTGTTAATACATCACATCTTATTTATTTTAGCAAATCAGTATATTTTCTGTATTTAATTATAAAAATTAACTTAGTTTTTAAAATTTATTTGCAAATACACTTTTTCCATTTGGCACTATGGTTTGTTGCCTACCTAGCTGAATATATTATGTCAGCTTATCCCAAGGCTGTCCACGTACTTAATTTACTTAAGTGTTCATTTTAAGTAACGTGCTCACTGTGTATAGGAATTTGTATTTTGGAGGTGCTTGATCTATCTACAAAGAAAAATTAATTAGGAATTACTTTATTATAAAATGCTCCTAGAAGTCTTAATTGTGTTTATTTTTTAAAAAAAACGAATGTTAGACTTGTGTGCATGGAAGTAATTAAGGTACATCATTGTAGTTTAAAAGTTGTACATGATATAAGACATTTTGTTTTTACTGTATGTTTTTACTGAATGATCTATTCCCCATCCCAAGGCAAGCATGAATAAAATTAGGTTAAACGTAGCATGTGGCATCGCAGTCTCTTAGAATTTGTTTCATCTATTTTATTTTATTGAATACTGTCTGTATCTTTGGTTATCTTGTTTGAAGAAAAAGGACAAATAAAACATGGCCAGCAAACACGGCTCCTGTTTCACTCTTGGGTTAATGAAAATTTTCTGCTAGAATGAAAATTACTACCAGAATCACTTTGAATTATGGCCATAGTTAAATAGCTAGTCTGAAAGGCTGACAAGATTTCAAGTCTTTTGACTTTAACCATCACACATTACAATGGAATAAGGCTTTATACATTTCAAAACTGTTAGGTAAGACGTGTGTCGAAGCTTTGAACTGCCGTCAGAAAACTTGAGAAGTATTTGCTCCATGATACATCTTTCGTTTGCTTAGGAACTTAACCTTTTACTTATCCAGCTATAAAACCATCCTCCTTTTCACCTCACTTTTCAGTGTGTCTTTCATCCTTGTTTTATACAACACCAATTCTGTTAGTATCCGCCCGCCTACCTTCCCAACAATGGACTTCATCTGGATTCACAAAGCTTTTAAGATATATATTTTTTCTGCTTGAGTGCTGTTACGTTAAGACTTTAAACACATGCACAGATTACCTTAAAAGGACAAGCTCTGAAATGCAGTCATGAGAATTTGTTTGTAGAAAAAAATGGGACCCTTATAGTTGGAGCTGGGTGGGGTGATAAGTGCAGAGGCTTTGAGTGTCATGACAGCATGAGATGGACAGGAGGCGAAGGAAGCAATGGGCAGCAGACATTTGTCCCTGATCCTCCATTAGGACTTTTTTTTTTGGGGGGGTGGGGGTTGGGAAATAAATGTTTGAGAATAATTAGCTTCGAATGTAAAATGCTGTCTTGGCTGGAGGAGGCCTAGGATTTTTCTTACTCAGAAACTTGCTCCTGGACTTAATCTGTATTTGTTACTGTCACTTTCGCAGTTTAGTGGCTATCTACACAATGGTCTATTGTTGGCGTTAAAAAGTGAAAACAGGCTGGGCTCTGTGGCTCACGCCTGTAATCCCAGCACTTTGGGAGGTCAAGGTGGGCGGATCACAAGGTCAAAAGATCAAGACCATCCTGACAAACATGGTGAAACCCTGTATCTACTAAAACACAGCTGGGAGTGGTGGCGCGCACCTGTAGTCCCAGCTACTCGGGAGGCCGAGGCAGGACAATTGTTTGAACCCAGGAGGTGGAGGTTGCAGTGAGCCGAGATCACACCACTGCACTCCAGCCTGGTGACAAGAGAGCGAGACTCTTTCAAAAAAAAAAAAAAAGTCAAAACATAGTCATCAAAGTAAGTAAAACGTTGAAATCCCTTATATAAAATATGTTTGCTTTAGGGTGACCCAGGCTGGGTATTAACTTGTAAAGTCAATTTCCAATTAAAAACTATATGTGCCATTTACTTTTTCCCCACCTGTAATCAAAGTATCTTTATAGGGTAATGAAGATGAAACAGAAGTTTTGCTCTGCCACCCAGGCTGAAGTGCAAAGGCATGATCACAGCTCACCACAGCCCCGAACCTAGGCTAGAGTGATCATCCCACATCAGCCTCTTGAGTAGCTAGGAGCAGCTGGCATATTTGTCAAAGATCACTTGGCCATATACGCGAGGATTTCTTTCTGGGTTCTCTGTTATACAATGTCCCTGTTTGTCTCTTATGACAGTTTTTGACAGTGGTTTTTTCCTGTGAGACAGGGTCTTACTCCATGGCCCAGGCTGGAGTGCAGTGACATGGTCACAGCTCACTGTCACCTTGACCTCCCGGGCTCAGACAATCTTGCCTAAGCTTCCTGCGTAACTGGAGCTACAGGCATGAGCCAACATGCCCAGCTAGTTTTTAAATTTTTTCATAGTACTTTAAACTTTTTTTTTTTTTTTTTTTTTTTAAGAGACAGGGTCTCCGGAGCCATGTCACCCAGGCTGGTCTTGAACTCCTGGGCTCAAGCCATCGTCCTTCCTTCGCCTCCCTGTGTGCTGGAATTAGAGATGTGAGCCACTGTGCTGGACTGTAAAGCATTTTTTCCGACATGAGTATGGCCACCCCTGGTGTTTTTATCATTTGCCTGATAGCTTTAGCTTTAACTGCTATGCCACAATGTATTTTGTTAAATGACATCTTCCAAAATTGTGCTTCTACCAATATCTTTGCAGTGAGAATTCTTGTGAACATGTGTAAGAATGTCTTTACGGCAGATACCTAGGAGTGGAGTTGCTATATATCTTCAAGTCTATGAAGATGCCATATCCAAATCCAAAAGTGATTGTACTGACTCACATTTCTGCCAGCAATGCACAAGAGTTCCTATTCACCCACATGCTTCCAAACAAGAAACCAACTTTCTTCCATTGAATCAATCCTACCAGTTTTGCAATGTTCAGTTTAACTCCAGCAGGAATCAGGATTTCTAATTCCAAGCAACTGCATGGCAGGAAATTGTGACTACACCTGAGAGATCCTTATGTAGCCGCTTCAATATGAGATTGCCTTGTATCTCATTTCCTATTGCTTCAGCCACTGCAGCCTGGGAACAGAGAGCTTGAATCTTAAAGGCTGAGCCAATTATGTAATTTACACAAGGGCCCATATCTAGGCAGTAGAAGCAGAGCATGAATCAAATAGGGTTTTCAAATAAAATCCGAGCAAGTATTACCTTTGCTTCTCAGTTAAAAAACCTGCGTAGCATTGCTTATGAAATTATCATTTTATTTGCAAGTAGTGTTTTCCATTCGATGCTTTGGTGTTTTTTTTTATTTTATTTTTAATTTTTGAGATAGAGTTTTGCTCTTGTCGCCCAGGCTGGAGTGATGGTGCTATCTCGGCTCACTACAACCTCCGCCTCCCAGGTTCAAGCAATTCTCCTGCCTCAGCCTCCCAAGTAGCTGGGATTAAAGGCATCCACCACCACGCCCAGCTAATTTTGTATTTTCAGTAGAGACAGGGTTTCTCCATGTTGGTCAGGCTGATCTCGAACTCCTGACCTCAAGTGATCTACCCACCTTGGCCTCCCAAAGTGCTGGGATTACAGGTGTGAGCCACTGTGCCTGGCCTGATGTGTTTTATATAGAGCACAGTTAGTGGTCTACTCAGCAAGTGGACAGTTGTCTGAACCAGTGACCTGCTCCCAGCCTTTTCATTACCTGCTTACTATTGATTAAAAACCAATAGAGGCTCCACCCTAAGTAGGTCCATCATGTATGTCATATTAGTCAATTGTAGTTTTACCTGAAGTGTGTCCACGTGAGCACTGTTTATAATAAATATCATTTAGATCCTAGCACCTTCTGAGTAGAGAAGACGACTGAATTGGAAATCAGGATATCTGAGTTCTGGACCCAGTTTTACCACTGACTCCATCACTTGGGTGTCACCATCTTGGTGAGCCTACGTTCCTTATTAAACTACAAGATGCGTATTACTCGAGCCTGACCTGGAACAACTTCAGTACCAGACCTTGTCTTATTGAATTCTAACCCATTATAATAGCATAGCGATTAGCTCTTGCCAGAATGTGCTTGCTTATAGATCTTCTATAATATCTTTATTGAACTGGGAGCATTAAATGTACCTTTTCAGCAGATTGAGAATGAAATTTTGTGATCAGTGCACCCTTACCAGTTGACAAGTAGCGAAAAAGGCACCAGTATTGGAACTCCACGGTTGTTTGCCTTTGAAAGAGCAAAGCTCACTAAGTTCTTTTCTAGAGGATCTAGGGCAGTCTCCTTAATTAAGCCAGGTGAAGAGAAGGATCTTTGTGAGCTCTTCCAACAAAGATTCCGACATCTGCATGACAAATATCTTACAGAAGGGAAGGGTGTTTGACCATCCACGTTACAGCACTGTTGCAGTTATAATGCAGAGGCCAAACAATGAAATTCTACCGGATTTGCATGTTTATCTTAGTATAATACAGTGGGAGTGTTACAAACCTAGCTAAGCACAAGACTGACTTTCCATTACAATCGTCTGCCTCTGCAACACCTTGCCTCATTAAGTCTTAGTGCTGCTGTAGTTGGGTGAGTGGGAATGCTGGTGCCAGATCTGAGATGCTGCTCCTGGGCTCCTGGTTCAAAGTCCAGTCCAAGTCTGTTTCTTCCTGCCTAATGTAAACCACAAACTTGGATCCATGTCTGTACGTTTAGACTCTGCTTCCACCTGGACTTAGAAACCCACACCCTCCTGACTTCAACCTCTGAGGCAACCTCAGCTGCCAGCTGGGACACTGACCCTAGCAGCACTGGATAATGGTCAGGCATGCTTCAGAGTCAGATCCAAACAGACCTTCAAAGAGTTCTCGTGCTTGCCAGCCTTGTGGCCTTGCAGAGGTCATTCGACCTTTTGATTTTCCTCATTTGTCAGGTAGAGCTAATGATACCTAATTCATAGAATTGTAAGAATTCAATGAGCTACTGTACACAAAGCCTTTTTAGCATGATGTCTGGTACTTAATAAATCACCATTGCCCTTGTCCTGTTTGAATTACTTCCCGTGCCACCCAAATTGTACTGAACACTGGATTCTGACCTTGACCCTGCCTCCAGTATTGCATTCTCCTATCAATCCAAACTTTTGGCTTTGACCTACAGCAGGGTTCTTGCTCTAGCCATAATGCCCATCAGCTCTAACCAACTTTTGGATCTAGCTTCTGGTCCTTTCTCACCAGCCAAACGCTTGCCCAAATGAATTTAATATAGCAGCTCTCAGATTCCTAAAGACAAGACTGAGCCCATCTGCACTGCTTCCCCCACCCTACCCCCCAGAACAAGCATCTTCATTTAGAAGCCAAAAGCCTTGGAGACATTTTACACTCCTTTCTCTGAAAACCCACATCTGCTCCATCAATGAATCCCATGGCCATGTCCAGAATCTGAGCAGTTTTCACCATCTCCATCACTGCCTTGTGGCCCAGCACCGCCTCCCCGCCTGCTGCACCATGCCAGTAGCCTCCTAACTGGCCACTCTGCAGTTTCCAGGCAGTCCCGCAGGGTGATCCTTGTAAATCCTAAGTCAGACCACAACACTCCTCTAGTTTCTCAAAATTTGAATGACTCCCCTCCTGAGGGTAAATACCAAGGTCTTTACCGAGGCTCACAAGGCACCTCTCCACTCCCCTCTCCTGAGCACACATGGCTCCAACAGCACTGGGCCACAGTGGCTCCCGCCTCACGGTTTCTTACATGCTCTTCTTGCTGCCTCAAAAGTTTTTGGCCCAGAGAACTGCATCACTCCCTCCCTCCCTCATTAGAAGTCTTTGCTCAGGTGTCACTTTATCACAGGGGCTGTGCCTGACCAGTGCATATAAAATAGCAGGCATCCCATCACTCATATGCCCCTACCCCGCTTGACTGTGCCTTCCAGCACATAACCACGGACAGGGTGTATCTTTATTTACAGACTGTCTTTCCCCTTTAGAATATAAGCTCCTTGAAACAGGGACTTTGGTCCTATCCCCAGCCCCTGACACAGGGCTTGGGACATGGTAAGCACACAGTATTTACCGCATGAAGCCAGAAGGAAACGAATGCTGACTGCCTTGTTTGTCAATTCCCGCTGGATTGAGGGTGCTCTGGAACAGTGACGCTCTATTGACACTGCGGGGTTTGCTTAT
This sequence comes from Cebus imitator, assembly GCF_001604975.1. NCBI lineage: Eukaryota > Metazoa > Chordata > Mammalia > Primates > Cebidae > Cebus > Cebus imitator. The sequence continues at coordinate 1,740,530 of NW_016107640.1, read as the reverse complement.
TAGTTTTTGGGTTATAGTATTCACAGTTCTCCAACTTTGTGTTGTTTGCAAAGAGGTATCTAACTTTGGGATTCCTTAGATGTGACTCTTCTGAACTAGCAAGCTCCAAGTTGTGATCCCAAGAGCAGTTAGAAATTCTCAGAATACACAAGGCTGGTTGGGCTGGTTTATGATCCTTAATTGCATTGTCAGGTGTGGGTGCAGCTTAGGTGAACGATTGTATTGCTCCTCAGTCAGCTGCTTAACTGCTTCCCTGTTCTCCTTGCTGGGATGACTGTACCTGTTAGGATTGCACAATACGCTCGTGACCCAGTTAAGACAGCACAGTTGCAGTTTGGTCTTCAACTGCCTCTGCGCTGTTGCTGTTTGTAACCCTGTCAGTCGACCCAGGCCTAGATTATACACGTAACTCAGGATCTGTGGCAACAGAAACCACCTCACAGCAGCCTTTGCAAAAACAGTAAATTTATCAGGATTCAAGGGTGATTCGTGGAGCCCAAGAACTGATTCTCAGGAAGAACCAGGCCAGGGGAGGAGGAGCGCCAGCAGCCGGAGCAGGACTCTGCATCTCATCCCTGCTCTGTTATTTCTCAGCCAGCTGGGCTTCTGATTCCAACAGTAGGTAGAACCAGCCTGAGAACATCTTTTAAAAAACATTAGCTGGACATGGTGGCACACACCTATAGTCCCAGCTACTTGGAATGGGCAAGGAAAATCACTTCAGCCCAGGAGTTCAAGGTTGCAGTGAGCTATAATTGTGCCATCGTATTCCAACCTGGGTGACAGAGTGAGACCCTAATTTTAAACAAAAAACAATTTTTAAATAAATTCAGTAAATGATTTTTAAGAATTACTGTCTGCACAATTACATGTAAGTAAGTACATATCACTGCAGCTCCAACTTCAAATGTAACCCTCCAGCTACAGAGTTATTCTGTCTGTTCATCTTCCTGCCTATTTCTCTCTCCCAATTCAAGGTTTCTCTGAAAGCAAATCATACAGCCCTCCCCAAAGTCTAGTTAGATATGTCCAGGTGACAGGGCTATGCTGAGGGTTTGCTGCTGCTGCTGCTGCTGGGAGTCAACCCTTGTTGATCAGGAGTGGAAGGCAGGTGGGAGACTTGTTTTTAGCTGGCTGTCCCCAAATGTACCTACAACACATGGCAATAAGCTCTCTCTTCCTGTCTATTTTTTTTCCGCCTCCTGGGTTCAGGCAATTCTCCTGCCTCAGCCTCCTGAGTAGCTGGGATTACAGGCACGCACCACCATGCCCAGCTAATTTTTTGTATTTTTAGTAGAGACGGGGTTTCACCATGTTGACCAGGATGGTCTCGATCTCTTGACCTCGTGATCCACCCGCCTCAGCCTCCCAAAGTGCTGGGATTACAGGCTTGAGCCACCGCACCTGGCCTCCTGTCTATTTTTTTTTATAGTCAGCTGTCAGACCTATCATTCTGCAGGGTACTGCTTCTCCAACAAGACCCACTGGGGTCCTCCAGGCATTGATGTTACCAGTTTGTCTTTTTTTTTTTTTCCCAAGAGATGGAATCTGGCTCTGTCACCCTAGCTGGAGTGCAATGCCACGATCTTGGCTCACTGTAACCTCCGCCTCTTGGGTTCGAGCGATTCTCCTGCCTCAGCCTCCCAAGTAGCTGAGATTACAGGTATGTGCCACCACACCCCGCTAATTTTTGTATTTTTAGTAGAGACGGGCTTTCGCCATGTTGGCCTGGCTGGTCTCGAACTCCTGATCTCAAGTGATCTACCCACCTTGGCCTCCCAAAGTGCTGGGATTACAGGCGTGAGCCATTGCGCCTGGCCCCAGCTTGTCTCTCGTGGGGTTTATCAGGATAGTTTATAGCTTTATCACTTACAATCCCTTGACTTATGTATAGTGATGATTGGTTGATGATTTTTACAGCATACTTCTTCTATACTTCATGTGAATTTCATAATAATCCCATGAGGTCAGGTAGATCAGATATTATCCCCATTTGTGAGTGAAGAATACAGAAATAAATTGAGTAACTTGCCCAAGTTTGGGCAGTAGTGAAATCAGTACTAGAATTCAGGCTACGGATTCTTACACAGGTGTTTTTTTCAGCTTTCTTATATGATTAAAATATGTACTCACCTGTCTGTTAGGTGTCACACCAGTAACTTTTGTTGTTATTAAATTTTAGGTTACTGATTTAGCAAAATTAAAATTAAAATTAATTTTAAAATTTATGTTTGTTTTGTTACAATAATTCTTAAAAATAATTTCATTTACTGTATTTATTTAAAAATTATTAGGGTAGGCCAGACGTGGTGGTTCACGCCTGTAAACTAAGCACTTTGGAGGCCAAGGCGGGTGGATCACCTGAGGTCGGGAGTTCAAGACCAGCCTGACCAACATGGTGAAACCCCGTCTTTATATTTAAAAAAAAAAAAAAAAAAGTAAATAAAAATTATTAGGGTCTCACTGTGTCACCTAGATTGGAATACGATGACATGATTATAGCTCATTTCAACCTTGAACTCCTGGGCTCAAATGATTTTCCTCGCCCATTCCAAGTAGCTGGGACTATAGGCGTGTGTCACCACGCCCAGGTAATTTTTTTTAAAAGGTGTTTTGTGGGTTTTTTATGGTAGAGTCAGTGTCTCTATGTTGCTCAGGCTGGTCTCAAACTCCTACCCTTAAGCACTCCTCCTGTGTTGGCTTCCCAAGTTTTGGGATTACATATGTGAGCCACTGTGCCTGGCACTACTTAATTTCTTTATGCATCACAGTTGTGTGACTTATGATTTACCAATTATATTCTGTTTTTGGTTTATTATCTTCTAGAATGTAAGCTCCATGAGGGTAGGAATCTTTGTCAGAGTTGTTCACTGATGGACCTCAACACCTAGAACAAGGCCTACACATCATAAACCCTTGAAGGTGTACTGAATCTATTTTATTTTTCTGAGATGGAGTCTCACTTTGTTGTCCAGGTTGGAGTGCAGTGGCGCATTCTTGGCTCATTGCAACCTCCACCTCTCAGGCTGAAGTGATCCTCCCACCTCAGCCTCCCAAGTAACTGGGACCACAGCTGCCCGCCACCACGCCTGGCTAATTTTTGTATTTTTAGTAGAGACGGAGTTTTGCCATGTTGGCCAGGCTGGTCTTGAACTCCTGACTTTAAGTGATCCACTGTAATCTCAGCCTTGGCCTCCCAAAGTGCTGAGATTACAGGCAGGAGCCAACATGCCTGGTCTACTTCCCTATCAGAAAACCCCACCATTTATTCCAGGTAATCATATTCATCCTTAGGTGGTGTTCCTATTTTATACATATATGTGCATCAATATATACATATGTGTGTATATACACACATGTACAGACCATACACACTTTGCAGAGTTTATAAAAGGGTTGTTTTTCAAAAATGAGAATGTTGGAATAAACATTCTTGTGCATATTACTTTAAGACAAAGAACCTGCCTGAGTCATTGATTTAGCTGCCTTCATGCTCAACAGGAGAAAAGACAAAGAAATTCTAAGACTTCGAACAAACGTTAATTTATGTACCATCTGCATTCAGATGTTATTAGAATTCTACTGTCCATAATGGTCAATTAGCATCAAAGAACTATAGAGGTTCAAGTCCATGTTTCACAAAATATACATTAAAGTTTGAAGTTACGACATCTCAGAGAAGACTTACAAGGATGCTTACATGATACTAAATATGTGACTCAGGGTGGTTTCACTTTTATACATGTTTCCAACAGCAACTCCTTTAGCACTATCTTCTACATGGCTTCGTTGTTTACAATCTGCCTCCTGCACCCCTGCATCACCAGGCCTTTCTTTATCTGTCCAGCTGCTGAGCAGAGAAGCATGAGGACATTTATTTCTAAATTTTTAAAAATAGGGCTGGTGTGGTGGCTCACACCTGTAATCCCAGCACTTTGGGAGGCTGAGGTGAGCAGATCACCTGAGGTCAGGAGTTTGAGACCAGCCTGGGCAACATGGCAAAACCCTATCTCTACTAAAAATACAAAAAATAGCCGGAGGTGGTGGCAGGCACCTATAATCCCAGCTACTCAGGAGGCTGAGGCAGGAGAATCTCATGAAACCAGGACATGGAGTTTGCAGTGAGCCTAGATTGCCCCACTGCACTCCAGCCTGGCAAACAAGAGTGAAACTCTATAATAAATGAATGAATGAATGAATGAATGAATGAGTGAATGCTCATTGTTGAGAAACTAGAAAATGCAGGTAAGCAAGTGGGAAAAATTCCCCAGAATCCCATTACCTGGGTATGATCACTGTTAATTACTATTAATTATTTTGGGCCTTTCCTCTTCCCCCCACTCCCTCCAAGCTAACTGCTTTATTTTTTTATATTTACAAAAGTGAAAATAATTCAAAGATACATAAAATAATTTCCTCTTTTCCCTCTCTGTATATTCTCTCCCATCCAAATATCCCTATCTCCTCTGGTAACCAATATTAATAGTTTATTATACATTTATCCAGAATTTTTCAAATGTATATACAAACATATGTACTTGTAATTGGGTTATTCTGCATACAGTTCTGTAACTTTCTTTTCTCACAATACATTTCAAGCATCTTTCTATGTTGGTAGTAATTGACTTGGCTGTTTGTAATGCCCGCAGAGTATATAATTATGAGGATACATCATCATTTGTAGAACCAATTTCCTATGAATGGACATTGTTTACTATCACAAGCAACACTGTAATAAACATTCTTTGTGTGTCTTTGAGCCATTTCTGAGGATACGCTTTCAGAAGCAGAAACTCTGAAACAGAGTAGGTTTATGCTGAACATTTCAGTGGATCTCCCACGGGCTTTTAGCCTGTCTGCCCCAGTGCACCACATGGGTTTTCAGCAGGTGCTTCTGATCCAGGCTGCGTCATACCCATCAGAAACGTTGTGCATCTCACTCTTAGACACCAAATTGCCCTACAATGGCTGCACCAATTTTTATTCACAAACAGTCTGTTTCTCTACCCAGGCACCCACCTTTCCTCATTCTAGTCAGCACTGCATATTATCAGAGAGTTCATCTTTTTCATAATGATTTTAAAGAACACTCTCGCTGGGTGCAGTGCCTCATGCCTGTAATCCCAGCACTTTGGGAGGCTGAGGCAGGCGGATGACGAGTTTAGGAGTTCGAGATCAGCCTGGCCAACAGGGTGAAATCCCATCTCTATTTAAAAAATACAAAAATTAGCCGGGTGTGGTGGTGTGCACCTGTAGTCCCAGCTACTTGGAAGGCTGAGGCAGGAGAATCGCTGGAACCTGGGAGGTAGAAGTTGCAGTGATCCAAGATTGGGCCACTGTACTCCAGGCTGGGTGACAGTGCAAGATCCTGTCTCAAAAAAAAAAAAAAGAAAAAGAAAAAAGAACACTCTCTAAATATGTCACACAGGTTGTAAAAGTCCATGATATCTATTTTTTCTTGTGTCTTTTCACGTAGATCTTTAGTTTCAACGTAGCTAGATCTGCTAATATTGACTTTTATGTAGTCTAGGTTTGGTATCATACTTGGGATGGCCTTCCACATACCAAAATTATTGAACTAGTCTTCCACATTTAATGTTTCAGATTTATATCTGTAATCCACTTCAGATTTATTTATTTATTTTTGAGACAGAGTCTCGCTCTGTCACCCAGGCTGGAATGCAGCAGCACAATCTTGGCTCACAACCTCTGCCTCTGGGGTTCAAGCGATTCTTCTGCCTCAGCCTTTCAAATAGCTGTGATTACAGGCATGTGCCACCACACCCAGTTTATTTTTAGTAGAGACAGGGTTTTACCATGTTGGCCTAGTCTCAAACTCCTGGCCTCAAGTGATTCACCCACTTTAACTGCTGGGATTACAGGCGTGAGCCACTGTGCCTGGCCCACTTCAGATTTATTTAGTAGGTTAATTTTGGTATAATGCATATACCATACAATTTGCCCTTAAGAAAGTGCACAGTGACATACTCTTTATTAACAAGGTTGTACAACCATCACCACACTCTCTGATCTCAGAAACCTTTCATGTCCCCTAAAAGAAACCCTGTCCCCATAGGCAGTGAGATGACTACTCTTCAATCCATCCCCTGGATCCAGTGGTCCTGGGTCCCTGCCTCTGGTTTCTCTCTGGACTTTGAAGTCTGCTTGCCCTGCCATGTCTACCCATCTTCCCTGCCCCTCCCTGCTTTTGTGTTCTTCTCAGACCTTGGACTTGGCTTTTTAATGCACATTACAGTGTCCATTCCTCCGCTCCACCCTCGGGAGCAGCGAGTCCTGGAGGCTGCTTTTCTTTCAGATCCAGGACACCGACTACACTCATCAGCAACTCGTCAGCCTCTAAATGCGTGTTTCTGCTTATCCCTGAGCCACTCCTCCTGACTCATCCCACAACTGCTCACAATTCAGTCTGAACATGTCTCACTCAGCCGTGAGACCCAGGAGACAAGGCCCTCTGCTTGATTCTGTATTCCCCTGCCCCGGATATGACTGTATATAACAGATGCATGGGAAGAAAAGAGGTGGTTAAAAGCAAGAGTGAGTGGTGAGAAGGAACCAGGACTGACCCCTGTAGGTCACTAACAGTAGAGGCCAGAGACGGGAGGCACAGCCAGCAAGGGAAGCCGAGACAGAGTGATCAGAGAGGTAGACAGAAAACTGAAGAAAGGGGGACTCAGAAATCAAGAGACAAAAGTGCTTCAGCCTGGAGGGGGAGGCCAGCAGGATCAAATGCTGCAGAAAGATTCACATACAAGGCAGACCGAAATGTTCACAATGGACTTGGCAACAGAAAGGTCACTGGTGACTTTAGCAAACATCTATATCCATCCTCAGCTAACTCCACTATTTAATATCCTTTAAGGCTCCCCAGTGCCCTTCCAATAGAGCATCCCTCGTTCCACCATCATCTCTTACCACTTGCATAGTCACCCCAGGCTCCAGATATACTGAACCACTTGCATGGACAGATGGCCCCTTCTCTCTTGTTCCCACACTGTCCCCTCTGCATGTAACCCTTTCCTCTCTAACTTTCAAACAACCTTCCTGACTAGCTCAAGTGCCATGTCCTCCAGGAAGCCCTCCCTGACCTCTCAGATTGGGTTGGGTGTTTCTCTTCTCTCTTCCCACAGCGTCTCGTGTTGTACAAGATACATTTTCCCCTGGGCGTATGTCTAATCCAGCTTTGTTTTACAGTCCTCTGGCCAGGGCCTGCCTCCCCAAACCCGGTTTTCCCAGGCATGCAGCGAAGCAAGCCTCGGTAGTGGAGGTTGGGAGTGCGTCCAGCTTCCTTCAGACAAGGAGGAACTTGTAAGCCAAACTGGCTGTGAGCCACAGACTTCTCTTTGGGTTCACGTAGGTCAGGTTTGCTAAGAGACCTGGGCCAGGAGTGCAATTTCTGGTACTTGGGGTCAATTCCTGGCACTAGTCCTTGGGGTCATTAGGTTGCAAAATCCCAGGTGCCATCAGATTGGTTGCTCTTCCCAGCACTGTCTATGCTTCCCACACACACCCAGCCTCGCCATCTCTCCACCTCTACCTGCTCTCCTGCCCCAGGTCCCTTCCCTCCTCATGCACTCATCTTCCAAGTATCTGAGGACCTCTCACCGACTGGCATTTGCTTCTGCATGTATTGGTCTCCCTGGGATCTTCCCTTGCCCCCCAGGTCTTTGCACTGTACACGGGTAACCCCGAGTCTGGCCTCTCTGGTTAGATGTGAACTCCCCGCATGGGGGAGGAGAACATCTTCCTCCTTGCATTTGCAGAGTGCAAGCCTCCTACACGATACTGGCTGAGTTCAGGGAACACTGATTTGTATGTTATCAGAGACCAAAGAGGCAGGCATTAGAGGGCCCAAAGCTTTCAAACCACTTTGAGTGTGGCTCTTAGACACACTGGGGGAGTTACATGGAAGACGTACGCGTGGCACACCCCTTCCCTAAAACCCCACTCCTAAACTCAGGGCTCAGCCCCCTCCTTGACCGAAAGCCAGGCGCCCCCTTGTGGAAGAACATCTTCTGCTCACAGAGGCCAAGCACACACTCCTCGCCTGCAAACCTTACATGCTGCCGTTTGCAGAAAACCCTTCCGGGGATTAGAGAGTACATCTGCTCTGCTTTTAGAAACATAATAGGTAAGGCCGGGCACGGTGGCTCAAGCCTGTAATCCCAGCACTTTGGGAGGCCGAGGCGGGTGGATCACGAGGTCAAGAGATCGAGACCATCCTGGTCAATATGGTGAAACCCCGTCTCTACTAAAAATACAAAAAAATTAGCTGGGCATGGTGGTGCGTGCCTGTAATCCCAGCTACTCAGG
>NW_016107640.1:1725456-1732051 GCF_001604975.1 Cebus imitator | reverse complement strand
AAAAAAAAAAAAAAAAAAGAAACATAATAGGTAATAATGCATATGCTTTATTTCCAGAGAAGAAAACTGTGCCTACTGATGTCATAAAATTTACCAAGTGAGGCAAATTATTAAAAAGATCCCATTTTAAAAAGTCACCACAATCCTACCTTCCATAGATAGCCACTGCTGACATTTTGGTGTTTTTTCTAGCCCTTTTCTATGAAAAGATATGAAATAGGTAAAGAATAGACATATGAGTATGCATAACTTACAAGTTACAATATTCATTTGGCGGCTGAGGCCATATCTCCTCCAGACGGTGGCTGAGCCCTCTGGCCTTGAGCACCCCCTTGCCCTACTGGGCCCGAAGCCTGCCCTCCCCTCACACCCCTTGGTGCCCCAGCCTCCCTGTCCTATGCTAGTTGTTTTTTTTCAACACTTATCACCTTTCCCCTCTACAATTTCTGATGTATCGTGTTTACTGTTCATCTCTCCATCACCCCTCAATATAAGCACCAGGAAGGCAGGATCCTTGTCAGTTTCGTTCTGTGATGCATCCCAAACACCTAGAACAGCTCAAAGCACACAGTAGGTACTAAATAAGCATTTGTGAGAAGATGAGTTAGGATTATATAAATCTTCTATTTTTCATCATTAAAAACTATTTGTAAACCTACGTCATAAGAGTGTATAATATTCCATACTTTGGTGGCATCATAATTTTATCATTCCCCACTTCACTATAATTTTGCGTATTAATCTCAATATCCATCACGTATCTACCTACCTACCATCTACCTCTCTACGATCCTAGCTCTGACCAGTGAAAAGGCCTACATATGTAGAGGGCTAATAAATCCTCATTTCTCATTTAAAAAATGCCTTCTAATAATTGATCTTAAAACCTCATTTCTCATTCTCTATGGCATTTTCTTTCTAGCTGCGTTCTCCTGGAAACCTGATCAGGGTGGAACGTCGGTTGTGTTACCAGGCAACAATGCTCGCGGTAAAAATGATCCACTGCCTCTGGACAGCGAGGGCCGTGAATGAATCATAAGTACCTGGTGGGAAGCTGTGGCTCTGGAGTTGAGTATTGACTCTTGGAAGCGGGCATGCCCCTTGAGGAGATGAAGAATCTATACCCATGAGACCATTACTAGGAATATCAGTTTCTCATTGGAATAGAAGGCTTTAATTTGCTGTTTATGTGACATCTCAGTTTATCTAGGGATCCTGTTTTTTTTTTTTTTTTTTTTTTTTTTTTAGTTTTTTTTTTTTTTTTTTTTTTTTTTTTTTTTTGAGACAGAGTCTTGCTTTGTCACCAAGACTGGAGTGCAGTGGCTTCGGCTCACACAACTCTGCCTCCCGGGTTCAAGCGATTCTCCCACCTCAGCTGCCCAAGTAGCTGGGACTACAGGTGTGTGCCACCATGCCCAGCTAATTTTTGTACTTTTAGTAGAGACGAGGTTTCACCATGTTGGTCAGGCTGGTCTCAAACTCCTGACTTTGTGATCCGCCTGCCTCAGCCTCCCAAAATGCTGGGATGACAGGCATGAGCTACTGCGCCTGGCCCGGGTATCCTGTATTTTATCTGGCAACCCTACTTGGGGGAAAGGAGCTAGAGAGACACCTGCCATTAAGCATCTGGCATGCTGTTTCATGCCTTTGTATCCTTATTCCAAATGAAGTTAGGCTTGGGCATGGTGGCTCACACCTGTAATCCCAACACTTTGAGAAGCTGAGGCAGGTGGATCACCTGAGGTCAGTAGTTCCAGACCAGCTTGGCCAGCATGGTGAAACCCTGTCTTTACTAAAAAAATCAGCTGGGCATGGTGGTAGATGCCTGTAATCCCACTACTCTGGAGGCTGAGGCAGGAGAATCACTGGAACCCGGGAGGTGGAGTCTGCAGTGAGCCAAGATTGTGCCATTGCACTCCAGCCTGGACCACAAGAGCAAAACTCCATCTCAAAATAAATAAAGTCAGTGCCAAGCATGTCCTGTTATAGTCATGAGAATCCAAGTGTCTAACAGCCAATGAGAAGAACTCCAAAGTGGGCATCGTAACCTAGTAATAGTGCCCATTCTAGGAACAGCAGCACCCCAAGAACCCAGATTACACCCTGTAAGTACTATTTCCCATTGAAAGGAAACAGCTGATTCTAGTTTCGGGGAGCAAAGGTGTGGGATGAATCTGGACATCCTGTCATACCAAAAAGCAAGGAACATACTGAAGACCACTGTGCTCACATCAGAGGACTCAGGCGCTTGCCTGGAGGGCCTGAGCTTCGCTCACAGGAGAGATGGGGAGGGACTGTGGGTAGTGATGTAACAAGACTGGCTGTAAATTGATGATGCTTTAAGCTGGCTAATGGGTATTTGAGGGATTCAGTATGTTATTTTCTCTAAGTTTGCTTTTTTGAAATGGTTCATAATAAAAGTCTAAAAATATTAAAATAAGAAGTGGCTGTACCAATTTCCATTCCCTCCAGCAGAGGCGTAAAATCGTAATGATAATTGTAAATGGCTATGTGAAGTTGAAGTATTGAGTCATTTATACAGCCTATAAATATTTAAATATATATGCATATATATAAACTTAGACAGAGTCTTGCTCTGTCACTCAGGCTGGAGTGATGTGGTGTGATCTCAGCTCACTGCAAGCTCTGCCTCCCGGGTTCAAGCAATTCTCCTGCCTCAGCTTCCCAAATAGCTGGGATTATAGGCATCTGCCACCACGCCGGGCTACTTTTTATATTTTTAGTAGAGATGGGTTTTCACCATGTTGCTCAGGCTGGTCTTGAACTCCTGACCTCAAGTGATCCACCTGCCTTGGCCTCCCAAAGTGTTGGGATTACAGGCATGAGCCACTGCACCAGGCCTGTATTTTAAATATATGTTACAGATATGTTGTTATATAAGCTGGGAATTTGAAACGTTTGGGCATAAAGAAGACTGAGTTGTAAAAAAAATTACAAGGACCTAATTGTACGTATGTGTAAATGAATAAGTAATTGAAATCTCTAGCTTCAACAGAGGAAGAGTTCAGATTGAGACATAATTTAAATTCTGCTCAAAGGAGGAAGCACACCAGCAATCTCGAGATGACCACGTGCCTCTGGGCTCCACTGTTCTCTCCTACAGGAGCAGAAAAGCAGCAAACCAAGCATGCTGGGTCCCCAGAAGACCAATGCTGAGTCTAGAGACAAAGGCAGCCTTTCTGCCACTGCATATCCAGGGCTCCTGGGGACCGCTGAGTGCTCTACCTCACTGCAGGCAACAGCCTAGGGTGCACTACCCATCGCACACAGAGAACCAGAGTTACTGGGAAGTTCTGTGTGAGAGCTGCTTCTCATCTCTACAGCTCCCAGCAGCAGGTTGCACTGGGAGAGCAGGGCTGTGTGTGAGTGCCCCTCATCAGGCAGCATAGATGCCTGGCATGACCCAGACTGTGCCAGGCAACCAGGCTGCATTTAGCCCATGGGATACTCCCTCCCTCCCGACGTTGCCTCTATCTTTTGGCCGATTTTGAAAATCCAGCCTACCACCCTCCCACCTCCTGCTGGAGCCGGCTGTGAGCCTCGGCAGAAGGGTCTTGGTAACTGCAGGCCTCCCAGTGCAACTGCCGACCTTGAGGGTTTGCTGTTACTGGAAAGCAGCTTTAAAAAGATAAATAGCTGTGGTAAAGACTGCACTTGTGAGAGATGTCAAACCACCCAATACCCAACTTCTCCCTCCTGACAAACTGATTTTTTGAGATGGAATCTCACTGTGTGAGATTCTTTTCTCAGTTTTTCCCCCTCAGATGACATGATTGCACACATGACATCCACGAACTCAAAGCTCTCATCCCCAGATAAACATTGAATTCAGCCAAACATTGGTCAACCACCTACTCCCAGCAGAAATGTATGTTAGGAAGATATTTTGCTGCAAGTAACAGGGAGAAAAAAAAAAAAAAAACCAGCCTGCCTAGAGCCTTATTAAAAATGAATCTCACCCAAAGAAGAGATTCATTTTTCTTATGTGGTGAAAATTCAGGAGACATGCAGCTTCTGGTGTTGGTTCAGTGGCTAAAAAATATACATATCAGGGACAATATCTGTGATAATTTTACCTTTCCCTTATGGGTTCAAGGTAACTATGACAGTTACATATTCATACTATGTATCTGTTACTATTACATTTATTACATGCTATTACACTCCAGCCCAGGATGCAGTGCAATGGTGCGATCTCAGCTCACTGCAACCTCCACCTCCCAAGTTCAAGTGATTCTCCTGCTTCAGCCTCCTAAGTAGCTGGGATTACAGGCATCCATTATCACGCCCTGCTACTTTTTGTGTTTTTGTAGAGATGGGATTTCACCATGTTGGCCAGGCTGGTCTTGAACTCTTGACCTCAGGTGATCCACCTGCCTCAGCCTCCCAAAGTGCTGGGATTACAGGTGTGAGCCACCACACCCAGACTTGACAACTGATTCTGAGAAATGCTCTTCTCCCCTTGAATAGATGGTCTGTCTCCACTGGAGGAAAGTCTAGTTTCTAAAGTTACATGAATGACACAATCCTGTGGGTGGGGGGTAATGGCCCTCATCTCTCTTTTTATTATTTATTTATTTTTGAGACAGTTTCTCTCTGTTGTCAGGCTGGAGTGTAGTGGTGCAATATCGGCTCACTGCAACCTCTGCCTCCCGGATTCAAGAGATTCCCCTGCCTCAGCCTTTCTAGTAGCTGAGACTACAAGCCATGCACCACCATGCCTGGCTAATATTGTGTGTGTGTGTGCGTGTGTGCGTGTGTGCGTGTGTGTGTGTGTGTGTGTGTGTGTGTATGTGTTTTAGTAGAGACAGGGTTTCACCATGTTGGCCAGGATGGTCTTGATCTCCTGACCTTGTAATCCACCCACCTCAGCCTCCCAAAGTGTTGGGATTACAGGTGTAAGCCACTGCGCCTGGCCTGTCCTTGTCTCTTTATATCTGACCTGATTTTTCAGTAGGAAACCAACTTCTTAGCCAGATTGGGCCTTTTCTGAATGTGCAATGGGTGCTAAATACATATCTTTTAAATCAAATTTCCTCTGGCTCTAGCTGCTGGATTTTTTGGGGCAATGAAAACATATAATTACAATCATGCTGAACTGCATTTGTTTCTAGAAAGCTTCAATGTTGGATCTTCAGAATAAAATAAGCGTTATTTTTTATGCATTCTTTTGCTCCGTGAAAACATTCATTCCAGGATGATCTACTTCAGGAGCACAGATTACAGGGTGATTATTACTTTGGTTCAACATATGTAACAGGGAAGCAGCACACACACAGATACAACTGTGCCTGAGAGAAAACCTCTCCCAGTCCCCATAGGTCTTTTCTCTCTCCTGCTTTAACAGATGCCTCTCCTTGTTGTCCAAATACAATAAAACTCTGAGCTTCTAAAGGGAAAACAGGGCACTGAGTGAGGTGAGGTTTCAGGTGCTCTTTCATTGCCCGGATGCTGACATTTTCTCAGTCTCCCCAAGCTCCTCTGGTATCTTCATTTGTTTGCCTTAAAAGTTCTTCTTGGTTTTCCTAATCCCTTTCTACAGACATTCTGAAGACACCAAGAGAGACCTGGGCACACTCTTTTCTGTTTTTCCCCCTCAGAGATGACATGATTGACACATGACATCCATGAGCTCAAAGCTCTCATTCCTAGATAAACATTGAATTCAGCCAAGCATTGGTCAACCACCTACTCCCAGCAGAAATGTATGTTAGAAAGATATTTGGCTGCAAGTAACAACAAAAAAATCAGCCTGCCTAGAGCCTTATTAAAAATGAATCTCACCCAAAGAAGAGATTCATTTTTCTTATGTAGTAAAAATTCAGGAGACACGCAGCTTCTGGTGTTGGTTCAGTGGCTAAAAAATATACATATCAGGGATAATATCTGTGATTATTTTACCTTTCCCTTATGGGTTCAAGGTAACTATCACAGTTATATATTCATACTATGTATCTGTTACTATCACATTTTCATCCATGTGAATCTATACTCAAGGCAAGGGGAAAGAAGAAAGGATCATGCTGGTATTGTCCATCCGTTTATGTTAAGAAAGCAAAGACTTCTCAGAACCTCCCAACAGACTTTTGCTAACATATAATCAGCCAGAATGTGTCACAAGGCTACATCTAGTTGCAAAGGTAGCTGAGAATGCAACTATTAACTTTTCTAATTCCAAATGTGGAGTCAAAGAAATAACAAAGTTGGGGAGGGGTATGGGGCAGCCAAACCATGGGGTCTGCAGAGTCAGATCCTTCCAACTGTGTTTTGAGTTTATTATTGGAATTTAACATGTACTTTACAGATGATTTGGTGAGGTCAGACTCAGATTTCCTTACCCTCCACCTACGTCATCATCTCTTCCTAGCTTCCTACCACCTATTAGCTAGCCCTTTCCTGCCTCCTGTTAAAGTGTTAACAACTATAGACTCATCTTCACTAATGGAGCAGGAAGCTTTTTGGCTTAAAACCAGAAAATAAGTCACTATGTCCCAACTCCAAAGATGGCTTGCTTTGCAATCTTGGGTGACTTACTTAAAATTTGAGCCTTGATTTTCGCACCTGTATCATATTT
>NW_016107640.1:1709287-1725250 GCF_001604975.1 Cebus imitator | reverse complement strand
TGTTGACCAGGATGGTCTCGATCTCTTGACCTCGTGATCCACCCGCCTCGGCCTCCCAAAGTGCTGGGATTACAGGCTTGAGCCACCGCGCCCGGCCTTGTATCATATTTCTTACTGCACAGGGCTATTGAGAGAATTAGCTGAAATAGGCATACACAAAATTTTCTGGTAAAGCACCTGGTCCATATAGGCTCTCCACGGATGTTTGTTGCATAAATGAATGGGACTCTGTTAATGACACTGTCCCTATAAACTTTATACAATTATTCAGGGAATAAGGGAGAGGAAGAAACAAAAATAAACCATGCTTGTAGCACATTCAGCATTAATTATTCACTCAGTTTGCTCTCTGACCTGCTTCCTCATAGTTGTTTGGTACCTGTTGGACTACAATCACATAAACCCCAGATTATAGTTCCCGTTAACTGCTGTATAGATAACAACTTGAACATTATGAATGATTAAGTTTTCCCTTCGATTTATTCTTTCAGGTTCTACGTGCCAATTAAACCAGTGACATCAGCTGGTCTGAGGGACCCCACAAGGAGTTGACTCTAAGAACACAGTTTCCACATTCCGATGATTTTCATACTCCTTACCTCCACCAAGCAACAATTTTCTAGCCCCTTGCCCTTCACAGTTCTTTGAAAACTCCAGCTCAGAACTTCTCAGAGAGATGGATATGAGGATCTCCTGGCTCAGCCACCCTGCAATCAATAAAGTCTTTCTCTATTGCAAACCTTGCCACCTTGGTGTGTTACTGCATAGGAGGCACACAAAACTGTTGGTCCTGTAACAGTATACATCTATTGGTTTGGGATGCCAGCATTCCTTACCTACTTCTAGTAACATCACCTCTTTCTGAAGAGAATCCTATGACATCTTTTGGTCTTCAAATGGCCTCCCAATCACAGTACTCACCACCCCCAGGCCAAAGGGTGAACATATGATTTTACTGACCAATCACATTGCCCCATCTCCTTGGCTACAGATTCTAAATAAATAAAGGCTCACAAAACAGATTTGTGTGCCTGCCGTGCAGTAACAGACCAATACACCAAGACGGCAAGGTTTGCAGCAGAGAAAAACTTTAATGATTGCAGGGTGGCTGGGCAAGGAGATGGGAGAAGACCCTCAAATCCATCTCTTTGAGGAATTCAGGGCTGAAGTTTTTAAGAGAATTGTGAAGGGCAAGGGGCTAGAAAATTGTGACTGTTGATTGGTCGAAGTAAGGGGTATAAAAAAATCAGCAGAACTTGTGGAAACTGCATTCTTTGAGTCAACTCCTTGGGGGATCCTTCAGACTAGCTGATGTCACTAGTTTCACTGGTATGCAGAAACTGAGGGACTATACCAAAGGAAAACTTACTGTTTCATAATGTTCAAGTTGTTATCTCTAATAGAGCAGTTAAGGGGAACTTAACTTGTGACAAGTAAGGCCAATCAGAGACCCTCTCTAAAAATCTTTACTTGTATATACTAAGAGATGTTTTCTTTGGCCTTTGGTTTTTTGGAATGATGTGACTCTGAGGCTGTCTGTAGCTATGATATTCCCTTTTTCAGTCACCACTATCACCAATTTCTTAATGCATGTTTGTGTGTTGAATGGGGGCACAGACTTACAGACGGTAGATGACAAATACAATGACAAATACAGAATAACAGGGCCTTATGGGAGATTATCTGCTCAAGATAAGTGATGAACTAGAAGGGCCAAACTCTCTTCGAGTGGCAATTAAGGGACTCAAGGTATGTAAGCAGAAAAAAAATGCAATGACTAAGATGTGTATGTCTGGCATTTTAAGTCAAAGTTTAATTCTAGTGAAGATTTAAAACAATGCCTGGATGATTTCAGTGATGGATCCAATGTAAGTTCATCAACAGTGGTATATAGAGAATGCATCAGCCTAAGTATATATAGTCCTCCCTCCCCACACACAGGGGATTGATTCTAGGACAGCTGCTAATCAAATCCTGCAGTTGGCCCTGCAGAACCCTGTATATGAAAAGTCAGGCCCTCCATATATGTAGGTTTGGCATCTCTTGAATACTGTATTTTCTATATATTTTTTTATTTTTATTTTTTATTTATTTATTTTTTAGAGACAGGGTCTCACCCTGTTGTCCAGGCTGGAGTGCAGTGATGCAATCTCAGCTCATGGCAACCTCCGTCTCCAAGGTTCAAGCATTTCTCTTGCCTCAGGCTCCTGAGTAGCTGAGGTTACATGCATGCACCACCATGCCCAGCTAATTTTTTGTGTTTTTAGTACAGCTGGGGTTTAACCATGTTGGCCAGGCTGGTTTCAAACTCTTGAGCTCAAGTGATCTGCCCGACTTGGCCTCCCTCACAGTGCTAGGATTATAGACCCTTACACCTGGCCTCTATCCCTATTTGGCTGAAAAAAATTGTGTACATAAGTGAACCCACAAAGTTCAAACCCATGTTGTTCAACAATCAACTGTACATGTATATGTTTATTCGAGAAAGTGCAATTGTAATTTACTGAAACTAAACAGTACAACTGACCATCATGGAATGAATGGAGTGGATGCACTTTTCTTTTTGGGCTCCCTAGGACACCACATTCTTGGTTTTCCTCTTACCTCATTGGTTGCTTCTTCCTGGTCTTCTCTGCTGGATTCTCTTCTTTTCTCTGATCTACTGAATTGCACAGCCTCCCAACAAGTCTCCCTGTTACTATTCTTGCTCCCTTAGCCCAAGATGATTTTGTAAATCCTAAATCTTTTTTTTTTTGTTTAAAATTTTGAGACAAGAGTCTCACTCTGTTGCCCAAGCTGGAGTGCAATGGTGCAATCTTGGCTCCCTACAACCTCCGCAGCCTAGGCTCAAGCGATTCTTCTGCCTCAGCCTCTAGAGTAGTTGGGACTACAGGCACCCACCACCACGCCCAGCTAATTTTTGTATTTTTAGTAGAGGCGGGGTATCACCATGTTGGCCAGGCTGATCTCCAGCTCCTGACCTCAAATGATCCACCCGCCTCGGTCTCCCAAAGTGCTGGGATTATAGATGTGAGCCACTGTGCTCAGGCTAAATCACGAATCTTTTATATTAATCCAAAACTGAACTTGATGTCTTCTCCCCACCCCAAACCTCTGCTTCCCTAGTGTTTTCCATCTCATAATGGCAACTACGTTCCTACAGCTGTCTTGGCCAAAATCCTTGTCATTTTGAACTACGGTCTCATTCATCAGAAAATCCTATCACTTCCAACCTCAAAACATATCTAGATTTTGAACCTGTGTCACTGCTGTGATCATGGCCATGATGGTTCACGATCTGCATTATTATAATAGCCCCTCCATACTAATCTGTTTCTGCTCTTGCCCATCATGCTCTATTCTCAAAGGACAGTACTTAAAATTTAAGTCACAGCAGGCCACCACTCTGCTCCAAGCTCTGCATTAGTTCTCCCTTCCTCCTAGAGTGACAGCCAAAGTCCTCAGCCTAGTCCCAAGGGCTAAACATGATCTGCACTCCCATAGCCCCTTGCCTCTCTCACCTCAGTGACTGCCTTGTACTTCTGGCTCATCCTGTTCCTGACCACATTGGCCATTATACCACTCCTCAACATGCCACGCATGCTTCTTTCTCCTGTCTTGCCTGGAATATACTTCCCAGATATCTGCTTGGCTAAATCCATTCAAGTGGTTGTAAAAACCTCATCTTTTCAAGGAGGACAACCCCTCCCTACCTACTCTCGGTCCCCTTTACTCCACTTTTCTTTCCCTCCCTCTCACAGTACACACTATTTTCTGACATACTGTATTTACTAATTCCATCTGTTGACTGTCTTTTCTAGTTACAACATAGGCTTCATGAGGTCAAGGACATTTTTTTATTTTTTAAAGAGATGGGGTCTCATTATATTGCCCAGGCTGGAGTGCAGTGGTATTCACCAGTGTAATCATAGTATACTATAGCCTCAAATTCCTGGGCTCAAGTGATCTTCCTGCCTCAGCCTCCTGAGTGCAGGTGTACCACCACACCTGGCGGTTCATTTTGATCTCAGATTTTCATAGGAGATTGAAAATGTCTTCCTCAGGAACTCTGACCCTCCCAAGGACCTTGGGGTAACAACTTTTGAGATCTCCCAACACACGGCCTAGCCAGATCACCCTGCAGGGAAGCATGCTCCTAAGGACCCTTAAAGCTTTCAATTTCATTTCAGGCCCTGCTCTTAAGATACAGGCCAAGAATCTAAGGTAACAAAACATCCAAGAAAAACCTCCAACATTAAAGAAACAAAGCAAAAAAAAAAAAAATTAATGATACCAAAGTGGGGGGCTGAAGTATTTGGAATAAATGAAGACTATAAGGAGAAGTATATTTAATATCCACAGAAAGATAATATTATGCATCCATGAAACAAAAGAAAAGGGACATATTATAAAAAATATTCAGAGAACAACAACAACAAAAAGAACTCTAGGAAGCTGAGAATGTAAAGAAATAAAAAATTTAAATAAAGAGTTGGAAGATAAAGAAATCTAGCTGGAACAAAACAAAACAAAAAAGGCCCAAACTAAGAAATAGAAAATAGTAGTAAAAGGATAAGAAAATTAGACACCATCAAGGAAGCTCATCCAACTAGCAATAGCAGTAGGAAGAAAACAGCAAAGCAGTATGAAGAAAGTCAATGGAATGAACCAAGATAATCTCCCAGAATGGAAGAACAGGGGTTTCCGGATTGAAAAGCTTTACCTACTGCCCAGCACAGTGGACAAAACTATACCCACATATCATCGTCAAATTTCAGAACTCTGGGGTCAAAGAGAAGAACCTACAGGCTTCTGAACAGGAGAAAACAGGCCATACACACGATCAGGAATCAACACTGGAAGCTAAAGAACATGGAAGAATATATTTAATATTGGAAGGTAAGATAAAATGGAGAAACGCCTCTGAAATTCTGAAGGGAAATAAACTGAGATCTAGAATTTTATACCCAGATATGACGGGTGCACCAAAATGTCAGAAGACACCACTAAAGAACTTATTTATGTACCAAACACTACCCATTCTCCTAAAACCTATGGACATAGAAAATAAAAAATTTTTTAAATTGAATTTTATACCCAAAGTATTATTAAACTGTGTGGGTGGAATAAAGACATTTCAGACATGCAAGTCTTCAAATATTTACCTCCTACCTGTTCTTTCTGAGACAGATATTAGAGGATATGTTCCATCAAAATGAGGGGGCAAACCAAGAAAGAGAAAGGCCGGGTATACAGAAACAAGAGATCCAACACAGGAGCAAGCAAAGGAAATCCCAGGATAAGGATAATGAACGACGTTGCAGGATAGCAACTGTATAGCAGCCACAGAGGACAATCAGTCCAGATTTGAGAACATCAGAAGGCTATGGGAGACAGTTCTTCACGAAGATAAAAAACACAAAATACCTGAGGTAGATAAATGTCTCGATAAGAGATGTAAATAACTGTTAGAGAATTTAAAGATGGTTTCCTGAGAGTTTACAAAAAGCAAGTCAAAAACAAGTAAAAAAAAAAAAATTAAGACAATTAACTCAAGAAAAAACGGTACAAAATAGTAATCACAGTTAATTACATGGCTCAGCTCTGACTAGCATACAAAGTCAATGTAAATAATGATATTGATTTAACCAAAGTTACGATATAATTATATTGGGTGGGGTTGGGAAACAGAAATTGTGTGTGTGGCAGATGATACGGGGCAGGGAGAGGTGAAAGAGTAAAATCCTTGCTTACAACAGTGCAAAGACAATTAATACTGTCCCAGGCTGAAAATCAAGACACAGTCATCCAAGCATTCTATTTAAAGATACAGAAATAAATACTATAAAGATGAGTTAAAATACTGTGAAGAAGTTAGCTGCCTCTGGGGCTGGGAAGTGGAGGGAGGGAGACGAGGCACTGCTGTTTTTCCTAAGGCACCTTATTAAACCATCTGGTTTTTAAAATTATGACTATGTATAATTTTGAAAAATAAAAAGTTGACATTCATCTACTCCAAGTGGGCGTCTTTATTTTAAGTAGCTTAATATTTAACAGAAATCTTAACCAGGTCAATTAGCTTGACTGAGCTCAAATGGAACAGTATTATCATAAAAAGATGAGTATTAGATATTCATTTGATATAGTGGTTCACCCAGATGCACAACCTTGGTTGCACAATAGAACCACCCAGGGAATTTCTAGAACCTACTCATGCCACCCCCCATCCAAGCCACTCAGACCGAATCTTTAGGGCTCACAGGGGCATCTGTAGTTTTATTTTTATTTTCTTTTTTTAAGACAGAGTCTTGCTCTGTCACTCAGGCTGGAGTGCAGTGGCATGATCTCTGCTCACTGCAACCTCCAGCTCCTGGGTTCAAGCAATTCTCCTGCCTCAGTCTCCAGAGCGGCTGGGACTACAGGCATGGGCCTCTACACCTGACTTTTTGTATTTTCAGTAGAGATGGGATTTCACCGTATTAGCCAGGATAGTCTCAATCTCCCACCTCAAGTGATCCACCCGCCTTGGCCTCCCAACAAGCTGGGATTACAGGCGTGAGCCACCACGCCCTGCCACCTGAACGACTTTTAAAACTAGGGATGGGTTGAGCATGGTGAAGACTCCACTTTGGAGGTAGGAACAGAGCAGAGTATCCAGCCTGGGGTCAAAGTCAGTGTTTCTACTAACTATAATCCTAAGGTAATGAGAGCAGTAGACTTCATGGCCTTCGCACAGGGCAAAGAGTGGGGATGCAGGGCATGGATTTATTTTCTTCCTCCAGAAGAAAACAAAATGCTAGATTTCCTCTTTATCATGTGTTCACAGCACAAGTTAGCCTGTGACTCTTAAAAACACAAACACATAAAACCAAACCTTCAAAACAATTGCTTTTAGCAGATGATAAATGCAAACCAGTGGTCCCTTCACAATCCCTTACCTCTCTTTGGGCTGCCGGAACCACTTTTTATTAATCTTGGAGGCAGGATGGCTTTACGATTCATCAAATCTACACTTTATTTTTAAAAACACATTTTATGGACAAGCATTAGGTCAGCAGAAACTTCTTTCCCGCTTGGCATTTTTCATAAATCAAATGCAGGAAACACTTGGAGGCAAGCCCGTGCCAGATATTCAGGGCTGTGTCAGGAAGTCAGGGTCACTATCATTACGAGCCATGTCAAGAGCAGCGGCCTCACTGGTCTCAACTCTCAGGGGATGTCCTTACCTGAGGCACAGATGGAAACTGGTTTTTAAGCAAAATGGAGGGTCCTACCTCCCCGAAGGAGTCCCCTACACCCTTCTGGCATTACGAAGCCTGATGGTAGCCCCAGGATCAAGGATGGCTCACATTTCAGAGGCGCCACATGCCAGGCGGTGTTCTAAGTGCTTCATGCATATCCTCACCCCGCAGGTATTTGGGTGAACCACACTTGCTAACCTCGAAGGCCACATCATGGTCAAATAAGAACCAGAATTCACAGTATAAGGCTTATGCTGGGGCAGCACTATGTTACGTATTCATGGAGAAAAAGGAAATCTAGAAAACAGGTCAGGAGGGCAGCTGGGAGGCACAGGAGGCGGAGGTGCCGGGTGGCCAGCTCCTGGCTCCCCTCCTCCCCACCCGCCCCCCCGTCCGTCCGTCCGTCCGTCCCAGCTCATGTCAACTGCTTGCCTCTCATCCTCTCCTTGGAAAAGCATCAGCGTTGTTGGGGCCTGGAG
This sequence comes from Cebus imitator, assembly GCF_001604975.1. NCBI lineage: Eukaryota > Metazoa > Chordata > Mammalia > Primates > Cebidae > Cebus > Cebus imitator. Next base: position 1,717,530 of record NW_016107640.1, on the reverse strand, counting down.
TGCTCTAGCATTAGCCACACCCCTCGTGCCTGATGTGTATGACTGTGCCAATGTGTAGCAGGAGGCAAGTGGCTTCTGCCCTGGTGCTAAGGTCTATGGAGCCAGAAGACTGACGGACAGAGATGGCAGAGGGGAGGACAGTCTGGCAACAGAGGCGGCCTGCTTCACAGCTGGAAGCACCTAGGTAAGGATCACAATGCAATGTGGCTACTTTGCACAGCCTTGCACCTCAGGGTGAGCTTCCAAAGGCTGCTAAAATGCATTTCTGTGAAGTGACTATTGCAGAGGAAGGTAGCATCCAGATCTAGGTGTTCTGACTCAGGGACGCCTTCCTCAACTGGCCAGACTCGGAGAGCTGTAGCCAGCACACGGTAAGCCTAGTCCTTCCACCAGCCATGCTCAAGGGGGCTGATGGACAAATCCTGACGGGGGGAACGCTTGACCACATGGGGACTGTAGTGCTTTCGCTCTGGGTTTTTATAAACTACTGTCACCTACATTTTCAATTCCTTTGAGTTTCAAATATTAAAAGAGGCATGGTTTAGAAACGTGGCACTGTTAGCTGCTTGAGCAGAACTTGTAACAGCAGCTGGATGGCAGGCAATGCCGAATGAAGGCCTTAGAGTGAGAAGCAGCTGAGTGATGTGGGTTAGAAACAGCACATTTGTCTGTGTAAGAGGCAGAGGGAGGATGGATTGGAGCTGACTTCTGACCCATCTAGGATGGGTGCCCTGCCCTTCAGCTGTAGTGTTGGCAAGACAGCGGGGCAGGGGGCGGGGGGGGGAGTGGCTGTGAGGTGTCAGGAAAGCCAAGGGGCCAGAAGTCACCAGTCCTCTGTATTTTAAGGGCACAGGTGTTTCTTCCCCAGGTCTTACCTGGGCAGTGCTTTCCTTTTCCCCTCCAGAATCTTGAGGTTTCAACATGGAAGGAGGGGAAACCCTCCTGTGTTGCAGGTGGGAACGTTTAATAACGCAGCCACTGTGAAAAACAGGTTAGTGGTTTCTCAAAACGTTAGAGTTACCATATGACTAAGCAATTCCACTTCTGGACGGAATTGAAAACATGTCCACACAAAAGCCCAAAGTTCATATCAGCATTATTCTTAACAGCCAAAAAGTAAAACAACCCAAATGTTCATCAGCCAATGAACAGATAAACACAGTTTGGTATATTCAAATAGTAGAGTATTACTCAGCCATAAAAGAGGAAGGAAGTACAGACATATGCCACAATGTGGGCAAACCATGAAAACACTATGTTAAGAGAAAGTAGACACAAAAAGCCATGTGTTGTCTGATTTTTCTGATATGAAACGTCCAGAACAGGCAAATCCATAGAGATAAAAAGTAGGTTAATGGTTGCCAGGAGATGAAGGAAGAAATTGGGAGTGACTCCTAATGGGTATGAGGTTTCTTTCTGAGATGAGATGGATGCACAATACTGTTAATATATTAGAAATCACTGAGTTGTATACTTTAAGATGGTTTTACATTATGTAAATTCTATATAATTTTTTAAATTGCAAAGAACTATTGGATGAAAAAACCACTTTAAAAGATACTTTATTTTTATCTTTTGAGATGGAGTCTTGCTCTATCACCCAGGCTACAGTGGAGTGGCATGATCTCGGCTCACTGTAACCTCTGCCTCTTGGATTTAAGCAATCCTCCTGCCTCGGCCTCCTAAGTAGCTGGGATTACAGGCATGCACCCCCATGCCCAGCTAATATTTGTATTTTTAGTAGAGGTGGAGTTTCACCATGTTGGCTAGGCTGGTCTCAAACTCCTGACCTCAGGTGACCCATTTGCTTTGGCCTTCCAAAGTGCTGGGATTACAAGGGTGAGCATAGAAGTAATGCCCAGGACAGACGCAGTGGCTCACGCCTGTAATCCCAGCATTTTGGGAGGCCAAGGTAGACGGGTCACCTGAGGTCAGGAGTTTGAGACCAGCCCGGCCAACATGGTGAAACCATACCTCTAATAAAAATACAAAAATTAGCTGGGCGTGGTGGCTCACATCTCATCTCAGCTGCTTGGGACGCTGAGGCAGGAGAATCGCCTGAACCCAGGAGGTGGAGAATGTAGTGAGCCCAGATTGCACCACTGTACTCCTGCCTTGGGGACACAGTGAGACCCTGCTTAAAAAATTAAAAAAAAAAAAAAAAAAAAAAAAAAAAAAAAAACTTGTAATGCCCTGCAAATTTCAGCAATATTTTTGATTTCCAAGAACTTTAATCACAGAAATAGAAAAAAAGGCTGGAGATCCTTCCAAATCTGAGATATCCATGTTTCCTTTAGAGTTTTATTCTAGTTTCTTCTTTGATTATGCATCCTTGGGAGTATTCTTTCTGCTGAGTCTTACTTCTCCCATGCAATTAGACTTTTCTTTCATTATCTGGTGATTGTTGGGGTCAGTTAACACCTAGGGCTAAGATGTGTGGGGTGGAAGATGGGCCCAGCCCACTGCCAGGGATTCTCATCTTGGCATTGTTCCATCATTTTGTAAGAGAACATTTTCATGTTTTTGAAAGGTTCTTTCTGTTGCCCTAGGCGGCCCCGAGATCCCTCCGGCTGGGCTCTGCTGTCAGTTTACCCCATTTACATTAAATCTGGAAATTCCACATTGCCGATGGCACCCCCAACCTCCACTGCATTAATGCTACTACTGATTATTGAGCTGTAATCGATCTTTTCAACAGAATTTGAGAAGGGGGGGTAAGATATAATCCAACTGAAAAAAATGAGCACTTATTATGCTTTAAACTAAAGCTTTAAAATACATACTCAATTATATGCAAATAAGAAAAATGAATCATTGATTTCCTATCAAATTTGATACAAGTAATTTTGTGATAAAAAATAATGATATAAAAAGCCAGCTAAGTTTTATCTCATTAAATGTAATCTTGCTAACAAAAATGTTAAGGTCAAATGAATACAGATATACAAAAGTAAAATGCAGCTCAGCATGTAAATACCACCAGCCAATAAAAGGAACCAGGTCTCCCTGGAGAAACAGCATTGGCTCATGGTTTTGTTTTTTTTTTAAACTTTATCCGTGGGTTCTAATCCTTTCCTATTATCTATTTGATGCTCACATTGTCCCAAATTTGACCAGTGGTGGCCTCTTACAGAAAAGTTGGTAAAGATAAAACAGAACCATGAAATTGGAATTTCATTCAACTAATTAGCTTTACAACTGGTTAGAAGAACATGGCCTTTAAATGTATTATCCTCCATGTTTAGAAATGGAAACAAAGTACCCAAGAAATAATACATAAGAAATGAAAGGACAATTCACTTTTATAAACTGCTAATAACCATGTTGCATATTACATTATTACATATACTTAATGATACTTGAATGAGGGAGAATTTTTTTTTTTAGGGAATTTGGGTGTATTTGTTACAGCACAAATGTAGAAATGGTCAACATGTTTCCCAAAGTGTCTTAAAATAAAATCCAATTTCTTCCCATTTTGAAATACTAGTGACAGCTGGTAGCTTTCATATATGAGTGCATTTTACCACCACCGAGGGGAAGCTCAAGTCCAGATAATTTAACCACTCAAGACCTAAGACCTGAGTAAGCGGTCGAGCAACTGCTGAACTCAATCAGATCTCTGCACATTTTCCCCGAGCAATCAGATAATTTTATGATTTTGATTTAAAGAAAAATGTAACTTTCAGCCATGTTCAAATGACATGGACTTACATCTCAAAGTACAGAAATCTGAGCATTTTTAAGGACCAAAAGACTTGTGTGCAAGGTGACCAGAGGCACATACCGTACTCATCCCAAGTCAACTATTAAAGCCTGAGCCATTCTTCACCGGTAACACTTAATTCCAAAATGAGCTTTAAAGACCAAGCAAGAAAATGGTTTCCTGGTGTGCAAACACCATTTGTTGCCAGGTGGACCTTTGAAAGGGAGACGCAGAGGTGAGACCATCTGCTCTGCTGCCTAAGCCCAGGTGAACCTCCAAATGGAATAAAAGCTGAGGACATTAGACCAAGACTCTCCCTTCAAAACCTCAAAATCTTTCCTTTGTGTCTGGGCTCTCTGCCTGTCTGATTACTGTACAGAACTGAGCACGACGGAGCTTGTGGGCTAGATTTTTCGTCTCTGGTGACCTGAAAATTATATTCCTCTCTCCCCAAAAGCATCTTTGATTTTCGTTTTTAACTTCTGCATGGGTTTTTTTTTTTGGCTTCCCCACCCCCCACATGGTTTATTTCTTAGAATTAATATTTTTCTGCAGGAAAGCAGCACCGACAAGAAGTAAAAAGCCTCTGGACTGTACCCACAAGTAAATAATAGGCAGATAGGTTACAACGGCTCACCAGGACAAATGCAATCACTGTAAGAAAGGAAGAAACAAGCTTCCTGGGACCACCAGAGAAAGGGAAATTTGGGTGTCTTTATAATTTATCGTTTGAACAACGCAAAGCCGGGGCGCACGATCACCCTGGTCATACCTTACATTGTACAATGATTCCCAAAACTCTATCAAGTGAATCAAGGCAGTATTAGAGCCTAAGTGTCTCGCCCAAAGTGAGGAGCGGTCAGAACAACAACAGTGTCTTAGGTAACACTTTGAGCACTTGTTGTAGGCCTGGCTCATGGATTTCAAGACAACCTCAAGTTATTAATAATAGACATGTTTTTCCCAATGAGATAACAGAAGTTAAGGGAAGTTAAATAACATGGTGTTGTGATTCATATATTTATGTGTCTCTCTAATTTGGTCTTGAGGTCTCTCTTTGGAGGGGGCCAGAAGCCAGCCACTCTCTGGGAGAGCCCTGGCCAGGGAGAAAGGTAAGCTCTGGGGTGTCAGTCAGGTGAGGCACCAGGTGGACACAAAAGCAAAATGCAGGAACAGAAGAAATATCTTACTTACATAGCCCAGAGACGTCCAGTGAGCGGCAGGAGCCCGAGGGGAAGTCTGGAGGCCGCGGGGAACCAGCGAGCAACAGGAGGGCCTGAGGGCCTGAAGCTTTGTTCTCGGGTTTTCCTGCGGGGGTGTGGCTTCGCTGATTCAAAAAGAACAGGTGCTAAGTAGGGCTTATTTACCGGACTCTGGTGTTGACCATTAGGTTTTTATAGTTGTCAGCAGCTGTGTGATGTGGGGGTTCTCTGTCAGCATCAGTGGGATGAAGAACAAATGGGCCACATCACAAACAACCACTCAGAGACGGGGAGCGTTACCCAGACAGAGGTGATACAGAGAGACTGGGCTTCAGGCAACTTAGGCCAGGCCTGAAAATGGATGCGGAGGCAGCAACTGTATAAACACATTGGATACACTTGGCCAATGTCATTCAGTTAAAAGTGGCAGGGCTGAGATGAGAGCAGGCAGGGTGAGTATAGGCCAGCTCTTCCTGGTTTGCTTTCAGCATGTCGTTTCTCAACTGGAACCCAGAGGGGAACCTCTGGGTAAGAACCAGGCAGATGCAGAGTCATGGCTGAGAGCCAGGCATGGTGACACGCCTGTAATCCCAGCACCTTGGGAAGCTGAGGCGGGAGGATTGCCTGAGTCCAGAAGTTCAAAACCAGCCCGGGCAACATAGCGAGATCTCGTCTCCAAAAAAGAAAAATTTTAAAATTAGCTGAGCATGGTGGTGCCTATGGTCCCAGCTACTCGGGGGGCCAAAGCAGAAGGATTGCTTAAGCCCAGGAGGTCGAGACTGCATTGAACCATGATCCTACCATTGCACTCCAGCATAGGTGACAAAGCAAGACCCTGTCTCACAAATAAAAACAAAAGCAAAACACAGTGTCATGGCTAAGACATTAGTCTTGGAAACCAGATGATCTTGCTTCAAGAACTGGCCTCTTGCCAACCACGTCTTCGCACAAGTTACTTAGCCTTTGAGTCTGTTCCCTCAAATGACTAGAACTCAGCATAGAGTACATGGTGAATAAATACTAATTAGCCATCGTAAGTTACTGATCCTCTTGAAAGGAGGCAGGAATATAGAGAAGAGAGATAAGGTAAAAGAGGGAAACAGGAAAAATCATGTGTACTTTGAATAATCTTTTATTTCCAATTAACTTTGAAACAGTTCAGAAAAATTCCAAGTTGATTTTGCAAATTTTCTTTTCCTTTTTTTTTTTTTTGTACTTTTAGTAGAGATGGGGTTTCACCATGTTGGCCAGGCTGGTCTCGAACTCCTCCTGACCTCGTGATCTGCCCACTTCGGCCTCCCTAAGTGCTGGAATTACAGCCGTGAGCCACTGTGTTCAGTCTGATTTTGCAAATTTTCAAATCAGAAAACAGAACCTCAAGGAAGAAAATGGGAGCAAAGGCAGTTTCTCCCCTTTCAGGCTCACTGGAAAGAACATTGTAATAACTAGATCACTAGGCCTTGAAATGGCTCATTAATTAATGCTATTTAAAAATAAAATTTCCAGTAACTTGGCATTCAGATCATGTCCAAAGCTAAGATAAATTCCTCAGCCCTGAGGTGATATTTTACTTCCACGCAACAGGCCCCAGGTGTTCACTGTATACTGCATTTTAATGGCGGGCAAGCTGATGGACTTGCCTTCCTCTTCCTCATCTTAAGGATGGTGACATGGATAATTAGCACCCAGCCCCTGCTCTCTCAGTTCCTCTTTTCTCCTCAAACCTCTAACACCTGTCTCACCCTGGCTCTCAGAAGAATTCTTCTTATTTCTCGGAGAAAATGAAAGCCATCTGAATAGAACGTCCACACCCAATACTGTGCATCTGTGTCCATATGCAATTATCCCTCTATATTTGCAAGGGATGGGTTCCACACCCCCAAGAATACCCTGTGGAACCCAGTGTAGGTGAAAGATCAGCCTTTTGGGTTTTGTATCCCTTGAATACTGTATATTCTATCAGCAGCTGCTTAAAAATCTGTCTATAAGTAGACTCATGTTGTTCAAACCTGTGTTGTTCAAGGGTCAACTGTACTTGGCCTCTGTCCTCTTATTGTGGATGAGCCTTCAGGCTCCTCCTCCTCACAGCACTACGTCTCATCTCCTCTCCTCTCCTGCCTGCATTATCAAATGCTCCATCTCTTGCATCACTACCATCAGCATTCATGCATGCTATTAATTCTTAAAAAAAAACCCAAAAACCCTCTTGGCTGGGCGTGGTGTCTCACGTCTGTAATCCCAGCACTCTGGGAGGCCAACGCGGGTGATCGCTTATTGAGCCCAGGAGTTTGAGGCCAGCCTGGGCAACAAAATGAGACCCTTGTCTCTACAAAAAAATATAAAACTTAGTTGGTGGCGAGTGCCTGTAATCCCAGCTACTCCGGATGCTGAAGCATGAGAATCTTTTGAACCTGGGAGGTAGAGGTTGCAGTGAGCTGAGATCGCACCACTGCACTCCAGCCCGGGTGACAGAGTGAGACCCTGTCTCAACAAACAAACAAAACTGCATCATGAGTACATGTGGGTTCATTTTATTTTCCGCTTTATTCTTTTGTATGCTGGAAAATGTACACGAAGAAAGGTTTTAAAAAATTATCTCAATTTTACTTCCTCTCCAGCGATTACATTCTTTCTTTCCTTTTATAACAATGATCCTTGAAACAGTTTCTCTATGTGCTGACTCTGATTTTTCTCCTCCCATACTCTCTTGAACCGACTTCGTTCACGCTTTCCCCCTGCTGCCATTCCAGTAAAACTGCTTTTCTTCAGATCATTTCTGTCCTCCACATTGTTACATCCAGCGGTTATTTCTCAGTCCTCATCTTACACGACCCCTCAACACAAATGGACAGTTATCATTCCTTCCACCCTAAACACTTTCTTCACCTCACTTCCAGCTCCACAGCCTGGCAGGGAACTTGTGGTTTTCAACAGCATTAATGTGATTCTTACCTCCTTAACTGCATCAAGTCAATATTACTTTTGAAACCCAGACTGTAGATTCGATTCCCATCCTGGTGTTAGTTTTATACAAAGAAAGGTGTGCTCCCAGGCAGAATGCAAATGTTAGCAATGGGTCACAGGAGCGAGGCTGAGTCATCACCATTAGTAAGACAGCTCAAAAGTCAGGGCCAGCTCATGATAGGTCTGCATGGTCGGTAGGAAAGGATATTCCTGTGACCATCTGAATAGGGGCTCTCGGCAGCCCAAAGAGAGCTACTTGCTTAGAAGCTGAAACATGGCCGGGCGCGGTGGCTCACGCCTGTAATCCCAGCACTTTGGGAGGCCGAGGCAGGTGGATCACGAGGTCAAGAGATCGAGACCATCCTGGTCAA
>NW_016107640.1:1700330-1708507 GCF_001604975.1 Cebus imitator | reverse complement strand
CCATGTTGACCAGGATGGTCTCGATCTCTTGACCTCGTGATCCACCCGCCTCAGCCTCCCAAAGTGCTGGGATTACAGGCTTGAGCCACCGCGCCCGGCCAAATTTTTGTATTTTTGTAAAGATAGGGTTTTACCATGTGGCCCATGCTGGATTCAAATTCCTAAGGTCAGGCAATCTACCTGCCTTGGCCTCCCAAAGTGCTAGGGTTATAAGCATGAGCCGCCATGCCTGGCCACCCAGCTAATTTTTCTTTTTCTCTTCTTTTGGTAGAGATGGGGTTTCACTGTGCTGCTCAGGAAGGTCTCAGTCAAACTCCTGAGGGCTCAAACGATCCTCCTGCCTGGGCCTCCCAAAGTGCTAGGATTATAGGCATAAGCCACCTCACCCAGCCTGGGAGTATATAATTAGCACCGGTGCTCAGATTCCTTCCATAGGTCCCTTCCTCCACCTCATACCAGACACTACTAGGCACTGGGTATACAAATGGAATAAGTAGGTCACAGTCCCACTCCCAAGAAGGTTATGGTTCAGATGGGGTGAGACAAGTCAAGAGCCACAGTCTGAGCCGCGAATGAGCACACAGTACAGGATGTTGTACAGGAGAGGGTCCTCCCAAGGGGGCTTCTAGACAAGACTGGAATAGCAAGCAGGATTCAGCTGCAATATGAATGCAGTAGGTAGGAGGGCAGATGGAAGCAGAGAAGGGCTGGGAGAAGGCACCGCATGTGGTGGGGTGGTCTCTGCATAGCAGGACATAAGGCCAGAAAGTTGAATAAGGGTGGGGGTTGATGGGAGGGAACTTAGAGGATGGGTCAATAGGTGCAGCAAACCACCATAGCACATGTATACCTATGTAACAAGCCTGCACATGTATCCCGTTTTTTTTTTTTAGAAAAAAAAAGTTGAATAAAATGCTGATCACATAGGCCCTTGTGACCCATCTGTACTAAAAATATAAAAAATGAGCCAGGCATAGTGGTGGGCGCCTGTGATCCCAGCTCCTCGGGAGACTGAGGCACAGAACTGCTTGAACCTGGGAGGTGGAGGTTGTAGTGAGCCGAGATCAGGCCACTGCACTCCAACCTGGAAGACAGAGTGAGACTTGGTCTCAAAAAAAAAAAAGGACAACCATGCATGTATAAAGCAATCAGGAATATGTTATGAACTAATGATTAATGTGATTTTGTGCACCTGTGAGCCATTAAAAAGATAACCAAGGTCATTACTAAGATTATTAGTAAGGATTTGAACACCAAGAGAGAATAGAGAACACTTTGATTAATATGTACTGGGAATGATCATGGTGCTGGTGGGGAAAAACAGGGAGATGAGGGAGGCAGGTCCAGAAGGACTCCAAAGTTACAGGGAAAGTACAACTGGAAAAAAAAACAATCAATAAATGTAATAGGAAAAATTGATTATCGAATTTGGGACTGAATTTTCACTTGAAACAATAAAGCAGAAAAGGAAATCTGAGTCCCAAGTAGCTTTAGGCACAGCCAAATTGTGAGATTTAAGTAATGTCACCAGAACGGTTTCTCCACACCCCATCCTGCCTCCGAATTTTAGACTCTCTCCTTCTGTGCGGTGTTCTCCACCAGGCAGTTTCCCTCCTTACTCTGGTGGAAACGAAGTGTCGCCTGATAATGTGTACAGGAACTCTAATGTCGACCCCTGCCAGCTTTGCTTAGGACTCGGCTCTCTAGGACAGATCTGGGTCATATTCCTGATGTTAGAGTGGAATGAACTGAGGAGTCAACCCCACCAGAGCCACATGGTTTAAGCACAGAGGATGGGTAGGTTCCTATAGGAAAACTGAGCTGTCATCACAAGAGCACATGGCGTTGGGGAAGGCAGGCATCCTCTACAGATTCCATTCCCAATAGCGACAGAAGCCAAACAGCTGGAAAACATCTAAATAGAACCTATATAAAGAAAACCACAGGCCGCGCGCAGTGGCTCATGCCTGTAATCCCAGCACTTTGGGAGGCCAAAGCAGGCAGATTGCGAGGTCAGGAGTTCAAGACAAGCCTGGCCAACATGGTGAAACCCTGTCTCTATTAAAAATACAAAAATTAGCTGGTGGTGTGTGCCTGTAATCCCAGCTAATCGGGAGGCTGAGGCATGAGAACCGCTTGAACCGGGACCCAGGAGGTGAAGGTTAGAGTGAGCCGAGATCGCATCACTGCCCTCCAGCCTGGGCAACAGAGTGAGACTCCTCTGTGGGTAGAGTGGGGAAGAAAGAAAACCATAAAAGACCTGAGTAAATGGAGCAGGAGTTTATGTTCTTAGAAAGGAAGGCAATATTAGGCTAGGCATGGTGGCTCATGCCTGTAATTCCAGCACTGTGGGAGGTCAAGGCAGGTGGATTGCTTGAGCTTAGGAGTTCGAAACCAGCCTGGGCAACATGGTGAAAACTCTGTCTCAAAAAAACAAACAAAAACCAGGGAAGACAATATTGTAAAGAGATACTATATATTTCCAAATTGATCCACTTTCATTCTGTCACCCAGTCTGGAGTACCATGGTGTGATCATAGCTCACTGCAACCTCAACTTCCTGGGCTCAAATAATTCCCCCACCTCAGCCTCCTAAGTAGCTGGGACTACAGGCATGCGCCACCATGCCTGGGTAATTTTTGGGTGTTTGTTCCTCCTTTATTCTATTTTTTCTTCAGACCAGACTGGCTAATTAAAAACAATTTTTTTTTTTTTTTTTGTAAAGACAGTCTCACTATGTTGCCCAGTCTGGTCTCAAACTCCTGGGTTTAAGGGATCATACTGCCTTGGTCTCATAAAGCGCTAGGATTATAGGCACGAACTACCACACTTGGCCTAAGCGGATTCTTTTGAGATGGAGTCTTGCTCTGTCACCCAGGCTGGAGTGCAGTGGTACAACCTTGGCTCACTGCAACCTCCCCCTCCCAGGTTCAAGCAATTCTCCTGCCTGAGCCTCTGGAGTAGCTGGGAGCACAGGCGCGCGCCACCACAGCCAGCTAATTTTTGTATTTTTAGGAGAGATGAGGTTTTGCCATGTTGGCCAGGCTGGTCTTGAATTCCTGACCTCAAGAGATCCATCCCCCGCCCCTGCCCCCACCGCCAAAGTGCTGGGATTACAGGTGTGAGCCACTGTGCCAGGCCTCTGAATGTACACTACTCACTAAAAGAGCCAAGGGTCTTTCTGAAAAATAGGGAAAGGGATTAGACTTAGCCCATCAGATATTCAAATATACTGGGAACATACAGCAGTTGAGACAGTGCTATTAGATGAAAAGATGTCAGAACAGAATGGAAAATATATTCAAATCAGCAGGGGAAAAAAGGACTGTCAATGAATAATGCTGAAATATCTACCCCTGCTCTTCAAGAAATGAGCCCTACTTCATACTTCACCAAAAAAAAAAAAAAAAAAAATTTAGAATGGATTAGTGACCAAGGACATAGAATACTTTTCATACTCTTGGGACATGGATCTTCCTCAAGAATGCCACAATAACCCTGAGGCCATAAAATCAAACATTTAGAATGATCTGGCCAGGCACTGTGGCTCACACCTCTAGTAATCCCAGCACTCTGGGAGGCCAAAGCAGGCAGATCACTTGAGGTCAGGAGTTTGAGACCAGCCTGGGCAACATGGTGAAACCGTCTCTCCTAAAAATACAAAAATTAGTTGAACATGGTGGCAGGCGACTGTAATCCTAACTACTTGGGAGGCGGAGGTTTCAGTGAGCCAAGATCTTGCCATCGCACTCCAGCCTGGTGACAGACCAAGTAAAAAAAAAAAAAAAAATCCAATACTGCCAAGTGTGAAGAACTAAGCACTCTCATGCCCTGATGTAAGTTTGGACTGCTCTAGCCTATTTTGAGTAATCACTTGATAGTAGCCAAATTTTAATACATGTCAATTGGGACTAGATTCTCTATATTCTCATGCTAGGATGCTTTTACCAATGTAATCATGCATGTGTACAAGGCTACAGACAAAAAAGCTCCATGCAATGTTTCCAGTGGCCCCAAAAGAAGAAACACCCTGAAATACACAGCAGTGGCAAGGCAGTTAAATCAGCGTATCCTGTGACAATGAAGAATGCACTGCAACAGTCCAAACAGTGAAGGACAGCGGCATGATCTGGAGAGAAAGAGCTCCCAAGATGAAGTCAAAAGAGCAGGTCCAGTTAAGTTTTATAAAATGCAAGTATAATAACAGGTGGGAAGGCCTGCAGGGAATCCCAAATTAACCACCTTGCAGGTAGGTGATAGTTTGACTGCAGAATGGGAAGAGGTGAGAAATGAGGGACTTTTTATGAGCTTGCGCGTTGCTGGAAAAAAAAAAAAATCAAGCATTGTTACATGTATATTTAAGGATGCAATAAGAACAAATTGTCATCAATTCAACTTACTCCTAAGAATGAGGGCTTATTGAATCAGGAAAGCCAACTATTTTTAAGATATAAATTTATTAAAACTTTGACGTTAACAATTTATTAATTAATATGTTAACTATAAAAACCTAGAAGTCCCAGGAATTAGATTTCAAAGGATTTGGTCTCAAAGAATTCCTTATAAATGATTTTAAGGTGACATCCCTTGTTAAACTGGGACATTTTCTGCTTTGGGCCTCATGTTGCCCCAGCTGTGGCCAAGATTAAAATGAGGCAGCAGCACATGAAGTTCTGGAGATGAGAGGTTCACATTCACTCTTACCCAAGTGTCAGCAAATAGCCCCCTATTTCCCATTTAATGGAATGCAGTTTCTTCTGCGATTCTTTGGCATAATGAGGCGCTAGACTCCCCATTTCTCCCATGCAAGGAAGAGCCATCTGCATTCTTGTCCTCACACGTGAGTACTTGTCACAAGTTAAAACACTGGCCAAATCATCACCTTAGGACTCCTTGTGTGCATTCAGGTAAAAACATCTGGGGTGGGAGGCCGGTGCTTTCTCTCAGTTCTCGCGCTCACCCCTCAGTCACTTAGTTGGTCACAGTTGGGCAGGTAGAAGTGGGCTAAAAATTTTAAAACTCCTAATTATCGTGTCCAGAAGTAGATGAATGCTGCTGTTAACAACCATGACAGGAAAACCTGGACCAGCAATTTTCTCCATAATGCCAGTGAGTAGGAGGTCCTGAAGAAGTAACAAAAGCCATCCTACAGTGGGGCGAGAGAAAAGTTAGATTGCCTCATGATGCTGAGAGCCTCACTCAAAACACGTGGGAACCTGCAGATTAAACAGCAAAGGAATCTTTGGATTTAAAAAGTAAAAGGAAGGAAATTCTGATCAATACACACGCAGTACTGAGGAGCCCCTGAGTACTGAGGACTGCTAAGTCTAACAGAGTGGATAGAAGCGACCATTTGACTTTGTCACTTGGTGTAGGAACACTCGTATCTTGACTCAAAACCAAGAGGAAGGTAGACTATGACGCTCTTTTCTGAGCAAAGAGATGTCCTTTGGGAGACTGTCAAGTCACTAGATTGAAAAGTTATCACCCGATACTACAGCAAGCACCAACTCCATTTAGGAAGGGAACTGAACTCCAGGCTGTGGCATTTTAACTGCAATGGGCAGAGACGGGGGTGCACTGTTCACCCAGTTTGAGAATTTCAGCTTCTTTTTTTTCCTTTTGACATGGAGTTTCACTCTTGGTGCCCAGGCTTGAGTGCAATGGTGAGATCTTGACACACTGCAATCTCCACCTCCCAGGTTCAAGCGATTCTCCTGGCTCCACCTCCCAAGTAGCTGGAATTACAGGTGCGTGCCACCATGCCCAGCTCATTTTTTTTTATTTTTAGTAGAGATGGGGGTGGGTTTCACCATGTTAATTGTCTTGAATTGCTGGCCTCAGGTGATCCACCCACCTTGGCCTCCCAAAGTGCTGGAATTACAGGCATGAGCCACGGCACCCGACCGAAAATTTCAGCTTCTTGATGTTAAGAGATTATTCTTTAGTCAACAGCGATTAGACAAAAACATGAACAAAACAAAAAAAAACTTCTGCTGGATTCGCTGTAATCGCAGCATTTTGGGAGGCAGAGGCAGGGGGATCACCTGAGGCCAGGAGTTTGAGACCAGCCTGACCAACATGGAGAAATACCGTCTCTACTAAAAACACAAAATTTAGCCAGGTGTGATGGTGCCTGCCTATAGTCCCAGCTACTCGGGAGGCTGACACAGAAGAATCACTTGAACCCTGGAGGCAGAGGTTGCGGTGAGCTGAGACTATTCCATTGCACTCTAGCCTGGGCAACAAGAGCAAAACCCTGTCTCTTAAAAGAAAAAAAACTTCAAGGGCCCCTTTCCAATTCTCATCTCTTCATGTACTGAGCCCGGAGGGGCAAGAGGCTGTGTTGAGAGCTCAGGTGAGGCTCTTAGGCAGGCAGCTGAAGGGAGTTCACCGGCCCAGAGGGCTGAACACCAACACGAACATGAACAAGGCAGGAGATCAAGCTACACCTCCCACCCCCTGTCCCTTCTCAGAACGTAACTTGTCACTATACAAGGTATAAATGGGAACGACCCACAGGAGGCTAAATTTCAGATAAAAAAACTTGCCCGTTTTAATAGTTTGGCCATAGGCATCCAATAACATGGGTCACCTCAGTCATTGAATCAACGCCAATAAGGTGGTGAGGAAATAAATGGGGTCTAGCTCAGAACCCTAGGGCCATGCGAGGGGTGGGGTGTCTCACCACCAGGTGGCTTTCCTTGATTAGCAGCTGCAGACCAAAGGCCTATCCCTCTAACCTTGACCACAGAGATTAAGGCCTGCAGCTGAAACCAGGGGCCTAGAAACGTCCTCACTGAGGGCTGGATGCAGCGGATTAGAAGTTAAGGAACCTTGGGTAAGTGCCACCACCGGGCGACCAGCACACTCCACAACCCCTCTTGCCAGGCTGAGGTGTTGGGGGTTATGATTAATGGGTCTGAGTCTCTCCAAAGGCACATTTAATAGGCACAGGAGAAAAACACCCCACCTGGCCTGGCCCCCCAATTGCTGACTTCATTTGTTGGTGATTTCTATAGGGGCAAAGCGTTCAGACCTAACGTGGGTGTCCCCAAAAGCCCCCGATGACGAGCTAAGGCCAGGGCAAGGTCCAAGGGAGCAGACCCAAGCCATGCGCGGCTGCTTCGGAGAAGTTCATAGCCATCTAACAAGGCCTATTCCTGCCAGCCTCTCTGCCAAGGGAGGAGAAACCCCAGACCTCACACCGAGCATTCCAATCCTGCTGAAATGAGCCCTTTTGCTTTCAAGAAACCTCATTCCAGGGGCCTGAGGCAGTGGGTCCCTCCTCGTGCTGGGCACGTGGGTGAGCCCTTCCCGGGTGCCCATCCCGCCCCGTGTCCCCCTCCGCGTGCTCACCCAGCCGCCCTGAGCCTCCAGCCAGGCACGGTGCTGCCCCACGAGCCGCGAGCTCAGCAAGCCCACCAGGCGCTGGCGGTCCCGGGAGACGTTGCCCTCCGGCTCCTTCAGCCGCGACTGGAAGCCCCACTTCTTCCACCGGGCGGTCACCAGCGGCCCCCTCTCTAGCAGCGTCCCCGCGAAGGCCAGAAGCATCACCACGTTGCCCCAGGTGGGGCCGGGACTGTCGGAGAGCAGCGCCTCCGCCATCCTCGCCACCAGCTCGACGCGGTTCCCGGGGTAGCCGAGGTAGGCGGAGAAGAAGGACCGGTAGACTTTCCGTACACCGGCGGCGGTGGCGCGCAGCACAGCGGCCTCGGCCGTGGCCGGCGGCGACTCGGGGGTGCCGGGCTCCCGGGAGCAGTACTCCAGGTAGTCCGCCACCAGCCGCTCGGTGCGCTGCCGCAGCGGGTCAGCCATGGTCCGGCCTCTGCTGGGGCTTCGGGCCTTCGCCGGCTTTCTTGGCCCGGCCGCGCCTCCCCCAGGGAGGGGCTGCCATGCCCCGCCCCAGCCCCCAGGCCCCGATGTTTGTTTTCAGAATTGGGAGAGGAGCCTTTGATGGGAATCCCAACTGCACCTGTTCCAGTCCCCAAGGCCCGGCGGTGCGCACGTGTTCGCGTAGCGATCAGGCGCACTGTGACACTCTTTGGGGGTTATTTAGCTCCAGGCCTGGGGACTAAAAATCTGAGGGGACAAAGAACCTGAGGGAACAGTCTGGGAAACTGGGCTGGGCTTCAGCCTCCCCTTTTTTTTTTTTTTTTTGAGACGGAGTTTCACTC
>NW_016107640.1:1694972-1700135 GCF_001604975.1 Cebus imitator | reverse complement strand
CGGGGTTTCACCATGTTGACCAGGATGGTCTCGATCTCTTGACCTCGTGATCCACCCGCCTCGGCCTCCCAAAGTGCTGGGATTACAGGCTTGAGCCACCGCGCCCGGCCTCAGCCTCCTCTTAAGGAGAGCCGGAGAAAGGCTACACATGGCCGCGTACAGACCACTCCCTTGGGCATTATCTGCATCTCTAGATTGGAAAGCACCCAGGTCTGTATTGGAGAGTCCTTTCTTTTGGGTCTGGTGCATGTGGCAGGAAAAGAGCGAATTTTCTTGGGGGCTGCTAGAGGGCCAATATTGGCTGTATTCATTCATATTTAGTAAGAGCCTTTGGGGTGCTAGGCCTCCCCCTCTTAGCACTGAAGATACAATGGAGTCTGAGCTCCCATCATGAGCTGGATGTCATCTGACCTATGTAGCCATAAAGTTGAATGTACATAGCAGCAATCTATCATCAAATGGAAGTGGCGTATTAGAAACTTAGCCCAGGCAGGTTGAGAATTCAACTGTAAATTGTATGAGCAGGTAGCTCAGACTCTTCCAACATCAACTCCTGTTGCTTTGCCTCCTCTCCCTCATGTCATACCTATTGCCTCCAGCGATGCTACTTATGGCCAGTTGACTGAGAAAAACCTCCAGCCTAGATTATAGATGGGTCTATGTGATGTGCTGGTACCACATGAAAGAGAACAGCTGCAGCATTCACTCACACTCACTCAGGGGTGTCTGTGAAGGACAGTGGTGAAGGAGAATCCTTCCAGTGGGCAGAAATTCAAGGTTGTCTATGTCTGGAGTGAGAGATGGCCAGAGTACACGCCTACATTGATTCATGGACAGTCGCTGGTTTGACTAGATGGTCAGGCTGGATGGTCAGGGGCTTAAAAAGAACAGGACTGGATGACTAGTGACAAGAAAATCTTGGAAAGAGATATGTAGCTGAACCCCTCTGAATGGGCACGGACTGAAGATACTTGCATCTCAAGTGAATGCCCATTGAAGGGCATCCACTGCAGAGGAGACTCAGAATCAGATGGACAGAGTTGCATGCTCTGTGGCTGTCAGCCAGCCTCTCTATGCAGCTGCTGTGGTGTCTGCTCAATGTGCCGATGAACTGAGAGCTCCTGGCAGCAGGGACAGAGGATATGTGTGGGTCCAATAACATGAATTCTCCCTCCAAAGGCTAAGCTGGCTGGTGCAACTGCTTCGTGCCTAATCTGCCAAAGCAAATGTTTCCTTACAGTGAACCACACAAATTTTGTTAGAATATAAATTTCTGTACATCAAATTCCCATTTGAACTGTTTTTGACATCTTACTGGTTCCCTCTATCAGTGAGTTAAATAAAAGCTTGGATACATGTTCATGTTTTATTTGCAAGAGTCACGGTTTTACCTTTTTGTACATTAGCAGCAAGAACATTTTTTTTCTTAGAGTAGCTTTGGGCTAAATGGTAAATCCTCTGACACTGCCATTGGTAACTCAATAATTATGAATAGAACTAAACAACAAATGAATAAATTAACCTTAATACAGAATTTCCAATCCACACGAGGAGTTTGCAAGACAACTTGGTGAAAATTCTGTCTCTGCAACTTGGAAGCTGTGCAGTTATGGGCAAGTTATTCAACTCTCCTAACCTCAATTTCCCCATCTAAAAAGTGGAGATAATGAAATGTCTGTATCATGGAGCTGGCACAAGGACTACATGAATTGGTATATGCCAAGTGCACAGTACAGTACCTGGCACATGGTAAAAGGCTGTCATTCCAGATAAACTTTTATTTTTATGAACCAACAAGGGTGACTATGCTCACTTGCCCCATTCTCAGCCAAAACCAAAATGTGACACTATCGGTCTTACCTATGTGGTCTGTTTTATTGAGAATAGCAAGTGACTGCTTATTATTTTCCACATGTTTTAAGTAACAGCTTTGAGGTATAATTCATATATCATAAAATCCACCCTCTTACAATCCACTGGTTTTTAGTATACTCACAGAATTGTGCAGTCACCACCATCTAATTCCATTACCCCCAAAGAAACTCAGTGCCCGCTAACGGCCACTCCTCACCCTAGCCCTAAGTGACCACTGATCTGCTTTTTGTCTTTATGAGTTTGCTTATTAGGACACTTCATACACATGGAATCCTACAACACGTGGCCCTTTGTCTCTGGTCTCTTTCCCCATCACAGTATTTTCACGGTTCATCCGTGTTGGAGCATGCATCAGCACTTTCTTTTTATTCATTGTGTGGATACATATTTTGTTCATCAATTCATCCACTGTTGAACATTTGGGTTGTTTCCACTTTGGGCTATTATGAATAATGCTATGAACATTTGTATTCAAATTTCTGCGTGGACATATGTTTTCATTTCTCTTGGGTATAAACTCAGTGGGAGGCTGCCGATTACAGTGGAAAACACGCAGGATGGAAACAGTGACCTCTGCTTCATGGTTCCTGGTTTCCGACAAAGTTAATCTTTCACCATTGGTGTGCTGGTTAGATAATCCTGCGTTCAAAGAAAGGCATTTCCTGTTGCCACAGTCTTTACATAAACGCTCATACCATAATTGATTAGTTGTTTATGTGGGTTAAATTAACCATGGAATCATTCCTGATCCCATCTCCTTATTAGAGGGTCTGCATCTTTTTTTCTGGTTCTATTATTAAAAATAATTATTTTTAACTGACACATAATTGTACATATTTATGGTATACAGTGTGATATTTTGAAACATGTATACAGTGTGTAATGATCAGGGTAATTAGCATATTAATCCCTTAAACATTTATCATATCTTTGTGTTGGGAATGTGAAAGTCGTTAGAATTCAAATGGAGTCACTAGTGTTTTAAAAAAAAAAACGGTAACAAATAGAGCTGGGGAGGCCATGAAGAGGGGATTCTTATGCTTGTATGCCTAATACCAAAAATGATCACAAAAGATCCTGTAAAAATTACAATGTTGCCCACAGGCTGCCGCAACCTCACACAAAAATTACTTCTACAAGGACAACTGCCTGTCCAACCTCGGACTGCTGTGACCTTTGTTACTGATATTCGTAGCCAAGGATAATTATTTTAAAACCTCATTTTTTCCTTTAAAAACCTTTGTCTTTCTTTACCTCCTGGAATATGCACACAGTTTACTATGGAGCGCATATTCCCGTTGCAATGCCCTACTTTTGATTAAGTATCTTTTTCTTTTGGATGAGAGCCTGTCTTTGTTATTCAGGTGACAGGAACATTCAAAATTCTCTCTTGTAGCTACTTGAAAATACACAATAAATTATTGTTAGCGACAGTCACCCTACAGTGCAGCTGCACACTAGACAACTATGTTGCTGCAAATGTGATTCCATTAACTCCTCCCACCCGCTGCTGCATCCTTTTCCTAATAACATAAACATATCCAATCATTTTATTTCTTTCACTGGGATTGGCCCTGTGGCAGCCCACGGGAGGCCAGATTCCCCTGTGGAGACTGAACAATCCTGAAGGCCAGTCTGGCTCCAGCCAAGCCCCGTCTAGAAGCAGGAGTCTGTGGCATGCCCTGAAGAGTGACCCAGTTCTCGCTGGTCACGGATGAGAGGGCGTGTGGTTTAGCATCGAATCCTCACAAGGGATCTACAGAGACCAGATTCACCTGCGGCCTCCCCAGTGGGCCTTCGCCTTGTATCTCCTGGCCCACCTTGGGCCCACCTGGTCCAGATCTCAGGGTGAGGCCCTGAAGAAGCAGGGCCTGGACCTGCCGTGCTGGGACGCTTCTTCTCAGCAGGCAACTTTGGGAAATGAAGATCTACAAATCCCCAGTCAGCTCCCCCAGGCCTGGGAATGGCCCCAACCCCAGTCAGTCTCCTACCACACCCACTGTGCTTTCCCCAGGCTCCTAGGCGTCCTCTTTGAAATGGAGGGTCACGGGCCTCAGCTGGTCTCTAGCCCTCCCAAGTGCCTCTCTGGGACTTCCTCCACCCACCCGGGCTGCCCCAAAGCCTCTTCCAAAGACCTTCCCTAGGGTGGCTCTCCTCAACCATGCTGTCACCTCTTTCTTTCCCAAGCTCCTTCAAGGCCCTTAATAGCCTCTGGGAGGTCTCACACAGAGGGGCTGGAAAAGGGATCGTAAGTCCAGATCAGCTGTTCTCAAAGCGTGATCCAGAGCCCCATGGGTCCCTGAGACCCTCTCAGGGGGTCCTCAAGGCCAAAACTATTTTCATAATAATGATGATATATATATTTTTTGTATAGGTGGCTTTTTAATTTTCATTCTCTTAGGAGTTTTTCCAGAGACTACAGGCATGGGTGAAAGCATCACCTTGATGGCTAACGGAACGTGTGCATCTTGTGTTTTACAACTTTTCTCAGTCTTAATTTCTAATATGAGAAATATGGATAGATACAATCCACAATGAACAAAAGTTATTTGGGGTCCTCAATAACTCTTAAGAGTGTAGGCCGGGTGCAGTGGCCCATGCCTGTAATCCCAGCACTTTGGGAGGCTGAGATGGGCGGATCACCTGAGGTTGGGAGTTTGAGACCAGCCTGACCAACACAGAAAAACCCCATCTCTGCTAAAAATACAAAATTAGCCAGGAATGGTGGTGCATGCCTATAATCCCAGCTACATGGGAGGCTGAGGCAGGACAATCACATGAACCTGGGAGGCAGAGGTTGCAGTGAGCTGAGATTGTGCCATTGCACTCCGCCTGGGCAACAAGAGTGAAACACCATCTCAAAAATGAATAAATAAATAAATAATTAAAAAAAGAAAGTGTATAGGGATCCTAGGACCAAAAAGTTTGAGAACCACAATTAGACAAAGCTCTAATTGATGAGACCTACTAACTTGCTATATGAGTGGGGGCTGGTTATGGAGGGGGAGGAGATGGGGAGAAAAGAAAGCATTGGGGGAAGGGGAATAGGGAGGGAGGAGGAGGGAGGGAGAAAGGGCAGAAGGGGAGGGAAGGAGACCAGGAAAGAGGTGAAACAGGGAGAGAGAGGAAGAGGAGATGAGGAAGGGAGGAAGATGGAGAGGGGTTAGAAAAACGAGTCCAGATTAAAGAGACTCATTCATCTGGGAGGAGGAACAGCAGAGAGGAAAGAGGAGGAGATGGGAGGGAGGGATGAGATGGGAGGGAGGGAGGAGGAGATGGGAGGGAGGG
>NW_016107640.1:1692335-1694652 GCF_001604975.1 Cebus imitator | reverse complement strand
GGAGGAGGAGATGGGAGGGAGGGAGGAGGGAGGGAGGAAGGGAGGGAGGAGATGGGAGGGAGGGAGGGAGGAGGAGATGGGAGGGAGGAGGGGAAGGGAAACGAAAGAGGGAGGATATGTGGAGGGAGAAGGGAGGGGGGCAAACAGGAAGGGGACTGAGGAGGACACAGGGAGGAAGGCAGGAACTAACCCTTCCTGAAGTTGTGCCAAGGGCTGAGGCAGGTGCTTTACATATTTTAGTGCCCTCCCATGTTACAGATGGGGAAACTGAGCCTGAGAGAAACTCAGATATTATTATATATTCTATGAACGTGACAGAGCTGGGTGTGAACCAATGTCAGACCTCCTCCTCTGTCACCATGGCGCCCGGCTAACTCACAGAGGAGTCCCAGTATTGGTGGTGCCACTTTTCAGCCAGCTGGCCTGGCAACTACGAGAGCCTGGGACACAAAGGCCCTTACAACCCTGTGTTGCTTTAAACCACTTATAATCTAGAGGAGGGTGTGGAGGAGGCAGAAGGGCAGGAAGAGGGCAGTGGCTACAGGGTGCCCACCTCTGGCTCACCCGGGGTGGGGGAGATAGGGACGGCTACCAGGGCCCCACTGGTAAGAGGCTGCACATTCTAAAGCACCGGACTTGGCTTCCTGTCACAGGTATTTCCCATAAATACCCATCACCCACACCTCTTTTCTGCCGGAACCTTCTTTTTTCTGGCCAGGGAAGGGGCTGCCCAAGGCTCTACACCTCTGGGGCCCATCTGTTTGGCCCCTTCACCACAATTGATTTGGTAGGTTTATCCCCAAGTCCTCTGGAAAAAGAAAAGCTGATTATAAAAATGTACTCAGCATTATATTCAATCTAAGAATACAATCTATTCCACGGAGAATACCCTGAGTCTCCACATGCTGCCACAGAGTCCAAATCAAGCATCTCATCAGCAAATCCTGTGCCCTCTGTGAGAGCGCACACTCACAGCCAAGGGGCTGCCTGCCCATGGGAGAAGTGGAAGCATTCTCTGGAATACTTTCCCTGGGCCCTTAAAATGGCTTTTGGGATTGGAAAGTCACAGTCTACTTTGCACATATCCTGAAGGTGCTCTCCACCCCTGCAAACACAGAACCTGTAATGTGCTTCCCCTGAGCCACCTTTCCTTCCTTTCCCGTGCCTTCCTTAACTCCTAGGAACTGGAAGGCACAGTGCAGAGACAAAGAAGAAAAAAAGGCTGTGGGACAGAGGGCTGGGGATGTCACCACAAGGAGGCCAGCTGCACCAAGGGCCACTCTGGGACATTCTGGAGCTGAGCTCGGGAATCTCATGGTGTCCCTGACCCCTTCAGCGGCCAGGAGGAGCTGGCCAGACACTGGGCCCATTTCCTGAGTCTGTGCCCAGACTGGAATCTACTGGGGATAAAAATCGGTCTCTCTGGCCTCACTGGAGGCAGGCAGAGGCCTTTTATTTTTCTCTCTCTACCCCAGACCCTGTTGTACAGTAAAACTACCAGTAAGTGCTCTGCAAATCATCAAATGTAATTATCATGTTTATTTGAAGTGAGGTGATGGTAAAGCTGGCCTGGCTGATTTTGGACCAAGTGGCCCATCACGATACCTGAACAAGCAGTTGTGAGGGTGGGCCCGGCACACCCCTGGATGTTTACAGGAGCCCAGCCTGGAGCTGGGTCTGCAAAGCCAGAACTACCACGAGGAGAAGGGCTAGGCTGGAGCAGGACCAGGAGATTAGACCTGACAATCCAGGGGACAGGGAACACACAGCCTTCAGGTGCAGCCAGAACCCGCCAGCAGACCCCAGGCCACCCACGAGGCAGGCCTCACCCGAGAATGACATCTGGTGTCTGAGGTGACCTTTTATTTCCCTAAGTAATAATGCATGCCATCTTTTTAAATAAGAAGTTTTCTAAAGCAAAGAATATGCATCTACATTTTACAAAAAAAGGAAAAGTAGGGATCCTATAACAAAAAGCAGTTCCTTCTTCCGGAAGGAATTCTGAATCTCAAATAAAGAGAAGATCTTGGGGCCAGGTGTGGTGGCTCACACCTGGAATCCCAGCATTTTGGGAGGCTGAGGTGGGCAGATCACAAGATCAGAAGATCGAGACCATCCTGGCTAATACCGTGAAACTCTGCCTCTACTAAAAATACAAAAATTAGCTGGGCATGGTGGCGCTGCCTGTGGTCCCAGCTACTCGGGAGGCTGAAGCAGGAGAATCACTTGGACCCAGGAGGCGGAGGTTGTGGTGAGCTGAGATTTTACTACTGAACTCCAGCCTGGATGACAGAGTGAGACTTTGTCTCAAAAAAAA
>NW_016107640.1:1683762-1692279 GCF_001604975.1 Cebus imitator | reverse complement strand
TTTTTCTTTCTATATAAGAGAAACAGACATTATTATTCAAGACTATCAGTCAATCTGCATATGCTCTTATAAATGCAATGCAATACATACGAACATAATTGATATGGACAAGTTCCACTTTAACTGAAATGTTTCTGCTAATTCTACTGATAGGTTTTTAAATAAGTTTCCTATCTTGCGTACCCATTCAGAAAAGTTTTGCTTGCTCTCAGAAGCATTTGTTTACAGACAGCATTGGCTTTTTCTTTGATTCAGAGAAAATGCCCTGTCTAAGTGACACAGTGACATATCACAGCATCCACTAATCAAACAACCTGTCCATTTTAGGCATTTCTCTGCATCATTTATAGCAGTTCACCATAGACAAAAATGTTTTATCTGAAAAAAGACAATAGAACAGGAGGCTGAAAAAGATACTTTTACAACAAAAACACATTCTAAAAAAAGTGATTTTTGTCTAATTAATTAATTTGGAATTGGAATTTGCTTCTATCACAGACCAGTTACCAGTCCTCAGTCCGTAAAACCAGCACTTCCAGAGGAAGGTTCCAGGCATCACAGTGCACATCAAGAAATATCAGACTTTAAAGCGCTCTGAAAATGAATTGATTCAGAGAAATAATATAGAATATATTAACTGCTGAATTCTACTGGTGACAGAATGAGTTGAGGCTAGTATAATTTAGAATAACCTTAAAAACAGATAAAAACAGATACATTTTAAAAAGTGTTCCAAAAGAAAAACACTGTACTTGAAGGTATTCTCGTAGTGCTGAAGGCTCACACTAGTGTATTTCCAGAAGCGACAGTTTTAATAGTCATATTGGAGATGCTTGGGGACCTCTGAGCCATGGGTTGCTCCCCTAAGCTAAACTGCAGTAAACCCTAAGCTCCTCTAGAAGTAATATCTATTTACATGTGAAGATTTCAAATTCTCAGGTATACATGAGTGCATTTATGATTAGGCCCAGACCTGTGAAGACAAAAATGGATAGTTTTAGACCTTTAGTTAACAACTTATAAAACTTGAGCTTAAAGAGATAAAGTTAGTCTATTTACACACATGAATGGGCATACGTATATGTGTGTATACACACACACACACACACACACACACACACACACACTCCATCCAAAACAGTTTGCTCATGTGCCTTAGAAGGATAACACTCTACTCCTAGCAACTGAAAAGTGCTTCTTTGAACCTGTTCCCCTCCTCCCTTGGTTAATTGTCTGTGGGGCCTCTGCAGCCTCCTTACTAGGGCCTGGCTACTCTCCCAGATGCCATTTGAACCCATACAGCTCACTGTGTATATTAATATGACTTACTCATTTAGGACACTCTTACCCAGGAAGATGAACTCCAAGGTTACCTTCTTTATTTGTTTCAGGAATTTTGCAAAAATCCTTTTCTCTATTTATCCTAACATTAGAGTACTCAACTTATCTTCTTTAGAAAATACACCCACGTCTCAGGACAATACAGAGCATCAAATGACTATTTAGTTTTGAAGAGTCTGTTTGAAACTTTCCCCCAACCCTGTGTCCAGCAATCCTAAAACTATATGCCACAATTTGTCCAATCCTAATTAAGTGTCCCCCAACAAAGACCTGCCTTAAACCAGACCAAAAAAAGCTCATGCATGCCTTTGCCCTCCCCTTCTGAGATGCCACTACGCCTCTACCAGTTCTTGATGTTCCACACTGAGGCAAGCAATAAACTTAGCTTTGCTGTATAAATGGTGTTTTTTTGTTTTTTGTTTTAAAACAAAGACGCAGTCTTGCTCTACTGCCCAGGCTGGAGTGCAGTGGAATGATCTCAGCTCACTGCAACCTCTGCCTCCTGGGTTCAAGCGATTCTCCTGCCTCAGCCTCCCAAATAGCTGGGACTACAGGTGCATGCTACCAC
Source organism: Cebus imitator (assembly GCF_001604975.1). Classification (NCBI taxonomy): domain Eukaryota; kingdom Metazoa; phylum Chordata; class Mammalia; order Primates; family Cebidae; genus Cebus; species Cebus imitator. The sequence continues at coordinate 1,690,370 of NW_016107640.1, read as the reverse complement.
GCCTGGCTAATTTTTGTATTTTTAGTAGGACCAGGTTTTCACCATGTTGCCCAGGCTGGTGTTGAACTCCTGAGCTCAAGTGATCCACCCAACTTGGCTTCCCAAAGTGCTACAATTACAGGTATGAACCACCATGCCTGGCCTAAACAGGTGATTTAGGCAGTATTTTAGGGGAGCCAACCCTCATCTAGGTTATGAAGCTCTCTTTGAGAATTTAATGAAAGCCATGAGGGCAAAATGCATATGCCCCAAATTTGGCATGTAATTTCAGGGGCTTCACTTCCAAGATTCAGCAATAGAAAAATTAAAAAGAAAAAAGTAGCAATTTCAGGGGCTTCACAGCCTCCTGGATCTGTGACCCTTGTCATCACAAGGTCAATAATCGTAATCAGAACCCTAACTATAGGAGAAGAGACTTGTTATCTGTGGTTTGCCAAAAACTAGAATCACAACAGTCAGACTTTTAGGGTCAAAAGGAAGATTCTGGATTATCCAGCCTAACTATTCCCTCAACTAAAGGCAGCTGCACAGTTGTCGAGTCTGTGCTAGAATACCTGCATTGATGGAGCACTCACTACCTATCCATGCAACTCATTCCTTCTGTGACTGTGGGCAGAGTGGAAATGGGAGCTCGGCGTGGCTGAGCAGGCCCATCTGAGCTTAGCCTTCCCTCCGCTTCAGAAGGCCCATCACACCCCCTCTCTTCTCTCACACACAGGAAAACAGAAAAGCATCTCTTACTCTGAGAGTATGATCCCATGATCCTGAGCAGAAAGCAGTCCCATCGGGGGAAACTCGTAGAGTGCTAACACGGTTTTCATGTCCAAACAGGATGGAGACCCGAGACCCCTTGAGAACGTCCCAGACGTTGATAGTGTAATCGTTGTATCCAGCAAACAGCAGGCGACCTTGAAGCAGGGTGAGATGATAGCTGTTAAGACAGTTCCTTGCTTCCTGTTTCTCATTTCATGACTCACTCCCTCACTCATTTAGTAAGCGGTGATTTAGGCACACTGAGTCCCAAGCACTGTGTTTTGCCTTGAGGATTGAAAGGGGAGAAAGCACAGTCACTACCCGCAGTGGAGGATGTGGGGCTGAGAGGAACAGATCACTGTAGCATCCCATGGTAACAGCCATAATGCAGGTGCTTTACACACGTCAAGTGCTATGGGACTAGAGAGGAAGGGGGATCGAGGAGGGCACTGCAGACACAAGTAAAATATTTGTAGTCATCTGGTCGTTAATAACTTGTAAAACTTATTTAAAGGGAAAAAGTTAATGTGACATTTGAGTTGGCTCTTGAGGGTTGTATAGGAGTCTGTCAAGCAGAGAAGGCAGGGAAGAGAAGTTCCAGGCAGAAGGAACATCATGTGCAGTAGTATAGGATGTGTCTGGGAAAATGGTGTGGTCCAGCTAGCCAGCCTGTTAGCTCTCCCTTAAGTCTCTATTTTTTCTTTCTTTTTTTGACATGATACTTCCGGAGCTATGCTTTAATTTTCACTGGCAACTTCCCACAAAGGAGCCATGAGCTTCAGGGCACTGAGAAGGGTTTTTTTTTTCCTTTGGGTCAGAGTCTTGCTCTGTCACCCAGGTTGGAGTGCAGGTGGCATGATCGCAGCTCACTGCAACCTCCATTTCCCAGGTTCAAGTGATTCTCCTGCCTCAGCCTCCCGAGTAGCTGGGATTACAGACGTGCACCACCACGCCCAGCTAATTTTTATATTTTTAGTAGAGACAAGGTTTCACCACGTTGGCCAGGCTGGTTTCAAACTCCTGACCTCAAGTGATCGCCTGCCTTGGCCTCCCAAAGTGCACGGATTACAGGCGCAAGCCACCGTGTCTGGCCCCAGAAGGGACTCCTGCTTCACCTCCACCTTAGAGAAACGTTCCCTTTGGGATCTGAAGAGAAGCAAAGGCTGGAGAGAAAAATGCCTGAGCATTGCAGATGCGAATTTCTGACACTTCATTGTCTTGAAGGACAGCATTAGGTGGGTGTACAGCCTTCATTTCCCCTGCAGGGAATGGAGCTAGGGGAAGCTGCCTGGGGCAGGGCAAAGTGGGAGGTCAGAAGTTCAGAGAAGAAAAACTGGTGCAAATGTGGAGGAGGTCCACGGGAAGCTCAGCTGACGAAAAGCCTGATGGAGTGCTAGTTTCATTCTGGTCCTGTCTTACAGTCCTGGGAAAAGTCTGTGAAATAAAATCTTACCACTGAGAGAGAAGTCCACGCTGGATGCTCCAAATATGATACTCTCTTTGGAATAGATGGCAACCTCCCTGTCTGCCCGCAGGTCATAGAGGCGACACTGGGGTGAAAATAAAGAAAGAAGCACTTACTTCTGGCTCCAGTTTGGTGACACGATGATCACAGGGCTACAAGTAGGTGCCAGTGACTTGTGTCATTTAAAGGATGAAGGAAAAACTTCTCAGTTTTCCCTGTGGTTATTTCCTCCTTTAGGCCCAGTTCCTATTAATTTCTATGAGTCAGTAAAGAGTCCCAATTCCTAGTAATCTCTATGAGTCAGTAAAGAGTCAGCAGAAAAACAGCAAATACAGCAAATTTCTTCAGGTATAAAAACAAAATTAGACCCCACTTTTTTTTCTGATAAAGGTCCTACGTTCATTATAGAAGATTTGAAAATATTCAGAAATGTATACAGAAGGAAATGAAGGCCACCCTAAATCCTACAGGAATTTACTAATTCTGAACTGTTTCCTTCAGTCCTATTTCTATTTGATGTGTGTACCTGAATGGGCTGGATGTTTCATTTTTGCTTCTATTAACATTAGGTTATACGTACTTTCTCATAACATTAAAAGGAAACTTCAAAAAAGATGATTGACATGGTTACTGAATATATCAGAATCTATTCGGCCTAACCCTGTTTCTGTTGTGTCTAATTTTTCTCTTTCATAAACAATATTATAATAACTATTCTTCTCTAAAAATCTTTACATGTGTTTCTGGTATTTTCTGTTAGACACAGTGAACCCCAAGTTTTTCTTCAAAGAATCAGCATGTCAGTATGTTCAGCTCTCTTATTCTTTAATTCTCCATTTTAAAGTTTATTTTCCTTGTAGTTTCAATAAACAAACTTTTCCACCAGTTCTAATCAGTAATTCACATCTGTTCCCCCAGTCCCCTGCCCTATCCAGACTCATCCCAGTCACCTGCTCTGGCCACCTGCTTTGACCCCTAGTTACCTGTCCTGACCTGCCCGTAACTGTCCTTCCCGCCAAACCACCCAGCCCACCACTCCGGCTCATACCCCTGGGTCCCTTTAAAACAGCCAATCGGAATTAGACTAGACTGTGCTGTCTAACCCTAGCCAATAGGGGAACAACACAGCAGTAAGGGTGACTACTGTCAGGCATAAGTACCCCTTCCCCTCCCTTGTCCAGGTGTGTGTTTGCCATTGTTCCAACTGTGAGCTGCACCCTTCTATAGAAGCAAATTGTCTTGCTGAGGAAATTTATATTCTAGTGGTACTTCCTTTGTGGCACCAAAAATTTATACATAACATTTTCCTTAGACTAGGTGAGAAACAGAATCCTTAGAAGAGTTATCAGGAAATAGCATGACCAGATCAGAAGTAGAGATGTTTTGTTTTGTTTTATTTTGAGATGGAATTTTCCTCTTGTTACCCAGGCTAGAGTGCAATGGCGCAATCTCGTCTCACTGTAACCTCCGCCTCCCAGGTTCAAACGATTCTCCTGTATCAGCCTCTCGAGTAGCTGGGATTACAGGTGCCTACCACCATGCTCAGCTAATTTTTGAATTTTTAGTGGAGACAAGGTTTCACCACATTGACCAGACTGTTCTTGAACTCCTGACCTCAGGTGATCCACCTACCTTGGCCTCCCAAAGTGTTGTGATTACAGGCATCAGCTATCTATCACGCCTGACCTATTTAATTTTTTAATTTTTTACCTTTTTTTTTGTCTGTTTTTGTTTTTTGAGATGGAGTCTTGCTCTGCTGCCCAGGCTGGAGTGCAGTGGTGCCACCTCTGCTCACTGAAACCTCTGCCTCCTGGGTTCAAGCAATTCTCCCACCTCAGCCTCCCAATTAGCTGGGATTACGGGAGCCTGCCACCATGCCCAGCTAATTTTTGCATTTTTGCTGAGACGGGGTTTCACCATGTTGGCCAGTCTGGTCTAGAACTCCTAATCTCAAGTGATCTAACTGCCTTGGCTTCCCACAGTGCTGGGATTACAGGTGCGAGCCACCGTGCCCGGCCACGTAGAGATGTTTTCAAGCTCTTGTTTCCTATGGCAAATCTGCCCTCCAGGAGGGTGGTGCCAACTATCCTGACCCCAGGTATGTTCCAGGCTCCTCACCAACCCAACCTCTGGGCATTTCTTTGCTAATCCAAGTGGCAAAGTGGCAAAATGGGCATCCGATCACTTAAAACATGCATTTCTTTGATTATGGGTGACTCTGAAAACATTTTCAGGTGTTTACTTGCCATTTTGGATGTACTGCTTTGTAAATGACCTGCATTTTACTCTCTTCTTTAATTGGAGTGTTCATTTTATTGCTATGCAACCCCATTCATAACTACAGGATTTTAACTTGGCCTGTACTATATATGGCAAGAATTTTTCCAAGATATAGTCCCTTATATTTTGTTATATATTTTTGACATACAGAAGTTTTAAATTTTCATTATTTCAAAGCTCTTGATCTATTCCTCTGTAATTCTTCTATAGCAGCAAATGAGAATGAAAACCATTATTTCATATTTGATATTTTGAGGACAATAAGAAAATATTTTTTCTCTTGAAAATAATTTGGCAATCAGTATCAAAATCCTTAAAACTGGGTCTATTTATGGCTCAGCAAGTTACATTTGAGAATTCTAAGGAAATGATAAGAGAGGTACAAAAAACACTTATGGCAGTGTTTTTAACAGAAAAAAAAAAAAACCCTTGAGAAAAGCCAAATGCCCCAAAACTGAAGACCAATGTCATGTCCATAACATGGAATACTACCCAATCATTAAGAAAATATAATGGAGAGAAATATTTATCAGCCTGGGAAAATGTTCACATTCTGTTGCTAAGTGAAAAGGCCAAATTATAAAGCATTTTGTTTGTTAAAAAGAAAAAAAGACAGAAAGGAATTCATCCAAGTGTGATTTTTCTTGGGTAAGGAGATCAGGGTAATTTAATATTCCCCCAAATTTTCTTTGATGAGTACTCATTACTTCTATAACCATAAAAATAGTTATTTTCTAAAAATAAGTTAGCAGATTTCTCAAATAGGAAAAGCTTTCAATAACTTAGAAACGTACCGTAGCATCATCTGACCCTGAAGCAAAAGCATCTCCACTGGGGTAGTACCTGCAGAGAGAAAGTATGGGTAAAGTACTTTATCTAGGGTGGTGATTTCTGACCCTCAATGACCATCAGAACCATGCTAGGCCCTTGGAATCAGAATCTTTATGTGTAGGGACTCAAGGAACATTTGCAGCAGAAGATGGAAGGGGAAGCTCATATATCAGGTCCATTGGCTTCTAGTTGCCTTCCCTGTAAGTGGGGAACAGTGATACTGGCCTTGCAGAGTGAGATAATATGTGTTTATATCAGGCACAGAACACAGAGCTGCAAATACCTGTAAATACAGTTTCCCTTAATCACATACCTAATTCCTAGGCCTTGGCTCAGAGCTCAGGGATAAGAAAGTGGTTATGAGCACAGACACTGAAAATCAGATGCACAAAGCCACATCTGGATATCTGCACTGACCCTTTACTACATGTGATACTTTTGGCAAATGACTTCCTCTTGCCCAGCCTCAGTCTCCTCATCTGAAAAGTGAGAATAATGCATATTTTCTGCTGTGAAGATAAAATAAGACAGTTCATGCAAAGAATCTGGCACATTCAATAAATGATGATTATTATATTTCTGTCATTCTCTTCTCAATGATTAGGGGGAAATATGAGTCCTAACTTATAAGCCAGAGGCAGAATGAGAGCAAACGTCTTTAACCCCCTGCACTCTGCCTCACCCAGCTGTGTTCCCCATGCCTTCCATTGTTTCTCCTTTCTTCATCTCTGACCCATGAATCTTGTGTCTTCTACCAGCATCCCTGAGCTGTGGCAGCCTAACTCATTAACTAAGAGATAGATGAAATCTCAGACATTTCACAATTCTTGACATTTCTCTGTCTCTACCATGTCTTCCTTAGTTCCAGTCACCATCATTTCTTTCTTGAACTCAGACAACCACCTCTTAACTGGTTGTCGTAGTTCCATTCTTGTTCCCTACGATGTATTCTCCATACAGCCAGGGATCCTTTTTGTTTGTTTAGTTTCTTTTTTTTTTTTTTTTTTTGATACAGCGTCTCACTCTGATGTCTGGGCTAGAGCGCAGTGGCACCATCTCAGCTCACTGCAGCCTCTATCTCCTGGGTTCAACAAATTCTCCCACCTCAGCCTCCTCAGTAGCTTGGGACTACAGGTGCATGCCACCATGCTCGGCTAATTTTTTGTATTTTTTTGCTAGAGACGGTTTTGCCACGTTGCCCAGGCTGGTTTTGAACTCCTGGGCTCAATCTGCCCACATCAGCTTCCCAATAGAGCAATCTTTTTTTTTTTTTTTTTTT
>NW_016107640.1:1673676-1683457 GCF_001604975.1 Cebus imitator | reverse complement strand
GGGTTTCACCATGTTGACCAGGATGGTCTCGATCTCTTGACCTCGTGATCCACCCGCCTCGGCCTCCCAAAGTGCTGGGATTACAGGCTTGAGCCACCGCGCCCGGCTCAATAGAGCAATCTTTTAAAGGCAAAACCTGATCAGGTTAGCCACCCTTGCCCCTCCCAACTCAAAACTCTCCAGTGACCACCTGGCGTTTTGTTAGGACCCCTAACCTTTCATCTCTGTGCTCTTACACCAGCTCTTCATGTGCCTGGCTCTTTCATCATCCTGGCCTCAATGTAAATGTCACCTTCTCAGTGAGCCTCTCTTTGACCTCTAAGAAATGACCCATCCATCTCCCTGTTTTATTTTTTTCATAGTATTTATCAGTATTTGAAGTTGTATATTTGTTTGTGTTTGGTCTACTTTGTCTCCTGTAAGAGAGCAGAGACCTTGTTCATCTTGTTCACCAACATATTCCCAGTTCCTAGAACAGTATCTAGCATATAAATACTCAATAAATACTGAATGGATGGATGAAAAATGCTGATTCAACTTAGGGAGGATATTAACTACTCCTAATGCAATTAAATTAAGATTCTCCATGAATTCTGGAACACTGTTCAGTTCCACCACAATCAGCCTTTCTTGCTGGGGAGGCCTCTCTCAGCCAAGTAAACTCAGTCTGGAGGTGGTTCCTGGGCTAAGGATTACCTAAGCCAGGTAATGCTGGTAGAACAGAGAGGTGGCATGAACACTCTACTCACTGACCGGACACTGTTGATGTCAGATTCATGTGTTTCAAAGGCCTGCACACACTGGCCGGAGCGCATGTCCCATACCATGGCTTTCTTGTCACATCCCTACAAATGCAAAATTACCCAGAGTTATGTCCACTTTCAGGAATGTCTATAGACAAGGCAGAGTCCCAGTTATATAACAGAAACCATTTATTTCCCATTAGCAAATGGTTGACAACATACTTTACTGAGACTATTTTTACCTGCGGGCACTTTCCTCACTCAGCAAACCCTTAGAAGTCTAGAACCATGTCTTGGGATGGGAGGCAGGAGGGGAGGCACTCAGCTTCCTCTTTTAGCTTGTTTTCTTCTTTTGCACATTTCTAAGTGGAGGCAGGCAAACCCTTCTTACCCTCCCCTGAGAATTTCCTTTCCCTTCATTTTTTCTTCTTTTCTCTCTCCTCTTTATACTTACTTCCCTGAGCTCAGAGGGCAAGGCAGGCAGGCAGTGGTGTATGGTGGGACCTTTCTAGTTGTGACATTAATAAATGGGTTGGCAGTGCCAAATGAAGCAGCCAAGAGTCCCAGCTTTGTCTTGGTGTATGGGGTAGCCCTCGGCAAAGCTGGAGAGCCAGGCACCCCGGGCCATCTGCACACTCAGCAGCACACCAGGCTGGGAACCCGCAAACCAGGGGCCTGTCAGGGTGCTGCCAGCGATGCCCTGGGTGGCTTAGGAGAGTCACCTCCCTGGGCATTTGCTTCAACACCTGTAAAGTCAATGTTCTCTTCAGGTTGCTAACAAGACCCAGAGGGTCACAGACGTGAGCATTTTCACATTACCCTATCAAGGCTCTGGGAGCAGTTTGATAAGTTCCTGCAGAGTGGTCATGTTATCAGTTCAAGTAGTAGAATGTGGATTCTCAACAGTCAAATAGCTTAAATGGTCAAATGGCTTAAACAGTCAAAAAGTAATGGCTTCAAATTGGTGTCCAAGTTGTTGGTTTCAACTTGGAGCAGAGGGAGGTGTGTAATGAAGCGCCATTACACATCTGAGAAAGGCCCGCTGTGGGAGTTCGGCACCCTGAGTGTCTTTACTGAAAATGTGGGCAAAGAAACCAGAAAGGCTTTTGCATCTTTAGAGGACACTAAACTGGATATGCTTTAGTGCTCTGAAAGAGACAATATGATCTACAGTAATAGCAGTAATTTTTAAAAAACACGGTGTAGTTAAGGAGAGATAAATACAGTGATACCAGGCACAGGGATGAAACATCTCCACATGGCCAAATACCCAGGAAGAAAATCAGAGTCCCTGCTAACTACAGCTCACAAAGCCCTGGCCTGGCTCCCAGGATCAATGTGTGGGCAGCCTGAAGCAAAGGTCCCTTATGTGTCCCAGCTGCAAAAGTCACCTGACAGTGTGTGCGTCACTGTCCTGTCTCACCATTCCCTTTGACGGAGGTGAGACAGGACCCCTGGTAAGGTCAGCTGGCCCAGCTCTCTCATTCTCAGGCTGTCCACAGAAATACTCGCCCCTCCCATGTGCACGCACACACAGGGCAAACTCTTCCACTGACTGCTTGTACCATCCTGGGGAGGGGAAGTACAAATACGACTGTGCATTATGCCCAACTTATAGAGGATGCCACTTACAGTCAGGCAGCAAAGCTGCAACCCGGGCACCCTGACTCCTAGTCTAGTGCTTCTCTGAGTCTCTGTGGCCCTGTGTGCCAAATCTGAGCTTTCCAAGCCTCCATTTCTTGCACCCTGTGATGGAAGGGAGGATGGTGGTTGGCATGGGTGGGGTGGGACAGTGCCTCACAGGCCCAAAGCCCTGGTGGCATCACAGCATTGCCTCAGCTCAGCAGCCATCTGAACTGCCGTGCCCTTGTGCACATCTCTGATGCTCTCAGATGCTCACTCTCTGCTATTTGAGGAATGACATTTTAAAATGTGGCTGATATGCAACCTTGAGTTGCAGCACTCATACAGGAGAACATTCCAGATTACTCTGTAGACTGCTAACATCAGTGGCAGAACGGAAGGACACCCTCACAGCCCAGCGCTGAAGCTGCCCGCCAAGACCCCAATGCGGTCACTCTGCAGGAGCTGGGTGTTTAGTGGGGAGGTGAGGAAAATTCCTGCAGCCTCTTCTAGGAAATGCCTAGGCTAATCCATGAACGGACTAGAACTGCCACCGTAAGCCTCCCCAGTGGATGGGGGAGCCCAAGGGAGTTTCCGTTGGGTCTTTTACCCCAGACACGAAGGTGTTTCCAGTTTCTGAGGGGGCCAGGTCCAAGCAGAGGACGTCAGCCCCATGTCCATGGAAGCTCTGTAGCAGCTGCCCACTCTCCACGTCCCACAGGGCACATGTGCCATCACCGCTCGCTGTCAGGATCTGCCCACAGAAAAGGACAGGAAGTGTGTGGCTGTGATTATTGCTTCTGCTGGGGGCAGTCAATCAGAGGCTTAATGTTCTGCAGGTAAAGGGCAGACTCTTCACACACACACACACACACACACACACGCACACGCACACGCACACACACACACACGCAGACACACCTGCTGCATCTGGGTTCATGCACAGAAATCTCTCTCCTGTACCAAGAAGGCAAAAGTGCATTTCCCACACCCTCACAGTCCTTGAGTTATGTGTTTATGTGCCTGTCTCCCTGCAAGGCTGAAATCCTGGCGGCCTCATGGTGGTACCTACAGGGCTCTACACATGCCTGGCTTATAGAAAGTGTTCCATGAGTCTCTGCTGAACAAAACCTTTGATGTCTCCCACTGCTGTGCAGGCCAAACACTTAAAGTGCTTCTTGGATATTGATGCACCCACATCACTGAGCTGCTTGCTAATACAGAGTCTGGGGTGGGGCCTGAGAGTCTACATTTCTCATAGGCTCCCAGGGGATGTGGAGGCTGGTTGCTGGGCCACACTGCGAGCAGCAGGGGTCTATCCAGCATCTTGTTATACATTCTCTGTTGCTGCTTTTCCTGAGCACAGTGCTGCCCAAGGCTTCCCGGGGCCATGGATGAGGGCCAGAGGATACTCACGCATGCATAGGTTCGAGAAACATTTGCTGTGTGCTGACAGTGTCTGCCAGGCACTGTACTAATGCACGAAGGTTTGCAGAAAGACTGTATCTCGGTTTCTGTTCTCCCAGAACTCAGTTTAATAGGATTGCCAGTAAGAATGAAACCAACATATGGGCCGGGTGCGGTGGCTCAAGCCTGTAATCCCAGCACTGTGGGAGGCCGAGGCGGGTGGATCACGAGGTCAAGAGATCGAGACCATCCTGGTCAACCTGGTGAAACCCCGTCTCTACTAAAACTACAAAAAATTAGCTGGGCATGGTGGCGTGTGCCTGTAATCCCAGCTACTCAGGAGGCTGGGGCAGGAGAATTGCCTGAACCCGGGAGGCGGAGGCTGTGGTGAGCCGAGATCGCGCCATTGCACTCCAGCCTGGGTAACAAGAGCGAAACTCAGTCTCAAAAAAAAAAAAAAAGAATGAAACCAACATAATTCCCCATCCCTGTGTTAAACAATTCTGGCACTTGGCCAACTTTCCTGTTACTATGTTAAAACATACTGAGACCAAGTAAAAATAACCTAACTGCTTGCTGCAGGAAACACCTTCTCCTAGGAGAAAACACCATGAATTGGCTGGGCGCGGTGGCTCATGCCTGTAATCCCAACACTTTGGGAGTCCGAGGTGGGTGGATCACCTGAGGTCAGGAGTTTGAGACTAGCCTCGCCAACCTGGTGAAACCCCGTATCTCTACTAAAATTACAAAAATTAGCTGGGTGTGGTGGTGGGTGCCTGTAATCCCAGATACTCGGGAGGCTAAGGCAGGAGAATCACTTGAACCTGGGAGGCAGAGGTTGCAGTGAGCCAAGATGGCGCCATTGTACTCTAGCCTGGTAACAGAGCAAGACTCAATCTCAAAAAAAAAAAAAAAAAAAAAAAAAAAAACACCAAAAAGGACCATGAATCGACTATTGACTAGACAACTTACCAAGATTAACAGCTTCCTCATGCAGACTCACTTCAAGACTGCTTCCTTGCTGGGCTCACCAATCCAAAGCTAAAACAGCCTTGCAAGATCCACCTTAGAATCACCGAGCCTGGGCCCTGAAATCCTGTAAGTACGCTTCCCTAACTCCTCCATTTTCAGACACTACTAAGATTCTGCCAAGTTGAGCTTCTCCCTTATTGCAGCAGGTCAGATAATCTTAGCTTTGTTTGGTTGCAAGTATTTCTGATGTTCTCTTGGGGAGCTGACATCACCAGTGGACAAGGATCAATTACAATAGCATGAGAAGTGCTGGGATCCAGGTGAGCACACAGGAGGGTCCCAAACCCAGTGTGGTGACATCTGAATTGCTCTTCAAGGAAGAGGGAGAGCTGGCCAGGTGAAGGAAGGGAAGGAGAGGAAGCCTGTCAGCACTAAATGAAAGGTGAATCCGTTCACAGGTGGGGACTCAGCCTGAAGCCAAGAGGGCACTCTGGAAGCTTCTGGGCAGGAAAATGAGAAGAGCAAACATATATTTTAGGAAACTCTGGCAGAGGCCCAAAGAGCCTCTGGATAACTTACAAGTACAAAGGCTGGCCACAGAGTACAGGCACACAGGGGTGCCTGGGGAAAGACATGGGGGCAAGGCTGGTTTTGCTTTTTGTCACTGGCAGGGTGTGTGAGCCCTGGGCTCTGGCTGATCATACCTTCCTGGGGTTGGGAGAAAGGCAGTGAGGGCTCAGGGTTCGGGGCCCTCACAGGCCCAGGGGACGGCATCACAGAGTCCTGGAGCCAGCTGGCTACTGACAGTGATGGAGTGGATCTGTAAGGGAGAAGCTCTGAGAGCAGAGCCTCCCTACTCCCCACCTTCTGGCTGCTCCACAGGGCCTGGGTGAGGTGATAAGACTGTGGAGGAAGTGGCTCTTGCAGTGTAAGTGTCCGCAAGAGAGCCCTTTGCGGGTGATTACTGACGGCTGAGAAAAGAAAAGAGGAATCAGGCCTTACGCTGCTAGCATGCAATGCCCCCACTGACCATATCATACCTTCAATTTCTGGCTGCTGATGGGCTCTCTCCCCTCTCCCTTTGACCCCTTTCCCTTTCTCTTCCGCTCTCTCTTATATGTTAGGCTTTGCGCTAACTAATCTCATTTTTTCCCCAGTGCTTTGGGAGGCCAAGGTGGGCGGATCACCTGAAGTAAGGAGTTCAAGATGATCCTGGCCAACATGGTGAAACTCCATCTCTACCAAAAATACAAAAATTAGCTGGGCCTGGAGGCACACGCCTGTAGTCCCAGCTACTTGGGAGGCTGAGGCATGAGAATCGCTTGAACCCAGGAGGCAGAGCTTGCAGTGAGCTGAGATCACACCATTGCACTCCAGCCTGGGCAACAGAGTGAGACTCGGTCTCAAAAAAAAACTTATTATTTTTTTTCTTTTTCTGCAGTGAAGGAACAAATTACAAGGAGGGGAATCTGCTCCTGCACTGGCGTTGCACCCACTGGCTGTCCACAGGACCTCCTCCAACCTTGACTTCCCTCAGGAGGCCTGCATACTTCCAACCAATATCCAATCCTGCTGTCTGCCTCCGGAGCCACCCTTTATCCCCTCTGCCTCCCAGGCCACGTCCCCGCCGAGGCAGCCAGCTGCGACTTCCCTCTATCTCCCGCTAAGCTGCTTGTTTGAAAAGAAAGCAATTTCTAACCTACAGGTTATCCCTTTCATCCCCAACCCTGCCCCATGGCAACACAGAGCGAGGCTGATGGGTCTCCACAGAGGGGCTTCAGATGTCCACCTGAGCCTGCCTTCATCCAGCCTAAACGTCCTCTGTTGCTTTGGTTTGCCTCAGGCCCAAAGACATCTGGTTTTGGCCACTGTAGCCAGCCAGTGGCCACAGTGCCCCGTGCTAAACAGGTCTGCAAGATTCCTGGTTAGGTTCAAATAATAGGTGTAAACAACAGGTGCATAATGGCGATGCTGCAAGTCCCAACATCCCTCCTGTGAGCAACTGAACAATTATCCGGCCACCTGACTTCCCTGCTTCTAACCTCCGCATCCCGCCTGACATCAATCCACTAAAGCCAGAGTAAGCTATGGAAGGCTTTAATCTGACTCAGACATTCTCCTCCTTCAAACAAACTCAAATTTAACTCACCCCTGGAAGGGCTCCCGCCACCTACAGGGTCTGGCTCAGGCAGTCAGTGAGCCCTAAGCCCGGACCCACCCACCTCTAGGGCTGCCTGCCTCCCACTGTGCTCCCTCACACTCTGTGGCTGCCTGGAGTGGCAGTGGGCCCTCTTCACTGAGAGCAGCAAGTCTGTGACCAACTCCTCCTGCTCTGAGCTCCCCAGTTCCCCCACTATCCAACCATTATTGGTTTCCATGAAGGTCCCTGAGGGCCAAGCCTGAGCTTTCGGCAATGTGGTATCTGGCAATGTGGGTGGTGGGTACTGAGAAGGTTTGCTGAGTAAGTGTGAATAAATAAACGATGTGATGCTTTCACCACTTGCTAAAGAAATCTGTATTGTTTTCACTGTAGAGTATTCGAAGTAGAGCAAAGATTTAACATGGTGAAGCACTTCCTTTTTGCATTTGTTAAAACAGGACTGTAAAGTGAGATGCATGCAGTGCACAGCTCTGAAGCCCAACAGCTCAGTGAAGCTTTACATAGGTCAGCACTCAGACCAGGACACAGTAACTGCCTCCACCCCAGGGGGTTCCCTGCTCCACTCCCACCCTCGCCGAGTCAATCAGAGGAAGATTTTCAATATGGCATGCAGTTTATCTCAACTCTTTCAACAATCACTAGTCCCCCAACTTTCTCATGTTATTAAAAATAATAATAGCTAATGAGAAACAACAGGAGCTTCCTTTTAGAGCAAACTACTGGAGCACACCCATCTTGTTCAGAGAGGCGCCAAAACCTTCCTCTCCTCTCAGTTTCTCTTTAGAGCTCCTCGGCAGGTTGGCCTACACCGAGGACTGCCTGTTTACCTGCATGTCAGAGTTGGTGAAGCTGCAGGCCGACAGGTAGTTGGTGTGCATAGCAACAGACTTCTTTTTGGCAGCCATGTTTTCATTTTTGTCAAACGTCAAGGGGTACACAGAACACTTATTATCCAAACCACTAGGATGGAAGGAAAGAAGTACCGAAGATTAATGCAGAGTAACCGAACATGTGTCTGCTTTCCCAATCACATAAACTTTTCAATATATTTTCTTTAGCAGTATCACATATTGTAACCTTTCCTCCAACTTTTACTCTGAAGATTTTCTTTCTCCCCCCCCTTTTTTTTTTAATAGAGACAGGGTCTCGCTATGTTGGCCAGGTTGGTTTTGAACTCTTAGCCTCAGGAAATCCTCCCTTGGCTTCCCAAAGTGCTGGGATTACAGGTGTGAGCCACTATGCCAGACCAGTTTGAAGATTTTCAAACCTACTGTAAAACTGAAAGAAAAATAGTATACTGAAGACCCAGATCCCTTCCCTTACATTCACAGACTTAACATTTTGTTATACCTGCAGGAGCAAATTCTGAATCATTTGACTGCAAACTGCAGATATGACGTTTTCCTTCTAAACACTTCCTTTTGCAAATTGACATCTCCTAAAAATAAGAACATCCTCCTATCTATATACCACATCCTTAACACATTTGAGAAAAAGAACAAAACCTCCACAACATCATCTAATAAGCCAGTCATATTCAATCTTCCCCGACTGTCCCCAGGATCCAGGGACCCACCAAGGCTCACACATTGCATTCAGTTGTTATGTCTTTTTAAGATCTTTTAATCTCGAACAGACTCTGCCTACTGCTTGTTGTTCATGACAGGAAATCTTAGGTGTGCAGTTTACAGAATGTCGCATATGCTGGATTTGTCAGATGTTTTCTTAATGGTTAGATTCAAGTACTGTAGAACATTGTGGCAATAAGAATGTCAAGGTGCTACTGTGTACTTCTTTCCTACTGCTTCATGTCAGAAAGCTTGTCATGTCTCTTTCAAGATTGGTAAAATATTTAGGGGTGCAAAAGGGTAATTTATTTTGATAACTTTGGATAGTGTCTTCCATATTTATTAGCTGGTCTTTTTCTGTAATGAACAGTCTCCTCCCCAGCATCACCATACACCCATCAATTTGTTTTTCTTCTTAACTGTATCATGATCCATTATTATCGTTACTACATTTGATGTTCAAATTACCCCAAATTTGGGGCTTCTTCAAGTCAGCTCCTGTTTTTTATACATATATATATACATATAGATATGTATTTATACATTTATTGTGTGTATATATCCATATATATGTATATATATTTTTCCTTACTGGTCCTTGACATTCCTTTATACTTTCTGGAACAAGAAAATAACCTAGGCTTACTTTATTCTTTTCCTGCCAAAGACCTAACTTCAGCCTTACCGTAAGGTGCCCTGCTTTTTTTTTTGTAGGTAACAATATTTAAGATGGGGTCACTTTTTGTGGGGCAATGGGAAAGCCAAGGGTTCCTTTTGCTTTTCCAGCTGCTTGGGAGGTACATAGGTGTGTTCTTGGGTAGTTTCTTATTGGAATTCAGCTTTGTCAAACTTGTTTATAGAATGTGTGGAGGAGGCCAGGCATGGTAGCTCACACCTGTAATCCTAGCACTTTGGGAGGCTAAGGTGGGCAGATCACCTGAAGTCAGGAGTTCAACACCAGCCTGGCCAACATGACGAAACCCCATCTCTATTAAAAATACAAAAATTAGCCATGTGTGGTGGCATGCACCTGAAATCCCAGCTACTTGGGGGGATGAGGCAGGAGAATCGCTTGAACCTGGGAGCCAGAGGTTGCAGTGAGTCGAGATGGCACCACCGCACTCCAGGGTGACACAGTAAGACTCTTTAACTCAAAACAAAACAAACAAACAAAAGAATGTGTGAGGCCGGGCGCGGTGGCTCACGCCTGTAATCCCAGCACTTTGGGAGGCCGAGGCGGGTGGATCACAAGGTCAAGAGATCGAGACCATCCTGGTCAAAATGGTGAAACCCCGTCTCTACTAAAA
>NW_016107640.1:1658808-1673537 GCF_001604975.1 Cebus imitator | reverse complement strand
GGAGAATGATTTGCACTTAGGCTGTGTTAAAGGCCAAGCATGCCATGGACTATGATCCTCCCTGACCCCTGAGCTGGGATATGTCCTCCCCATCCTGAGTAATTTCTCTGTTGAGATACTTATTACTTAGGGCTATCTGCATTGCTATGAGAAGGAGGAAGGTTTTGCAGGGTGATGCATCCAGTGTTGAATCTCTGCTTTAGTACCTAACTAATGTTGTGATCTTGGTTACATATTCATCTCTGAATTCTGTTATGACACCTGGCCCAGTGCCTTGCACACAGGAGCTTGCAGTAAGTATGTGATACCTGAATAAAAGCTTCTTGGGGATATGGCTCTTAAATAAGAAATACTTGTATATATAATTAATTGACACGTTTTTGAGGGTAAGGGGATTATGCCAATACCATTTGGGTTAGCTTTCAAGTTTGGAAACACTGAGAGGGAGACCCAGGAGCCAGGTACACTGAGATAAAAATATCCCCATTATTACCTATGATGACATTTAGAGAATGTGGCATTGGTGTGGGTCTGTGTGATAAGAGAGTTGCAGGGATGTCATGCAGTCAAGGTTGGGAAACATTATGTCACATTTACCACTAGATACTCAGATTATTCACAGTTGCTCTTAGTAGTTTTGGGAAAGGTCTGGGAAGGGGACGTGGTGCTTTTACCTGCGATGAGGAGTCAGTACCAGTTCAGTTTTTGATGCTGTCTCATCCACTGGACCCCCATATTTTGAAAAATGCCTTCACAGGTCGGGCACAGGGGCGCGCAGTGGCTCACGCCTGTAATCTTAACACTTTGGGAGGCCGAGGTGGGCAGATCACAAGGGTAGGAGATTGAGACCACCCTGGCTAACACGGTGAAACCCCGTCTCTATTCAAAAACAAAAAATTAGCTGGGCATGGTGATGTACCTGTGGTCCCAGCTACTCAGGAGGCTGAGGCAGGGGAATGGCTTTAACCCAGGGGGTGGAGGTTGCAGTGAGCTGAGATCGTGCCACTGCACTCCGGCCTGAGTGACATAGCACGACTCCGTCCTAAAAAAAAAATGCCTTCACAATGTTCATACCTTGAACTTCCTTTACTTTGGCTCTCATAACAGCCAGTGAGGCAGATGGGGAAGGTGCTACCACCTCCCACAAGCCAGGGTGGGAAACAGAGATGACAAGATCAGGGCTCCAGCCATCCCTCCACTCTGAACTCCATTTCTGCACCAAGACAAGTCACCAGGAAGCTATCTACCTGGGCCTGGTAAGAATGTTGTCTTCCTTCCATCCCCCTGCCCTCATTGGAATTCTGCTGCTGCATTCCATTTAGTGAGGGTAAAAATAGATGTCACGGCATCATTTCCTAAACTACTGCTGAAGACACTGTTCACTGTAATCATATATGCTATATACTACAGAAGGGCTACCCAACATATTCCTTCTCTAATTTAGAACTAGATATCTAATATTTCAATATTGGACACTGAGGGATTATGTAACACATCCAGCTCCATGCATTTGCTAAAATTAGGGCCCAATTAGAAACCTATTACCTTAGGATTTAAACAAATGTGGAGAACTTATGATTCCTACTGAGTAGTGAAGAAGCGACGGCAACAGTCTGGCTTTACTCTCAACTACTTGGAAGTGATCTCTGGGCCCCTGGAATGTCCTGCCTGGTAAGAGTGGCTTGGTTTGCTTGGGGGCTTTGGCTACCACTTTAATAATGTGATTTATGATGGGGGCTTTGGGATGTGTCATAACAGGTCTGATGTCCAGAGGAACTTGAGACTAAAGGTATTCGCTGACCTTCTAGCAAGACTGGAGAATAAAGGTGAACCACGCAGGCAGTGTGTGGTCAAGCCCCCATTAAAACCTCTGGACACCTAAGGCTCAGGGGAGCTTCCCCAGCTGGCAATACTCTGCATGTATTGTCACACACTGTGGCTAGCGGTAGCAGTGCCATCAGTCACTGCTCCAGGGAGGTGACGACTGGCAGCTCTGTGTCTAGATGCCTCCCGTTTCTGCCTCATGGGTCCCTTCCTTTGGCTGTTTCTAATTTGTATCTTTCCATTGTAATAAAACTATGGTAGTAAGTACTTTCATGAGTTTGGTGAGTTCTAGTGAATTCCTGAGGTTGTGGGGACCCACAAATTTGTAGCCAGAAAGGGGCAGTGCTAGAACTGTGCCTTCTAACTGTAGCTGGCTAAACTTCTTTGCACCAACCTTATAATTATGGCCTATTTCTCCCTTGCTTGCTTTCTCTAAATAAATAAATAGATACACACACACACACACACACACACATAAATATGCATGTTTATATACATATATATCTGTCTTTTATTATAGCATCTCTTATCCTTTTAGGAAGTATATGGTAATAAATTTTATATAAATATTGGCATCTATCTGTAAAGTGGTGACACAATCCACTTTTGAGCTACTTTACAAATTTAAAAATATGGGCCAGGTGTAATGGCTCACACGTGCAATCCCAGCACTTTGGGAGGCCAAGGTGGGTGGATCACTTAAGGTGAGGAGTTTGAGATTACCCTGGCCAACATGGCAAAATCCCCTCTCTACTAAAAAAAAAAATCAGCCAGTCATGCGGTGCATGCCTGTAGACTCAGCTACTCAGGAGGCTGAGGCAGAACTGCTTGAACCAATGGGGCAGCGATTGCAGTGAGCCAAGATTGTGTCACTGCACTCCAGCCTAGGCAACAGAATGATACTCCATCTCAAAAAAGAAAAAAGTAAAATACACATATGTGAACATGGGCTCCAAAGGGACATGTGGTCTTGGTCACTGGAAGAAAAGTGAGAAAATGTCCTCAAGGCAGCCACCCAAAGGGAGGGGACACTGGAGAAGATGGTTGGTGTAACTAGCTAGAGAGGGCTCCAAAATGTTTGCTTGGAGACTCCGGCTTTTCCTCTTTAAAATAAAATTTTTCCTTGCTGATTATAAAGAGAAAAATTCCCATAGTCCCCTCATCCAGAAAGAATTACTATTTTATTTGGTATAGCTCCTCCCAGCCTTTATAATATGCCTTTTTAAAACACAGCTGGTAGCAGAAATATTTTGAATGGTCTCAGAATTATTGAACACAGACAGGAAATTATGTTGATTTCAGTTCTCATTGCCAACCCTGTTATACTGAGCTCCAGGAGAACAGAGAATAAGGCACACTCTTCCTAGTAATCTTAATGACTTTTTCACATAGCGTAATTGGGGATTTCCCTTTTTAATGGCTGTATGATATTCCATTGATTTCAAATACCACAATTCACTTAAGTTTTCTTTGATGGGAATGTTGTTTTTGTTTCCTTTTTTTTTTTTCGCTTTTATTTTTGAGACAGGGTCTCACTCTGTCACCCAGGATGGAGTGCAGTAGCATGATCACAGCTCACTGCAGCCTCAACCTCCCAGGCTCAAGCAGCTTCCAGAACAGCTAGGACTACAGGTGCATATCACCACATGTAGCTAATTAGAAACTTTTTTTTTTTTTTTTGTAGAGACAAGATATTACTACATTGCCCAGGCTGGTCTCAAACTCCTGGGCTCAGGTGATCCTCCTGCCTCTGCCTCCCAAAGTCCTGGGATTACAAATGAGAGCACTATGTCTGGCATTTTTTTGCTTTATTTTTAAAAATACTACAATTAATGTCTTTGTCCATATGGCTTTTCTACGTTTTGGATCATTCTCTTCAAATGAGTTGCTGGATGTGGAGTCACCAGATGAAAGGCTATCAGCTTTTCAAGGCTTCTGATAGACATTACCAACCTGCTTTCCAAAACTGTTCTTAAAGTTTATAGCTCTGCGAAAAGCATTTGAAAGAGCAGGAGATAGGCCTGAAATGTAACTACTGTCAACTTGTGATGAAAATAATTATGAAAGAGAGTTTATGGTTCTTTTTTTTTTTTAAGAGATGGGGTCTTGCTATGTTGCCAGGCTGGACTTGAACTCCGGGGCTCAAGGGAGCCTCCCACCTCAGCCTCCCAAGTGGCTGGGATTACAACCAGGCACCACTGTGCTGGCTTATGGTTTCTTCTTTGACCAAGTTCAGGGAAGGATTTAGCATACTGCTTAACAAGTAAAAAACAAAAACTGTGAGTTCTTGTTTGTTTACTTGTTTTTGCCAAGGGAACAGTATTTTATGGTTAACACAAAATCTGAAAAGCTGCTGTGGCTCCAACTTACCCACAAGCAATGGCACATCCCGACGGGGCATAAGCACATGCCATCACCCACGTGCACGGCATAGTGACCGCGTGCTCCTGAAACATAGCACAGAGTGAACAACCAGCACTTCCACACAAAAATCTTTTTCTTTTTTTGAGACAGAGTCTTGCTCCGTTGCCCATTCTGGAGTACAGTGGCACCATCTAAACTCACTCCAACATTCGCCTCCCCGGTTCAAGCAATTCTTCTGCCTCAGCTGCCCGAGTAGCTGGGGTTATAGACGTGTGCCACCATGCCCAGTTAATTTTTGTATTTTTTCAGTAGAGAAAGGGTTTCACCATGTTGGCCAGGCTGCTCTCAAACTCCTGACCTCAAGTCATCCACTCGCCTAGGCCTCCCAAAGTGCTGAGATTACAGGAATGAGCCCACAAGCCCGACCACAAAAATCTTAATGTTTAAATTTTAGAAAATAAAATCATCCGATTCCCACTGAATTACATTATAGTTTCAAAGGGAAGTGGTGTAGGGTAAAGACAGTCTCAAGACTTCTGAGGGGACTCTCATAATCAACTTTATGTCACATATTCTAAAAGTTAAAAAGCTCAACTAGCAAAAGCAAAACAAAACCAAAAAACCATTCATGTTTTACTTCCTTCTTAATGTTATACTCCCTTTGTTCTTCTGCTTAACAGGGCCCCTTTTCTTTGAAAGGTATACCCAAATCTCCTTTCAGATATATACTTTTCCTTGTTTACTCTGATTTCCATTTTCAAAATATACCCTTGAATGACTTTTTATTTTTGTACTGTCAGTTCATTTACTTGTGAGTCTGCAAGAGCCTGTGTCCACCAAGGGTCCTAAACCATCCCAGGGAAGGTATGAATGGGCAGGGGGAGGGGAGGGTAATCTTGGGTTATGCTCACGGATAAATGAGAACTGGTAAACTGGAAATATTAAGAACTAAGCATGACAGTCCCTGGCTCCTGGCATCACAGAGGAAGCATGAGAACCACCGTGGCGCAAGTGGCTGGCCTGCATGCGGCCGCACATCTTGCTAGTGGTGGAACCAGGAGCAGGGTCCATATCTCCTGTGGGAATAAGACCTCAGGCTCAGAAGTGTGGGAAACATGGCTTTGTTGTTTGCACAGATCTGCAGGCAGGAGGATGGGGTGACTCAGCCAGCCAGCAGCCAGGGATGGATGCACTTAGTGTTTAATGCTTCCAATGTACATCCAAGTGCTGGTCTTCTTTTCAGATATAATTATACATGTTTTTGTGGGGAAACACAGGCCCCAATACTGTTTGCCCAAATCCTATTGTCAGTAACAGTCTTGTAGGCTTTCAGAGGCCAAGAATAATCTACTGCTCTCCAGAGAACGAGCTAAGGTAGCCACTTTTGGCAAAGAGTATCCCAGGCCCCTTTCCTCACAAGTAATCCCCTGCCACAGGCCACAAGTGGCACCCCTGGCTCTCCAGAAATCAGTCTGTGCTCTATGCCATGATAAGGTGTAAAAAGAAGCAACTACACCCCCGCATAGTCCAGAAGATGCTGGGAAGTACTATGAGAGACGGAGGCTTTCAAGGAGCTAGGCGCGGATAGCAAAGCCCTGTGCAAACGGTTAACTTGTCACTTTTATTATTCCCCAGGGGACTGACCATTAGGGACTTGACTCTACAAAATGGTTCTGGCCCCTCGCTTGACCAGGTCATGTACCAGCTGCTTCCCATGACACTGACTAAACACATTCAACAATGCAGAATATGGTTGCTGTTCACTTTGTGACAGAGACAGGTCTCATGTTTTTACACAGCATAAAGGAAGATTTCCTTTCTAAATAAATATAGGAATTCATATTTATTTATTTACTTTTATTTTTAATTAATTAATTAATTATTTGGGCAGAGTCTCCTTCTGTCATCCAGGCTGGTGTGCAGTGGTGGGATCTTGGCTCACTGCAACCTCCACCTCCCGGGTTCAAGCAATTCTCCTGCCTCAGCCTCCTGAGTAGCTGGTACTATAGGTGCACGCCACCATGCCCAGCTAATTTGTTTGTATATTATTTAGTAGAGACAGGGTTTCACCACGTTGGCCAGGCTGGTCTCGAATGCCTGACCTTGTGATCCACCCGTCTCAGCCTCCCAAAGTACTGGGATTACAGGCATGAGCCCCTGTGCCCAGCCAGGAATTCATATTTAATACACAACTCTTTATTGTAAATGCCAATGCAATGCAGGTGTGCTGTGCCAGCATACCTGCACATAGGTTTTGGTCTTCACCTTTCGTTAAGAGCCAAAATTTAAATCTAAGTTGAGCTGTGCATGCCCAGCCCAGACTTGCAAAGGGTCAGCCTGCATCACTGGGCAGCTCCGCTCAATCCCATTGCAGCCTCATCTTTCCCACCCTCCATGTGTTCATTCCCACAGGGCTCTGGAGTCTGGTCAAACAGAGCGGAGAAAGAATAGAGAAATTTGGTGCCTCTTATCACTCAGAAGACAAATAATACATGCAGTTGCACATGTGGATGCAAGTTTTCCACGCTCTGCCCATTCCCATGTTAGTATTGGCAGCCCCTATGATGGTTCTAAGGCTCCACTTGGAGCGAGAGGGGAATAAATGCTGCAATGGGCTGGCTGAGCTGTTCAAACATGGACGGGCCTTCTTGGAGTGTCCATCCCTAGAGGCAACTGCTTGCAGGGATACATGGAGAGAAATCCGTACAGGGCCAGGCAGCTGGACCAGATTCTGGGATTCTGGCTGGGATTCTGAAGCGCCTAATGTGGCTGGGAACAATGCCTCACCTTGTTCGTGGTGAAGGAGTCCCACACGATCACCTTCCCATCCTGGAGGGAGAAGAGCAAACAGTTCAGATTACTGCTGAGAATTCCTCATAAAAGCTGTGTCCAGCAGGGCAGTGTGAAATGGAAAGCCAGAATGAGGATCCGGATAATCAAGGCCCCCTAAGCTATCCATGAAATAAAGTGGAGTGAGTATGGGAGGGGCTGGACATTCCAGCGGAGCCAAAGGATCAGTTCTCAACCTTGCATTCCTTGGAAAGACAGAAATGCAGACAACAACACACAGACACTTCTTTCATACCATTTATAAACTACACACAAACTGTTAGTATACTACCATCACCCGCCATACCCTAAACGTCAACAAACTATACAGGGGAAAGATAAAGCTGACATTACCTTCAGGTACCTGACAGGTAAATAATAAATCTTCTCCCACAACACCTCCACCACTTTGTCCTCTCCCCAATTTGCTTTGCAGTCCAGGGTCCCTGTGGCACCATCTAGGAACTCCCCTCCACATTCTCTGTCCATTTCTCCACCAGGGACAGCTGCAGAGGGGGCTGTGTAGGGCTGAGATCAGTCTAATTCCTCAGGTGCTCACAGATGTCACAGCTCCAGCTCTGACATTTCACAGCTATGCTGAGAACAACGTGAGATATGCACCTGTCATGGTGGGAACCCCTGTGGGCAGCTATTCGGTAAGCAAACAGCACTTACTGCCAGGATGAATGCAGGGCCAGCCCTGCCAGAGAGAATGCTGTCCCTTTCACTGTAACTCGGTTTCAGCCTCCCATGGGTGTGGGTTGTGACTACAGCATCATCTATTCATAATGAAATTCCATAAGAGGTAAATCTATGTGAACCCTGGTCCCTGCAAAGCAGCCCTCTGTCCAGACTGTGGCATGCAGGTTGCTGGGCAGACAGTGGAAAACGACAGGATCTTCAGGGATGGGAAATCTACAGCCTCTATGGCAGGCTTGATTTTTTAATCACTCAAGCCATTTCGGGCCAAATTTTGGTGAATGAAGTGGCAGAGATAAGGATGGAAAAACACCACTTAAGGGCAGAAGCAAGGTCGGATCTGAAGTGACATAGCCACTTGCTTTGCATGATCTGATGGAAGATTTCTGTGTTAACACCGTGCGTGGCAGATGGATCCTGAAGCAAGGTCAAAGTTGGTGGTTCAGGGGGCTTTTGAGATTCCAAAACACACTGATTCTTCTGGTCTAATTTCTGCCTAAACAGCCACATACAATGTGTAGGGTGGATTCGGTAAGCCTTTAGCGCAGAAACTGGAGCGGGGCCACACGCCTGTACCATGGGGTCCTCCGCACCTGGAGCCCCTGATGGCTGGGGACTGGTTCCATGCATTGCCTACATCAGCAACCATGTTAGGGGCTTCTTCCACCCCACTGCCTGCCTGTCCCCTCATGTGCGCTCTGGACTGCCTGTGTGTGCCGCCCACTGTGTGCTCTGGAGTCTCATTAAACTAAGTGTAGTCTCCTTGGTGAGCACAGACTTATGTGCAGGGGCCTATATACCCAAAGAGAATGTGCCTCTATCCCCCGAGCCCTAATCCAACACGGCTGGGGTGATTACTCTCCTGCATCTAAGCGGGAAGATCACTGATGAGTCCAAGTCTGTTCCAGAGACTTCCTGCTTTCTAGCCTCTTCCCCACACCCACATTGACCTCTTCCTGCTCTGGCACAGAACAGGGCATCTCCAGACCTGCTGAAGGTCCTCCCTCCCAACAGCAGTATGTGAGCGACAGAAAACCCAACACAGCCTTACCTTGTCAGGATTTAAGAAGTCAAAAGGCTAGAGAGCAACATGGATATCCTGATAAGCACCTTGTTAAGAATAAGCTCTTGAAAAGAAAAAGACTAGAAAGAAGTGCTCTAAAATAATAATGGGCAAGGCAAGGTAGCTCACATCGATAATCCCAGTGCTTTGAGAGGCTGAGGCAGGAAGATTACTCAAGCCTGGGAGGTCAAAGCTGAAGCGAGCTGCACTCCAGCCTGGGTGACAGAGCGAGATCTCATCTTGAGAAAACAAAAAAGAAAAAGAAAAAGAGAAAGAAAAAAAAAATGGTTGTGACAGGATGGTGGGGGTAAAAGCTTTTTATCTGTTTTATTGTCCAGTGTTTCCGTAACATGGTAGAGTACGTAAGTGATAAATTAATTTTTACCTTAATAAAAAAAGCAAGTGCAATGTGACATACTAGATTTGTAGGTAATCCAGGAGAATAATAACATTTGTCCTATCAAACACAAAACTGACACAGACGTTTCAGCTGTGGATTATCTAGAGTATACCCAGTTTTACAAGGGTTATAAAAAAAACCAAACCAACCTGCTTTTGGAAAAACTGAGGGGTTGGGAGAAACCTATGCTGATCATAAAAATATGATTTATAGAATCTC
The DNA here is from genome assembly GCF_001604975.1 of Cebus imitator. Taxonomy (NCBI): domain Eukaryota; kingdom Metazoa; phylum Chordata; class Mammalia; order Primates; family Cebidae; genus Cebus; species Cebus imitator. The sequence continues at coordinate 1,664,139 of NW_016107640.1, read as the reverse complement.
TCTCTCTCTTTTTTTTTTTTTTGAGATGGAGTCTCACTCTGTTGCCCAGGCTGGAGTGCAGTGGCTCAATTTCAGCTCACTGTAACCTCTGCCTCCCAGGTTCAAGCAATTCTCCTGCCTCAGCTTCGTGAGTAGCTGGGATTATAGGCACTTGCCACCACACCTGGCTAATTTTTGTATTTTTAGCAGAGATGGGGTTCACCATGTTGCCCAGGTTGATCTTGAACTCCTAACCTCAGGTGATCCACATACCTCAGGTGATCCAAATGCCTGAGGCTCCCAAAGTTCTGGTATTACAGGTATGAACCACCACGCTCAGCTGAATCTCTCTTTTTTTTGAGACACGGTCTCACTGTGTTACCCAGGCTGGAGGGCAGTGGCATCATCTCAGGTCAATGCAGCCTTGACCTCCTACACCCAAATGATGCTCCTACCTCAGCCTTCCAAGTAGCTGGCACACATCACCATGCCCAGCTAATTTTTTATTTCTATTTTTGTAGAGACGAGGTCTCACCATATTGCCCAGGATGGTCTCGAACTCCTGGACTCAAGTGATCCTCCCACCTTGGCCTCCCAAAGCTCTGGGGTTATAGGCATGAACCACCATAACCAGCCTACAGAATATCTGATGTGACTTAAGCTTACAGCTTTATGTTCAATACACGTTACATAAAGAGACATCAAAAGTACTAAGCTGTGAGATCCAGACTCCAAGTGAGTCCCAAATCATTCCAGCCTCTTGACAGTCACACTTTTCTATATAGTCTCTTTCCTCTTTATATCAGGGTTGTTCTATGTGACCAACAGAATATAACAAAAGCAATGGGTTGTCACCTCCGAGGCCAGGTCATGAAATATGGCATGGCTCTGCTTCTGCCCGCTCTTGTGGATCACTTGCTCTGGAAGAGGCCAGGTACCATGTTGTCAGCAAGTCCAGTGGTGAGGAACTGAGGCCTCCAGCCAAGAGCCATGTGAACAAGGCACCCTGGAAGTCAGTCTCCGCCTTAGTCCAGCTGTCGGACAACCGTGGCCCCAATCAGCATCTTCACACAACCTCACAAACCACCTGAGCCCGAACAAGCAACTGGAGACACTCCCAGATGCCTGACTCTCAGAAACCATGCAAGACCATTCAATGCTAAATTTTGATATTTTTGGAGTAATAGATAACTAATATATAAGATATAAAATAAACTGTGTAAAAGATATGATTTTAAAAATTGTTATTTTACAAGATATGTATCTTGGGTTTTTTTTGTTTTGTTTTGTTTTGTTTTGAGACAGAGTTTCACTCTTGTTGCTCAGGCTAGAAAGCAACGGGGCGATCTTGGCTCACCGCAACCTCTGCCTCTGGGTTCAAGCAATTCTTCTGCCTCAGCATCTCAAGTAGCTGGGATTACAGGCATGTGTCACCATGCCTGGCTAATTTTGTATTATTACTAGAGATGGAGTTTCTTCATGTTGCTCAGGCTGGTCTTGAATTCCTGACCTCAGGTGATCCACCCACCTCGGCCTTCCAAAGTGCTGGGATTACAGGCGTGAGTCATTGTGCCAGGCCCAAGATGTGTATCTTAACATTGTCCTTTAAGACATAAGAATTGCTAAACTCCTTAAAGTGAAAGAAAGTCATTGATGGAATCTTATGCCCTCAATTTGGGGGGAAAAAAACAACTATTTTAAATGGTTTTATTTACAAATAAGACTTAGAAATTATTTTCAAAGGAAGAAATTATTTTCAATGGCTCATCATATTAAATATAGTCTACACTGTTTCAACTATTACAAACTTCAAATCTACCCAAATTAGTGAAGTTCTACAGTATGCAAGATAATTCTTTATGCTAAGTCACATCCTTTGGAGAATGAGCAAAGTCACAAAGATCAGAAAAGGGCTTTTGGAAAGGGACAGCTCTCCTCCCCCTTAGCTATAAAATCCAAAACCGGCTCACCTGTTATGCAGCAGGTGCGACATACCTGTGATGAGCTCACAATCCTCCTTTTATCCTTGCACCAGTCCATGCAAAGGACTTTGTTCCCATGGCCTTTGAGGGTCCTTCTGGTCTTCATGACAAACTGTCCCAGGGCTTCCACCCGCTCTGCCACCTGGTGCACTGGAAGGACAAGGCCATAGTCAGTCCCCTTGCTATGGAGCAGGTTCTGAGCTTTCAGCTGGCACAGCACTGGCACGAGCTCTGCAGAGGGAGGCAGCCCCATGGGTTTCCTCCACAACAAGACCCAGTGTGACTCTCTGATTCATCACAATTACATCCTAGTAGCACTCCTTCTTTTAAGATCAGTAGAGGGTAGAGACAACACTGCCATTCTCTCTTTTTGTTTAAGACTATATATTTTTCAAAGCACTTTTATCTATACATGTTGAGGGATTAACAAGAAGACTGAATATTCGTAAAGTACTACATAAAATTCTTCCATTTAAGGCCCTGGCTCCAAGAGGAGGGCAGGACAGGCAACAGAATGAGACTGCTATGCCCATCTAGCAGGTGAGGAAACTGAAACTCACAGAGGTTATTTGGCTAAGACGAGGTCATACAACCGACAGTGAACCAGCCTGGGGCTTCTGGTTCTCTTGCCTACCACTCTCTCATCACAAGGAAAACTGACTTTACAAAACTGTCCCATCAGGGCTATAAGGTATACCCCGAGGCTTCAGAGCTGACTGTGTCTAGCTGCCCCTCTGTGCCTAGCACTGACCTGGACATGGCAGGTGCCTCATACACCTGCCACAAGAAAGAATGAACCAGCGAACTGCCAAGCACGCTGTCTCCAAACTGCACACCTGTGAGTTTACTGAAAAACTTAGTGTCCACGGAGATCAATGCAACATCCTAAAAGTCTGAACACATGATCCACTCATAGCACCACCTATACCAGAAAGGAGATCCAAAAGTTAGTCTCTCAGGGCTGGGACTACACTTCTTTCCTGCGGCCAAGGGAGAACTTTCTAGGGGCTTGTAGAGAGGGTGAGCCTGATGAGCCTGAGAGGGACAAGTTTGTAGGAAGTGGCTAGAAAGCTACAAAGACCAGCTGGTCTAGGCCCTTTATCGTGCTGGGGAGGACGCTGAGGTCTGCAGGGATCCCATGGCCAGCCCCACTTTTCTCTCTTGTTGATGGCTGTGGAGTTGAGAAGGAGAAGCCAGAGCTCTGAATTCTCCATCTACATCTCCTTCCTTACCTCAGCTGGCCTTTCTCCAGGCAGGTGGGGAGGAGGGAAAAGGGCATTGTCAGAGGGAACAGCCTGGGCAAACAGACAGAGGAACAGGGTGGGAAGAGGCAAGGCAGCTGCCCCTCATGTCTTCCCGGGGAGCTGCCAAGGCTTGATGTGGCCGTGGAGCACTTCCCTTCAACAGGAAGCCTGCGCTGAGAGGGGCCGACTCTGTGGTCTGGGTCCTATGACAGCAGAGTCCCTTCCTGGGAAATCTTTCCTCCCATCCTTCCTTCCCCAAAACGCCTCAGTGTATATGTCCTAAAAACAAAGAACTCTTAAATAACCAGAGTGTAACGATCAAAATTAGACTATTAATGCTGAAACAACACTAATCCACAGACTTATTGAGATACTGCCTATTGTCCAAATAATAGCCTTCACAGCAAAAGAAAATCGTGGTCATAGGTTGCATTCAGTTGCTTTTTTTTTTTTTTTTTGAGACGGAGTTTCACTCATGTTACCCAGGCTGGAGTGCAATGGCGCGATCTCCGCTCACCACAACCTCCGCCTCCTGGGTTCAGGCAATTCTCCTGCCTCAGCCTCTTGAGTAGCTGGGATTACAGGCACGCGCCACCATGCCCAGCTAATTTTTTGTATTTTTAGTAGAGATGGGGTTTCACCATGTTGACCAGGATGGTCTCGATCTCTTGACCTCGTGATCCACCCGCCTCGGCCTCCCAAAGTGCTGGGATTACAGGCTTGAGTCACCGCGCCCGGCCAGTTGCTATGTTTTTTAAGCCTCCAGTTATTTGGTTCCTTTTTGTAATATGGTCTGACACTTCCTTGAGATTAGTTTGGGTAAATCTCGTTTGGCAGGGACAAAGAGATGTGGTACTGAGCTAATGTCACTGCACCCCGCCTGAGCACACGAGTCCCACTGCTGGTGGGGTCACCGGGGATCATCTGGTTAAGATGGCACCTGCCAGGTCTCTCCACTGGAGAGTTACCATTTTATCTTTTGCAGTGAAAAGTGTCTTGCTGGGGAGGTACTCTGAGACTACATAAACATTGTGCTACCCCTCAAACCTCAACAGCCTTATTTTAATACCACTAATAATTCTGGCCTGGACGAGTTACTGTGATGATGGCTGGCAAGTGGCGATGTTTCTCAGTCCATCCTTCCCTCCGCATTCATTAGTTGACTTTCTAAGGAGTTTTGCCTCCTCTCCCAGTTATTTATTCCTTCATTTACATTAGCAGGGACTCATGGGTTCTTACTTTATTCAAGAGGTTGTCATGCATTAATAATACTATTGACTTTGATCTTCCAATTGTCCCAGATGATGGAGAGCTCCATCAAGCAGGCTCCTGTGACCTTCTGACGTGTCCCCTCACAGCGTGAGCACTTCTCAATCCAAGCTTCCATTGTTCTTTCCCTGTCCTTACCCTAAAATCAGCCACTTCTCCAAGAAGTTTTAGTTTCTTTTAGTTGCCTCATTTCTTTGTGCTAAAAGAGCAAAGTTGGGCATGGGCTAAAAATCTTTGTGAAAACCCAAACTGTAAAAATACTTGCTAAACTAGGCCAGGTGCAGTGGCTCACGCATGTAATCCCAGCACTTCAGGAGGCCATGGTGGGTGGGCTGCTGGAGCTCAGAAGTCTGAGACCAGCCTGGGCAACATGGTAAAAACCTTGTCTCTACCAAAAATACAAAAACTTGGCTGGGTGTGGTGGCATGCGTCTGGTCCCAGCTACTTGGGTGGCCAAGGTGGGAGAACTGCTTAAGCCTGGGGGCAGAGGTTGCAGTGAGCCGAGATCGCACCACTGCACTCCAGCCTGGGTGACAGAGCCAGAACCTGTCTCAAAACACCACCACCAACAACAAAAAATCCAAAAAAAACCTTGCTAAACTAGGAAGTGCTACACGAATGTTCAATTATTATGCCATTGCTTCTGCTAAAACACCGCATTATTTAATACCACAAACAGCACATTCGTTTTTTACAGATACATTCTTTACAGAATACATCAAATGAGGTTTTAAAAAATATTAAATTTTTGGCCGGGCGCGGTGGCTCACGCCTATAATCCCAGCACTTTGGGAGGCCGAGGCGGGTGGATCACGAGGTCAAGAGATCGAGACCATCCTGGTCAACAAGGTGAAACC
>NW_016107640.1:1631437-1657658 GCF_001604975.1 Cebus imitator | reverse complement strand
AAAAAAAAAAAAAAAAATTCAGGCCCTGGCCTAGGAGCCTTGGGTCAAAGCCTGGCTCCGCCACACACCAGCTACACAACCTTGGCCACATCATGTACTTTCTCATCACCTCTCTTCCCTTGTGGGGTTGTGAGGACAACTATTCAAGCCTGGCACGAAGAGAACTCTTGATAAGGATTGGCTATGACATTCTCCAGCCTGGCATACAGTGAGCACCCAGTAATATTTACTGAAGGAATAAATGGAATGCTTAAATTTCGATCAACTGTAGCAATCCTAAGCAGCAGTTTTTGGTGGGTCAACGAAATGATTAAGCCTCTTTCCCTTCTTTTTCTGTACCTCTCCCTATCTCTAATCCATCATTCCTACTTCAGCAGTCAAGCAGCTCACCAATTTCACAGGGCACACTCATTAGCACTGGGAGTGGGAGACACACAAATGGTCTCAGACCTATTTTCTGACCCAAGGAGCTCACCAGCCTTTTTATTAAAAAGTTCCTTTTTTGCCCCCCTCCTGGCCTTATGCTGTCCCCTGAGCAATTTGGATTTGGTCTTTAGCATGCACAAACCTTACACCATTTAGATACAGCTCAAACCCTTTCCTAATTCATTCCAGTTCAGTCTGTGCCAGCCTCTGGGACCACCCAGGTATCTGAGTCAGTCCCTGCCCTCACTACAGTTCAGAGTCAGGGGAAGAGATGGAGCTGTAAGGATGATTTCAATACAACATGGGACTTACTAAGCTAGATGCGTGGACATAGGAAGCTTCGGTCCCAGAGGATGGGGCACTGCACTGGGCTTGTTGGGGTGGGATCTGAGCTCAGTCTAAAGGATAAGATGAGTTAGATGAGAGGGGGTCCTAGGTGGGTACTCTAAGCTGAGGAAATGGAAAAAGCAAAGGCCCAACCATAATACTGATGTAAAATTTTTTACATCAATATTTTTTAGTGGTGGAATAAACAACTTGATTGCAGAGTGAGGGGTTGGTGCAGGCAAGTAATGACACCGTACACCTGCAACAGAACTCATTTATTCCACTGTGACAGCAGCCTGCTAATCAGAGGCGTGGCATGGTCGAATCTGCCTTCTCATGACTATCTGTGGCTACAGCATTGGAGAACAGTGTTGACAGAGACAACACCAGAAGAGGGAAACCAGGGAAGAGACTCCTCTTCTTTGGCAGGCCCCTCTCCAGCAGACACACCATCTGCTGTACTACCCGTCTCTGTGGTCCCTCCAAGGTCAGACTGGAACAGCCTAGAAACTGCTCCCTGTCCCTGGATGCTCTGCTTCCTGTGTCCAGGCAGAGGGTACCTGCCTCTGTGGCCTCCCTGCTTGGCTGGGTTCCTTGGAGCTTGAGATGCTGAATATTCTGGACGCCAGTCCAGACCAAGGAATCAGAACAAAAGTCATGGCTGGAACTCAAGAGGCAGTGTAGGCCAGTGAATGTTTGCAGCTTGAATGATGGTTCCAGTGTGCCAAGAACTGTGCCAGGTACTTGGGTACAGAAAAGAGTAAGACAGTTTCTGCTCTTACTGAGCTCACAGTTTGGAGGGGGCAGACAGGTCAAGACCCAGGTAACAACTACAGTGCAGTGCGATGGTGGCTGACAGGCTGTCACCCATGGTCAGAGAGCCAGAGAGGAACAGGGCTGACTCTGCTGGCAGGCATGAGGTGATGTCACAGAAGCCTGGTTTTGAAGGATGAATAGGAGTTGGGGTGGAAAAGGGTAGGTGGGAAATTAACTTCTTCTTCTTTTTTTTTTTTTTTTTTTTTTTTTTTTTTTTTTAAAAATAGAGTCTAGCTCTGTTGCCCAGGCTAGAGTGCAGTGGCACAATCTTGGCTTACTGCAACCTCTGCCACCTGGATTCGAGAAATTCTCCTATCTCAGCCTCCTGAGTAGCTGGGATTCCAGGCCCATGCTACCACACCTGGATAATTTTTGTATTGTTAGTAGAGGTGGGGTTACACCATGTTGCCCAGGCTCGTCTTGAGCTCCTGACCACCGGAGATTCACCCACCTCGGCTTCCCAAAGTGTTGGGATTACAGGCGTGAGCCGCCGCCCCCTGCTGGGAAATTAGCTTCTTAATGTCTACTTTTGTTGCCGTCTTTTAGGAAAATGGAAGACAATGACCCAATCCACGGAAGCGTTCTGAGGTTCAACTGGGAAGGCAAATTAAAGCGCCTAACAAGCAAGCTGGCAGGCCAGGAGTGGCAAATCTAGAGTTGGTGTACCAGGATCTGAGAACTAGAAGACTGGACATGACATGATCTGGAGAGAAAGGGGGCTTTCGAAATGGAGGAGCCGTTAAACTAGAGATCATGTTTAGGATAGCAGAGAATGGGAGAGTGAAAAGAGGGGCTGTGAACAGGGAGAGGGTTTTGTCTTGATTGCCTTTTATATAACTGTAGAAGTAAATGTATATTCCAGGCTGCGGTGCACTCAGGCTGCTATGGCGACTGGGGGCTGAAGTAAATGTATATTTATTGAAAGCAATCAGAAAATAAAAATATGTGGTCACTTATAATTCTTCTTAGCCCGACCATTCTTATTATTTGGTGTGTGCCCTTCCAGCCTTTCCTTCGCATATGTGCAGAGCTGTATACGTGTGTAAGCAGACAACATGCCACATAAAATCTTGGGGATTACAGACATGGGATTATAGGCATGAGCTGCCACACCTAGCCTATCAATCATTTTTAATGACTGCATAACATTCCACTGTATACACATGCTATAATGTCTCAATCCCCTACTGGTGGACATTTACTTTGTCCAAGGGCTGCCATGATACCCTTGTACTGTATTATCTCCTTAGATAAATTCTAATTCACCGAATTGCGGAGTCAAAGGGAAGGCATATTTTTTAAGGCTTTTGATATATGTTACCAGTATCCACCATTGATTGTTTGTCTCCTGGGTGCCGGGCGCTGGGCTGAGCACTTTACACAACCACATGAGGACACAGGGTTTATCTCCATTTCTACAGATGAGAAGCCTGGAGCTTAGAGAGGCTAAGGACCTCATGCACACATACTTGGATCCCTAAGAACATTTATATACCTTCAATAATGGGAGAACCTGTGGGCAGATGGCTGTCATTATTTAGAAAATCGAGGAGTAGGTGAGGCATTGACAATGGCTTCTTAGTCTAGGAGACATCCTAACCCTGGATTCCCCATACTTTTTTTTTTGGAGACGGGGGCTTGCTCTGTTGCCCAGGCTGGAGCGCAGTGGCATGATCTCAGGTTCAAGCAGTTCTCATGCCTCAGCCTCTCAAGCAGCTGGGATTATAGGCATGCGCCACAACGCCTGGCTAATTTTTGTATTTTCAGTAGAGATGGGGTTTCACCATGTTGCCCAGGTTGGTCTCAAACTCCTGGCCTCAAGTGATCCACCTGCTTCAGTCTCCCCAAAGTGCTGGGATTACAGGCATGAGTCACTGCACCCAGCCTCTCCATACCTCTTTGATGTAGCCAGATCAATGGGTTACAGAGTTAGAGAGCCTAGGTCAGGAGTGAAGAAACCTGCCTGGATCTTGGCTTGGCTGCCACTTGGCTGGAATCATCATGGAAAGTTAGAGCCAGAAGACTCAATGAATGAAGACTGAATGACTCAACAAGCAAGAACTGAACACCTTCCACAGGCTGGTCCTGTGCTGGACACCAGGCTGAACATGATGGACAGGTCCCAACTGGATGGAACTTGGAGTTGGGTAACTATGTGTAGCAGTAGTCTTCAAGCTTCCATTTTACTTGTAGAAGGCTTCCCCAACTGTCTCTGCTTTGGCTCATGGACGAAATCTTACTAGAAGCCCAATACAGAAAACAGATGAAGGCAGAGCTGAGCAGGTGAACAGTGGAGGAAGGAATCCCTAAGTTCCAAATATCCCCTCTATCTCCGGAGTCCAAATAGCAAGTGTGAAGGCCAGTGAGGTACACCAGCCCCCCTGCTTCTCAGAAAAGGAAAATGGGGCTTAAGGGAACAGCACAGTTAACAAATTAAAGACGAAAACATGTCTCCTCTGAACGTGCACCCTGCTCTGTAAAATGAGGGTATTAGAGTGTTTCTCAACAGGGCCTTGGAAATACGACATAATTCTGGCAAAAACTTAACTTTTCATCAAGATGTGGCTTACTCTCAACTTTCAGGGAATAGTTTTGTTATTTACTTTATAATCTGTGCAGACGTGAACCAAAAGCAAAAGACATGGTGTGCAGCTCAATACACAAGATTTCAAACCATGTAAATTTATAAAGTGAAAATTCATAGCAGGGTCCTTCTCATTATATCATAAGGCAATGGAAAAAAAAAAAAAAAAAAAAAAAAAAAAGAACCAAAGCATGAACAAGCTCTAAAATGTTCCAGAAAATGAATACTCTGAAACTGATGGTAAAGAAGACAAGTGAGATGTCTTAAGTAGGAAAACAAAACAATTTAAAATATAATCCGGAATCACTTTCAAATTTGTGCTAATATATACAGTGTTTTCATGGCCACCTTTTGGTAGATTAAAGGAATCAAGGAGAAAAAAAAATCTAACGCTAACTTTAAAAAACTGATGAAGTCTGATTTTGTGTCAAAGTAGAATGGGATAGGATAGATAAAAACTCCTCAAACAGGCTGATCCGAGTGCAGTGGTGTTTATGACTAATTGATCACAACCGGTTACAGATTTCTTTGTTCTTCTCCACTCCCACTGCTTCACTTGACTAGCCTTAAAAAACAAACAAACAAATAAACCCACAAGGCAGGCCAAGATGGCTGATTAGAAGCAGCTATGGATCGCAGCGCTCATGGAGAACGAAAATGGCAAGTGAACTCTACACCTTCAACTGAGATACCCAGATTCTCGCACTGCGGCTGACTAGCTAGTTGCAGTGACTCACAGAGAGTGAGCAGAAGCAGAGTGGGGCGATGGCCCACCCGAGAACAGCACTGAGCCAGGGGAGCCCCAACCATCAGCCAAAGAAGGTGCTGAGTGATTGTGCGACCACGCTTCTCCCACAGATCTTTGCAACCAGTGGATCAAGAGATCACCTCGTGAGCCCAAGCCACCAGGACCTTGAGTCCAAAGCACAATGCTGTGCGGACTCTCAGTGGCTGCTTGGGCACTGAGAGTGCCCAACACAGAGACCTAGGAGTTTGTGCAGACTCCAGCCCCAGGAATTCCTGGGAGGAAGGAGATCCATCTATTCCCCAAAGAAGGGGGCTGATGCCAGGGAGCCAAGCAGCGTCATTCAGTGAGCCCACCCCCACAGCACCTCACAAATTATGACCCGCTGTCTTGAAATTCCAGACAGTGAGTGGCAGCAGGCTGGAGACTGCCTGAGATGACCAAGTTGGGGGAACAGGAAAGAGGGACAGATGACATCTGTGCAGCTCAAGTCAGCCATTTTGGCCTGCCACCTCCTGGGAGTCAGGGTGGCCCAAACTGGGAGGAATTCCCCATAGCGCAACACAGCTGTTACGGTAGATTATGGCCAGACTGTTACTTTAAGTGGGACCCAGATGCTCCGGAGAGTTTGGGCAGTCTGGATGAGGGAGGTTTCCCCCAGCACAGTGCACCTGCCCCACCAAGAGGCAGCCAGACTGCTTCTTTAAGTGGGTCCCTGATCCCATTCCTCCTGACTAGGTGCAACCCCCCAACAGCGTTCTCCAGATGCCTACTCCAGGAGTGTTTCAGCTGGCATCAGATTGGTGACCCTCTGGGATGGAGTCCCCAGAAGAAGGAGCTATCTGCCATCTTTGCTGCTTTGTATCCTTCACTGGTGATACCTCCAGGTGCAGGAGGGACCCAGGCAATTAGGGTCTGGAGTGGACCTCCAGCAAACCACAGCAGCCCTATGGAGGAGAGGCCTGACTGTTAAAAGAAAAACAAACGGAAACCAACATCAACAAAAAGACTCCACAAAAACCCCAATCAAAGGTCAGCAAAGACTGAAGGTAGATAAGCCTACAAAGATGAGAAAGAATCAATGCAAAAACACTGAGAATTCGAAAAGGCAGAGTGCCTCTTGTCCAAATGATCACCAGCATCTCTACAGCAAAGGCACAGAACTGGGTTGAGGCTCAGAGAGATGAATTGACATGATTAGGCTTCAGAAGGAGGGCAAAATGAACTTCACTGAGCTAAATGAGCATGTTCTAAGCCAATGCAAAGAAGCTAAGAATCATGATAAAACATTACAGGAGCTGATAACCAAAACAGCCAGCTTAGAGAGTAACATAAATGACCTGATGAAGCTGAAAGATACAACACAAGGACGTCACGATGCAATCACAAGTATCAACAGCTGAACAGACCAAGCAGAGGAAACAATCTCAGAGCTTGAAGACTATCTTTCTGAAATAAGACAAGGATACAAGAATAGAAAAAAAAAGAATGAAAAGGAATGAACAAAACCTCTAATAAATACGGGATTATGTAAAAAGACTGAACCTAAAAGTGATTGGGGTACCTGAAAGAGATGGGGAGAATGGAACCAAGTTGAAAAATACACTTTACGGTACCATCCAGGAGAACGTTCCCAACCTAGGAAGACAGGCCAACGTTCAAATTCAGGAAATCCAGAGAGCCTAAGATACTCCATGAAAATATCAACCCCAAGACACACAATTATCAGATTTTTCAAGATTGAAATGGAAGAAAAAATGTTAAGGGCAGCCAGAGAGAAAGGCAAGGTCACCTACAAAGGGAAGCCCATCAGACTAACAGCAGACCTCTCAGTGGAAACCCTACAAGCCAGAAGAGAGTGGGGCCAATATTCAACATTCTTAAAGAAAAGAATTTCCAACCCAGAATTTTATATTTGGCCAACTAAGCTTCACAAGCAAAGGGGAAATAAGATCTTTTTCAAACATGCAAATGCTGAGGGAATTTGTCACCACCAGGCCTGCCTTGCAAGAGCTCCTGAAGGAAGTACTAAATATGGAAAAGAAAAACTGTTACCAGCTACTACAAAAAAACACTGAAGTACAAAGACAAGTGACACTGTAAAGCACCTACATAAACAAGTCTACAACGTGACTAGCTGGCATCATGATGACAGGATCAAATTCACACATAACAATATTAACCTTAAATATAAATGGGCTAGATGTCCCAATTAAAAGACACAGAATGGCAAGCCAGATCAAGAGTTAAGACCCATTGGTATGCTATATTTAAGAGGCCCATCTCACATGCAAAGACACACACAGGCTAAAAATAAAGGAATGGAGGAAAATTTACCAAGCAAATGGAAAACAGAAAAAAGCAGGCATTGCAATTCCAGTATCTGACAAAACAGACTTTAAACCAACAAAGATAAAAAAAGACAAAGAAGGGCACTGCATAATGGTAAAGCGTTCAATTCAACAAGAATAGCTAACTATTCTAAATATACATGCACACAATAAAGGAGCACCTGGATTCATAAAGCAAGTTCTTAGAGACCTACAAAGAGACGTATACTCCCACACAATAACAGTGGGAGACTTTAACATCCCACTGGCAATATTAGATAGATCATTGAGACAGAAAATTAATAAAGATATTCTGAACCTGAACTCAGCTCTGGATAAAGTGGACCTGACAGCTATCTACAGAATTCTCCACCCAGAACAACAGAACATACATTCTTCTCAACACCACATAGCTCGTACTCTAAAATTAATCACATAATTGTAAGTAAAACTCTCCTCAGCGAATGCAAAAGAACGGAAATCACAACAGTCTCTCAGACTACAGTGCCATAAAACTAGAACTCAGGATTAAGAAACAAACTCAAAACCATACAACTACATGGAAATTGAACACCCTGTTCCTAAAACTCCTGGGAAAATAATGAAATTATGGCAGATATCAAGAAGTTCTTTGAAACTAATGAGAACCAAGAGATAGTGTACCAGAATCTCTAGAACACAGACAAAAGCAGTGTTAAGAGGGAAATTTATAGCACAAAATGTCCATATCAGAAAGCAAGAAAGATGTCAAATCAACAACCTAACATCACAGCTAACAAAAAGAACCAAGAGCAAACAAACCCCAAAGCTAGCAAAAGAAAAGAAATAACCAAGATGAGAGTGTAACGAAAGGAGACAGAGACATGGAACACCCTTTGAAAAAAATCAATCCAGGAGCTGGTGTTTTGAAAAAATTAATAAAATAGAATATTAGACAGACTAATAAAGAAAAAATCAGATAGACACAATCAGAAATGATAAAGGGGGTATCACCACTGACCCCACAGAAATACAACAAACCATTAGAGAATACTATAAATACCTCTATGCATATAAGCTAGAAAATCTAGAAGAAATGTATAAATTCCTGGATACATACACCCTCCCAAGACTGAACTAGGAAGAAATGGAATCCCTGAATAGACCAATAATGAGGTCTGAAATTGAGGCAGTAATAAATAGCCTACCAACCAAAAACAGCCCAGGACCAGACAGATTCACAGCTGAATTTTACCAGAGGTACGAAGAGGGGCTGGTACCATTCCTTCGGAAACTATTCCAAACACTGAAAAGAAGGGACTCCTCCCTAACTCATTTTATGAGATCAGCATCACCCTGATACCAAAACCTGGCAGAGATACAACAACAACAAAAAAAACTGGCCGAGTGCGGTGGCTCACGCCTGTAATCCCAGCACTTTGGGAGGCTCAGGTGGGTGGATCACCTGAGGTCAGGACTTTTGAGTCCAGTCTGGCCAACTTGGTGAAACCCTCTCTCTGCTTAAAATACAAAAAATTAGCTGGGCGTGGTGGTGGGCACCTGTAATCCCAGCTACTCAGAAGGCTGAGGCAGGAGAATTGCCTAAACCCCGGTGGTGGAGGTTGCAGTGAGCCGACATCATGCCATTGCACTCCAGCCTGGGCAACAAGAACAAGACTCTGTCCCCTGGTGCCCCCGGCCCCCCACAAAAAAAAGAAAAAAAAACTTCAGGCCAATATCCCTGATGAACATAGGTGCAAAAATCCTCAATAAAATACTGGGAAACCAAATCCAGCAGCACATTAAAAAACTTATCCACCACTATCAAGTTGGATTCATCCTGAGGATGCAAGGTTGGTTCAACATACGCAAATCAGTAAATATAATTCATCGTATAAATAAAACTAAAGAAAAAATCCATACGATTACCTCAATAGATGCAGAAAAGGTCTTCGACAAAATTCAACATCGCTTCATGTTAAAAAACTCTCAATAAACAAGCTATTGAAAGAACATACCTCAAAATAGTAAGAACCACATAGAAGAAACATACAACAAGTATCATACTGAATGGGCAAAAGCTGGAAGCATTCCCCTTGAAAACTGGCACAAGACAAAGATGCCCTCTCTCTCCACTCCTATTCAACATAGTATTGAAAGCACTGGCCAGGGCAACCAGTCAAGAAAAAGAAACAAACTGTATTCAAACAGAAAGAGAGGAAGTCAAATTATCTTTGTTTGCAGATGACAAGATCCTATATCTAGAAAACCCAAAAGCTTCTTAAGCCAATAAGCAACTTCAGCAACGTCTCAGGACACAAATCAACATGCAAAAGTCACTAGAGAGCCAAATCATGAATGAACTCCCATTCGCAATTGCTATGAAGAGAATAAAATACTTAGGAAAACAGCTAACAAGCAGAAGTGAAGGACCTCTTCAAGAAGAACTACAAACTACTGCTCAAGGAAACCAGAGAGGGCACAAACAAATGGGAAAACATTCCATGCTTATGGATAGGAAGAATCAATATAGTGAAAATTGCCATACTGCCCAAAGTAATTTATAGATTCAATGCAATTCACATTAAACTGCCACTGACATTCTTCACAGAATTAAAAAAAAAAATTTAATACATACGGGAGCAAAAAAGAGCCCATATAGTCAAGACAATCCTCAGCAAAAAGAACAAAGCTGGAGGCATTCATGCTACCCAACTTCAAACTATTCTACAAGGCTGCAGTAACTAAAACAACATGGTACTGATACAAAAACAGACACATAGACAAATGCAACTGAATGGAGAGCTGGGAATCGGAGTGAAGCTCACACAGCCCTTGAGGCTGCTGGGTGTGTTGGCTGAAATGAACACCATGTCCTTCCTGCTCTGCTTTCAGCGTGTCTTTCAGATTACTCCTCAGTTTACTTTGAAGTTAAAGATTCTTCAGAGTTGAATTGTTTTTCCTTTTCTCTTTATTATTTTTTAAGATAGGATCGTGCTCTGTCGCCTAGGTTTGAGTGCAGTGGTGCAGTCATAGCTCATTGCAGTCCCAATCTCCTGGGCTCAAGTGATCCTCCCACCTCAGCCTCCCGAGTAGCTGGGACCACAGGTGCACACCATCATGCCTGGATAATCTTTAAAATTTTTTTTTTTTTTGAGAGTTGAGGTCTTGCTATGTTGCCCAGGCTGGTCTTGAACTCCTGGGCTCAAGTGATTCTTCCGTCTCAGCCTTCCAAAGTGAGCCCACCATGCCTGGCCTCCTTTTATTCTTGATCTTGACTCCCATTCTAGTACTCATTTTTCCCTTATTATAAAAAGCAGTCAATGTGCTGGGTGCGGTGGCTCACGCCTGTACTCCCAGAACTTTGGGAGGCAGAGGCAGGTGGATCACTTAAGCCCAGGAGATCATGACCAGCCTGGGAAACATGGAGAAACCCCATATCTATTTAAAAATGTAAAAATTAGCCAGACACCTATAGTTCCAGTTATTTAAAAGGCTGAGGTGACCAGGAGTTTGAGGCAGCAATGAGCCACGATTGGGCCACTGTACTCCAGCCTAGGTGACAGAGTGAGAACCTAGCCAAAAAAAAAAAAAAAAACAAAAAAAACCCAGTAAATGTATAGATGTATGACGGTATAAAATGAAAAGCACTTCCTTTTCCATACCCTTCTCTAGAGGTAACAAGCTCCTTGTGTATCCTTCCAGACACTTACTGCATATACAAGCATCTCTTGTTTATTGAGATCATGTTATATACACTGTTCGGCACTTTGCTTTTTATTTTCTTTTACTTAATAAAGAAAATTGACACCTTGTCATACATGGATTTACTTTTTTTTCTTTTCAATGCTAATATCAACTTTCTTTTTTTTTCATTTGATAATTACTTAGCCTAGTAAATTTGATATTTACTCAGCCTAGCTCACTGTTGTAGGAGAGTGATCCACAGTAAATAATACAAATAAAGTACCTGCTGCCAAGGGGCTTACATTCTAGTAAGGGGGACATAAAATCGACCAATCATCAATCAATCAACAAAGAATAAATGAATGAAAGTAATCTCAGAGAGTGACCAAGTGAACAATGAAAGCGAGTTGGGACAGGCATGGCCATTTTAGATTCAGGAGTCAGGAAAGGTGCCTCTGAGGAGGTGGAATATGAACCAAGATAGAATATATGAAGAAAGTTATGCAAACAAGTGGGAGACATTCCAAAAGAGAATACACAACCTGTCTGAAGGCTGAAGGCAAGAACAAGCTTGATGGTCTGAAGCTCACCACGATGGCCAGTTTGACTGGCAATAGTGAGCAAAGCATAGACTGATCCAAGGTGAAGTAGAAGAGGTAGATGGAGCCAGGTCATTTGGGGAAACTACTGGTAAATCTCAACTTTCGAAGAGAAGGTCTAGCATGGTGAGGAGGACAGTTGTCCTGGGAGTCTGAACCTCCTCTACTCCCTATTCAACATTAGAGTAGCTGCAAAATCTTAGGGAAATCCCTTCACCCCTCCCTGGATCTCAGCTGTTTGCTCATCTTTAAGGGACAGGGCTGTTGGGAAGAGAAGGAAATGTTTTGTGCTGGAGACTGAAGCTGAAGCAAGAGACCCCTCCTGATCTAAGAGCTGTGTGATGGGCTAAATAATGGCCCCAAAGGTGTCCACATTCTAATCCCCAGAACCAGTGGAGATGCAATCTTATGGCAAAAGGGACTTACAGATGTGATTAAGTGAAGCCTGTGGAGATGGGGAGATTATCCTGGATTATCCAGATGGACCCAACATAATGACACGGATCCTCATAAGAGGGAGTAGATGGGTCAGAGTCAGAGAGAAAGGTGACCACAGAAGCAGTGCTCAGAACAACGGGAGCCTTGGGCCACGAACATGGGCAGCCCCTAGAAGCTAGAAAAAGCAAGAAATGGATTCTCCCCTAAAGCCTCCAGAAGGACCAGCCTACCCATTTTAGCCACCGATGACAGACCTCCAGCACTAAGAAAACAAATGTACATTACCGTAAGCCACTAAGTTTGTGGACATTTGTACAGCAGTAATCAAAAACAAATGCACACAGCAACCACATGATTCTAAAATGCCTCGGAATCAAGCTGGTGAGTACTCGCCTGTGGTAGAAGTTAAGCAGAAAATGACAAGGAGAAAGCTCTGGGGAGAAGCAGGAAGATCTGCGGAAGGAACGGGAAAATGGGACCTGGGTCTGCGGAGTTTGATGTGAGCTGGCTTCTCATCAGAGGGCCCATATAAACTATTAACATCTTCTATATTTAATGTTGGCCAAGCATCTGGCTTGGGGATGAGGGTCAAAGGGATGGAGGTGAAAAGCTCAGGGTCTGAAGACAGGAAACCTTCATTTTTCTCTCAGAATTTATGCTCTATAATTTTATTGTGTTCACCTTAAGGCAAGAATTTAGGCAAGTCCAAGCTAATAGGAGGCAACGGCTATCCTGGTTTGCCTAAGACTGGAGGGTCTCCTGGGATGCAGGACTTTCCATTTTAAAACCTAGGGTCTGGCGGGGTACCATGGCTCATGCCTGTAATCCCAGCCCTTTGGGAGGCTGAGGCTGGTGGATCACTCGACGTCAGGAGTTTGAGACCAGCCTGGCCAACATGGCAAAACCCCATCTCTCCTAAAAATATACAACTTAGCCAAGGATATATAATACTGGTGCATGCCTATAATCCCAGCTACTAGGGGCTGAGGCAGGAGAACTGCTTGAACCTGGGAGGCAGAGGTTGCAATGAGGCAAGATTGTGCCACTGCATTCTAGCCTGGGCAAGAGAGCAAGACTCCATCTCAAACAAACTAACCGAGGGTCCCAGTTAAACTGGGATGAGTTGGTTACCTTAGCTGATAGCCTAAAGGGGTCTCCCTGACTAAGGCAGAGGCTTCTAGGCCACGTATATAACAACACTAAAATGTAAAAATGTGCAGGCATCTAACATATGTTGCTCTGGGGAATACACCATGCCCCTCTGGTGTCAGCCATGTACCCTAATTTGGTATTATAAAACTCACGTGTCTGGTCACACATTCCCAATTCACAGAAAACCATCCTTGGAATTCAAAATGGGAGATATCTGCTGAGGTCATCATGAAGGAGGGGCTGGGAATCTCAGTTGGGCAAGAAACAAGGCCTGTGTGTGTCAGAAACAAAACTGTTGGGCCGGGCACAGTAGCTCACACCTGTAATCCCAGTACTTTGGGAGGCCAAGGTGGACAGATCACCTCAGCTCAGGAGTTCGAAAACAGACTGGCCAACATGGTGAAACCTGGTCTCAACTAAAAATACAAAAATTAGCCAGGCATGGTGGCACACGCCTGTAGCCCCAGTTACTTGGGAGGCTGAAGCAGGAGAATCGCTTGAACCTGGAAGGCAGAAGTGCAGTGAGCTGAGATCATGCCATTGCACTCCAGCCTGGGTGACACAGCGAGACTCCATCAAAAAAAAAAAAAAACCCAAAAACAAAAAAGAAACAGATCTGTCAACTAAGGGGCTGCGAGTCACCATAAGAGATACAGGAAAGTGCATGCTGGCAGCCCTTGCTCTGGGGAGTGAACAGATTCAGTTTATGGTCCTCCCCAGCTTCACCAGACCCTTCCCACCTTCCCCCAGGCTCTCAGCCACTTGCTCAACGGAAGCCCTACAAAGTAAGCCATATCATTCCCAAACTGAATCTCAGCCCAACCACTAACCAGCTGCTTGCCCCTGAACAAATTACTTGGCTTTACTAAGCCTGCTTGTTCATCCCACTGACAGGGATGATACCACCTTCCTTCATACAGGGAAAAATGACACCACAGTTGCTTGACACCTGGCAGGGCGCCAGCTTATACTTCCACAGGTAAAACTCATCAGCATCCTTTCCTCCCTTTCCCACCCGAGTGCCAAGGGATGAACACACTTAGGAAGAAGCTGGGGGCATCTAGGCTAGGGTAAGGTAAGAGCAGCTGCAGGGTCAACTGTGGGACCAAGACAAACTCAGAAATCATCTCTCACTCTTTCACCTGCAGCTGTAACTTACATCAAGAGCTGGCAAGTGGTGCGCAAGGCAGGCTCTCTAATAAGAGGGAGAGAGACATTTGTGAAGAATTCTTACCCCAAGTCACTCACCTCTCACACTTCATTGCCCTCCCTCAGGCTGTCTTGTTCTGCCACAAAACATGGCAGGCAGAGTGAGCCCAGTAAAACAATCAGGTCCGTCCTCTCTTGAAACCCTCCAAGGGCTTCCCGACTCATTGGGGGTAAGAGCCCAAATTGTCCCTGTGCCCATGGGGTCCTGTAGGACCTCCCAGCATAACCTGCAGCTAGACTGTGCCCTGCACACTCCCCTCCAGGCACACCTGCCTCCTCGAGATTCCTCAGATACATCAAATACGCCAAATACACCCCTCCCAGGGCCTCTGCCTAGCGTCTCCTTTTGCTTGAAGTTTGCTCTCCAGATGGGAGTCATGGTGCTGGTTCTTCTCTCCCTTCAGGTCTGGATTCAAAAGTCCTTCTCAATGAGGCCTCCCTGGGTCACCTTCTCTAAAGCTTCTGCTCCCCCACACCTCACTTCCCACTTTCTGCTTTAGTTCTTTCCTCTCTAAGGCATGTCATCTAGCCTGTCAGGCATATTACTCATTTGTCCTCTGACTCTCGCATTAGAATGGAAGCTCTGCCAGGGAGCGATGCTGGTGTGACTTGTTCACTGCAGTGTCCCCCAGGGCTGAGAACAATGCCTGACATACAATGGGCCAGCAGATTGTGCTGAATGAGTGACAGGCTTGGGTGTGTGTACATGTCAACAGAGGGGTGGAGACAGGAATAACTGCTAGGCCAAGGTGACTGAAGGCTAGAGAGGATGTGATCTCATGCCTGGTGGTGGGAGGGAACTGACAAAGCCAGGAAGGGGACAGGTGTGAGGTCAGTGCATGCGGAGGTAGGTTTGGAAGTGTGACACTGAGGGAACAGTTTAGAGCTTCCATTTTCTGTGGAGGAGTCCAAGTGGAAGGGGAGGAGTCAGAGACCCATGCAGCATGGAGAAAGTCTTGAAATTTTCACTGTGAAGAGCTGACCAGAGAACTCCAGCCTGCTCTGAGAGCCTTGGAAAACTTGTGACTGTGGAACTGACAACGGTCTCAGCGAGCCTCCTGTGTGCCACTTCTCCAGCAGCTGCAGGCACAAGAGAGAGAGGAGACATCAGATTCATCCAGGGCTAAGGTCCTACCAGGCAGCTCCCAGGAAGAGGTAGAAGGAGAAGGAAATTTGGATTACTTAGCAAGATTGCTGCTGAAATGGTGGCCCAAGTCTCAATGCTGGATACTGAGGGAAAAGAAAGGAAGGGGCTGAGAAACTGGAAGAGAAGAGAGCTGGGATCCTGGAGGAAAGAGATCTCCCCAGGGAGGGACTATGCTTGGAGCTGGAGGCAGCAATTCGAGGTGAGGGAAGAGGGGCAGTCCTGAGTGCTGACAAGAACCCAGGTGTGTGCAGCAGGGCTGCGATGGTGAGGGGCCAGCATGTCATCTCACAGGACAGGGCAGGGCTTAGGGGCAAGAGGAAGACTCAAGCCACAGTCCTAAGAAATGCCAAAGTCCTTAAGAAGGGAGAGAACCTGGCTGGGCACACAGTGGCTCATGCCTGTAATCCTAGCACTTTAGGAGGCCAAGGCATGAGGATCGCTTGAGGCCAGGAGTTCAAGACCCCCCTGGGCAACATAGTGAGACCCTGTCTCTACAAAGAATTTTGAAACAAAAGTGGCCAGGTGTGGTTGTGCATGCCTGTAGTCCCAGTTACCTGGGAGGCTGGGACAGGAGGACTGCTTGAGCTCAGGAGGTTGACGCTGCAATGAGCTATGATAACGCCACTTCACTCCAGCCTGGATGACAGAGTGAAATCCTATCTCTTAAAAAAAAAAAAGATGGGCTGGGCACTGTGGCTCACGCCTGTAATCCCAGCACTTTGGGAGGCCGAGGCGGGCAGATCACCTGAGGTTGGGAGTTTGAGACTGGCCTGACTAACACGGGGAAACCCCGTCTCCATAAAAAATAAAGAAAAAAGAAAAAAAAAGATGAATAAAGAAGAGAATAGCTGAGCGTGGTGGCTCACGCCTATAATTCCAGTATTTTTGAAGGCTAAGGCGGGCCAATCACTTGAGGTCAGGAGTTCGAGACCAGCCTGGCCAACATGGTAAAGTCCCATGTACTAAAAGTACAAAAATCAGCTGGGCGTGGTGGCACACGCCTATAGTCAGTCCCAGTTACTTGGGAGGCTAAGGCAGGAGAATCGCTTGAACCCGGGAGGTGGAGCCTACAGTGAGCCAAGATTGCACCATTGCACTCCAGCCTAGGCAACAGAGCAAGTCTCTGTCTCAAAAAAAAAAAAAAAAAGGAAAAAAGAAAAGAAATGAGAGAAAATGGCTGGGAAGTCAGGCGACATGTCAACGGGGAAGAGGTCAACAGAGTGATAAGAACCTTCAAGGAGCAAAGGTTTTATGGGGGGTGGAAGAGAAGTGGTCTGGAAGCTGCAGGGGAATCAAGAGAGACACAACCACATGACTTCTAGTCTTTCCAGCTCAAAAATTCTGACATATGCAGGTAGGGACAGACCCTTCCACTGTGGGTCTAAAATCTGGCTCTAGCTTTCGAGGGCACTACTCTTGGCAGGACAAAAAAGCTTCCTCTTTTGGATTGACTAAATCTGCCCCCTGAGCTTCCCTGTAGAAAAGTGTCATCTTTGCTATCTCTTTGTCTTAAGGCAACTTACAAATTCACAGAAAAGCTGAAAATATCCAGGTGTGCAGTCTGCACTGGTGAATAAGTGAGTTTCTGGAGAACACCCTCTGCATGAAGCTCAAAGGGGTTTGGCAAAAAAAATCCAAAGTGAGCCTGAGGTGGCACTCTGACTGCTTTGGGGGAATCCTGGTCCCATCACTTATTAGGAGGGGACCTTCTGTAAGTCCTGTAACTTCTTTGTGCTTCAGTTTCCTCATCTGTCAAAGGGAGAAGTTAGATGACCTATTAATACTTTAGAGGCACTAACGGCATGATCGTTATTATTTGGAGTATGGGAATTTGCAAAGGGAGATTAGGCAGATCCTGTCTCATACCTCCTAACATCCATTCCCCACTTCCTTCCTGATGACAGAAACCAAGCTTTGGCTGGGAATGGCTCAGCTGAGCCTTTCCCAGCCTCCCTTAAAGTAGCCTCATGGCCTAGTTCTGACCAATGAAGTCTCAATGCTGGATACTGAAGAAGAAACAAAGGGGCTGAGAAATTGGAAGAGAGGAGGGCTGGGATCCTGGAAGAAGATCTCCCCAGGGGAGAAATCTTTGGGGGAGGGAGGCGGGTTTCTTTTTTTTTTGAAACACAGTTTCGCTGTTATTGCCCAGGCTGCAGTGCAATGGCACGATCTCAGCTCACTGCAACCTCCGCCTCCTGAGTTGAAGCGATTCTCCTGCCTTAGTCTCCCTAGTAGCTGGCATTATAGGCACCCACCACCACACCCAGCTAATTTTTGTATTTTTAGTAGAAACGGGATTTCACTATGTTGGCCAGGCTGGTCTCGAACTGCAAGGAGGGTTTCTGGGAAAACTTTTGCTTTGCTTTCTTGATAGGGAGCAAAGAGAGATTGGTGTGCTTATTCCCTCTTCTTCCTGCCTTGGATACAGAAGTGATGTTTGGAGCTATGGCAATCATATAATCATGGGGCAAATGCCACTGCTCTAAGGTGTGGGGAAGAAAGGCAGAAGGAGCCTGGGTCCCCGACAGGGTAGACAGCGTAGGCGTGGGTGGCAGGGGATTGAGGGGGTGCGGTGCAGCTGAACAAAAGCAGTGATCATCCACCTTTGCTGTTGTTATGTAAGAAAAGTAACTCTGAATTTGCATAACTACATTATTTGGGGTTTATGGTTAGTGATTGCTGGACACAGTTTCTAAGCTTAGTGTGCCTCCTATTTAAAGGAGACCCCTAGGAAAGCACAGCACATGCTAAATTCAGGTCATCCACTTCTCTTACGTGATCTTCAGATATCAAAGGCTGAAGGCCCTAGCACGAACCCCATGTTTCCATTCCAAATAGAATGTAAAGGGTGGCACCCATTAGGAATGGCAAAACAACGTCAAGGTGTGCGGGAGGGCACCGTGGGAGGCCTTGCCCAGCAAAGAGGAGATGCCACACTCAGGGCTGAAAAGTGAGCAGATACTACCACTTCCCCAAGCCTGGCCCCTAGTCCACGTTCTGCTGAGGAGGAGACTCCGACAAAGTCAAGGAACGCCGTTCTGGCCGACAGCCACGGAACCTGGCTATTTGATCTAATCGCTCACTCATAAAAATCACAGAGCCAGTTCTGAATTACGGTGGTGATGGTGAAGTTTAAGGTTGCTATGGCTCTTTTACGCCGATCACACCGCTTTCATCCAAAAGCTTCTTAAACAGCCTTAAACGAACTGAACCGTTGAATTTGGTGAGCTCCTCCGCTTCCCTTCCCTCCTGTCATCCAGCTCCCAGCCCCCAAGCATAGAGGAGAGGCTGGAAAAATGAACTCTGAAATTGGAGTCTCATAAAAGCAAAACTGAGAACCGACACAACAGTGATGGAGAAAGCCAGAAGATGATGAAAAAACAAAACGGGAGTCTCTCCTAGGCCGCGCCCACACGGGCTGGCCCGCTCGCTCGTCACCACCAACACCCCACCCCCTGCCCTCCGCCTGGGAGGGGCAGGAACGCGATTAGTCCGCTGCTTCCAGGCAGGTGATGAGGACAGCTGGTCCCGCGGCTCTCCGCTAGCGGGCGGCGGGGGTCTGTCAGGCGCCCGGACCCTCCGAGCGTCCCACATCCGCGCGCCCCGGAGCTCCGGGCCGCTACCCGCGCCTCACCTGCGCGCCCGGGCACTGGGCCCTGCTCCCGGGCTGTGGCGCGGGCCTGACTCCCGTCGCAACCCCGGCCGCCCCCGCCGCCCCCGCCGGGGAAGTCGCGAGCGGGTCCGGCCTTCCCCGCCCGCCTCCCGGCCCGCACTCACGCTCCACGTCGTGCAGCTTGGCCCGCTCCTCCTCCAGCTTGCCCTTGAGGCTCTCGGCCTCGCTCTTCAGCGACGCCAGCGTCTCGTTCTCGTGCAGCCCCTCGGTTGCCATCTTCGCGCGGGGACGCGGCGGGGAGGGAAGCGGAGAGCCGGGATGCGCTGAGCCGCGGCGGGCGCCGCTCCAGCCCCCTTTCCCGGCCCAGAGCGCCGCCCCGCGGCCCCGCCCTCCGCGATGACGCCAGCAGCTGCGGGCCCTGCAGCGGCACCTGAGCCCCCAGACCTCGACACCTCGGCGCGCGCTCTGGCGCGGTGCCCGGGGCGATGTCCGCGTCAGCGCTGCCGCGCGGGCTGTCCGGAAGAGGCGGGGAGTGCCACGCCCATTTTACCGGCGGGCAAACTGAGGCTCAGGGATACTGGGTGATTTGCCCGAGGATGCACACAGAGGGAAGGGCCAAGCCGGGATTCTAACTCAGAACTCCCCGCTTCTGGGGAGACCGGTGAGGTCCCCGCGACACGGCCCTCACATCCCCACGCCTCGGGTGCAGATCTCCGCTCTGTGGGACTTGATTGTGGGCCCGTGGCTCCCGCAGGTTCCAGACAGGACGGGAGAGGAGACGGCCACGAGGCTTTGGCCGCAGGTAGCTGTAGTGTCACCACTCAAGGAACCGGAAGCCCTCTCGTTTATCTAAATATGCAAAAATAAAACTAGTTCTGCGTCTGAGAAGGGGTCCCAGCGGCATTAGGAGGCCCACACTTAGTTCTTCTTTTCTTCCCTCAGGAAGAAAGAAAAGAAGAAAGCTTCCTGATTCTTCACTTAGGAATCAGGCCCTGTCCTGCGGGCGGTAACAGAAGGTGGGCGGTGGGTCGGTGGCCGCGCAGGCTCAGACCTGGGGCTTCTGAGCCACGCCCAGGCATCTCCGACCCCTCGTTTCTGAGGCCACCTCCTTCCCTTTAGAATGAAGAGCTGGTACAGCTCTCCCAGCATGCACGTGTACTGACTTCTGTCAGACTGAAGCATCCCCTCGCCCCAAGTGTGAGAGGCACTGTTCTAAGTGCTTTAATTAGCACTTGTTTAATCCTCACAGGAGTCACCTTGAATGGGCACTCTTATCCCCACTTTACAGAAGAGCAAACTGAGGGACAGCAAGGCCGAGTAATTACTCAGGGGGAATTCTCCCAGAAAGAGGGAGAGACAGGATTTGGACCCAGACAGGCTGGCGCCATAGTCCTCTGGACTGATGTGGATGATTCAACCCAAGCCTCCTCTTCTTTCTCTCCTCTGTGATCTTGCATGCGTTTGTGCGGAGAATGGGGAGACAGATCAAAATCACAAATTCTGGAGGGAACATTGCCAAGTAGAATCTTGGGTGTTGTCCCCCCCCTCTCTGTACCTGCTCCCTCCCACAGGAACCGGCCTCCAGTTGCTGTCCCAGGCCCTCTTTGTCTGAGAAAAGTTGAACATACTCGATGTTAATCTGTACATAGTTGTTTTTCAGGTTAGAGTCTGAGATCCTCAGTTTCCCTGTCTGTAAAAACTTCTTCACAGGATCTGCTTCATAGGATTGTTAGGAGAATTAAGTAAGATAGTGTGGGCCGGGCACGGTGGCTCACACCTGTAATCCCAACACTTTGGGAGGCCAAGGCGGGTGCATCATTTGAGATCGAGTTCAGAACCAGCCTGACCAACATGGCGAAACCCTGTCCCTACTAAAAATAGAAAAATTAGCCTGGTGTGGTGGCACGTGCCTGTAATCCCAGCCACTCAGGAGGCTGAGAACCCAGAATTGCTTGAACCCAGGAGTCAGAGACTGCAGTGAGCCCAGATCTCGCCACTGTGCTCCAGCCTGGGTAACAAGAGTGAAACTCCGTCTCAAAAAAAAAAACAAAACAAAAGGTAAGATAGTATGGGTGAAGACTTTAGCAGATTTCTCCATACATAGCAGAGGCTTATTCGCTGCTAGTTCTCTTTTCCGTTACCATCCGTGTGTGTGTGTGTGTGTGTGCGCGTGCGTGTGTGTGTGTGTGTGTGTGTGTGTGTGTATTTATTTATTTATTGCGATGGAGTTTTGCTCTTGTTGCCCAGGCTAGAGTGCAATGGCGCCATCTTGGCTCACTGCAACCTCCACCTCCCGGGTTCAAGCGATTCTCCTACCTCAGCCTCCTGAGTAGCTGGGATTACAGGCATGCGCCACCACGCCCGACTAATTTTGTATTTTTAGTAGAGCCAGGGTTTCTCCATGCTGGTCAGGGTGGTCTCAAACTCCCGACATCAGGTGATCCGCCCACCTCAGCCTCCCAAAGTGCTGGGATTACAGGCCAGAGTGACCGCACCCGGCCCCTATCCATATATTTATTTGTCATTGTTTCTCAGTATTTAGCATAGTACTTGCATATGGTAGGTGCTCAGTTAATGCTAGTTTATTAAATGGATGCATAAAACAATGTATAAAATATATAAATCTTTATAAACTATGTTAAAAAATAAATGTATAACATAAACATGTTTATAAATGAATAAATATATAAATGATTTATATAAATACAATTATTTAAGTATAAGATAAAAATAAAGGCTGGGCATGGTGGCTCACACCTGTAATCCCAGCACTTTGGGAGGCTGAGGCGGGCGGATCGCCTGAGGATGGATGTTCAAGACCACCCTGACCAACATGGAGAAACCCCATCTCTACTAAAAATACAAAAATTAGCTGGGCGTGGTGGTGCATGCCTGTGATCCCAGCTATTCAGGAGGCTGAGGCAGGAGAATCGCTTAAACCCGGGAGGCGGAGGTTGCGGTGAGCCAAGGTCACACCATTGCACTCCAGCCTGGGCAACAAGAGCTGAACTTTCTCAAAAAAAAAAAAAAAAAAAATATATATATATATATATATATATATATATATATATGTGTATATAATATATAAAAGCAAAAATATTACACCTCTCTGAGGGTTTGTAGAGCAAAAGGTTAACAGCACAGGCTCTATCCAGAGCTGACTACCTGGGGGCAAATCCTGGCTCTGCTGTGTGGCCTAAGGTATTTACTTGTCTGGGTCTCAGGCTCCTCATCTGTAAATGGGGATAACACCTTCAGACTCTGTACAGCATTCGGAGACAGCAGTGCATGGCACACGGTACGCATCTGTTACTATTATTGAGCAGTTCACATGAGGTAATTTAAATGAGACACTGAGTCAAGGGGTACACTTCTCACAGGGCTGTCTCAAGGGCCCCACGCAAGGCAGCCTCTTCACATCAGCTCCTTAGGCTGGCTCTGTTTTTTGCACCATTGCAGGATGTGTGTGTATAGTTCAGGGTCCTCCTGTCTGTGAAGACCTGAGGCACATGGTACTTCTCACTGGTGTGTTCCCGGGGTTCTTTGTGTTAAGTAAACCTTGAACAGCTTCCAACCTATCTAAATTATCTAGAGATGAGGCCATGGAACTTTTTTTTTTTTGGAGATGGTGTCTTGTTCTGTCACCCAGGCTGGAGTGCAGTGGCACAATCTCAGCTCACTGCAACCTCTGCTTCTACGTTCATGCGATTCTCCTGCCTCAGACTCCCAAGTAGCTGGGATTAGAGATGTATGCCGCCAAGCCCGGCTAATTTTTTTGTATTTTAGTAGAGACAGGGTTTCACTGTGTTGCCCAGGCTGGTCTCAAACTCCTGAGCTCAGGCAATCCGCAGGCCTCAGCCTCCCAAAGTGCTAGGATTACAGGTGTGAGCCACCACACCCAGCCAAGGCCATGGAACTTTTAATGGTTGGGCAGTCTGCCAAGTGCCTTCTTGTGCTTTGGTGTTAACTCCAGCTAAGGAAGCCAGAGATAGGAAAAGTTGAAGTCAGCTACATTTCCACTCTGATTGAGGTACAGGGTCATTCCTATTCACGAAAAAGGCCCAATGGGGGCTGTGTCTACATAATCCCAAACACTTGGATGAAAGGCCAGCTGTCAGTCATTGGATGTCTGCTCAGCTGAATGATGCTGTCTGAATATTTGGGAACCCCCAAGTAGAGAGTAGAGATTGTATCAAAGTATTTCGATGCCATTGAAAGCAATGGCAAAAATCGCAATTACTGTTGCACCAACCTAATAGTAAAGCTAGCCAGCAACGGTTCCCTGGAAGAGTACCTCCAGGCAGGGCCCCCGTGTGAGGGAGAAACTATGTGCCACACAGGACTCAAAATGTGGGATTTTTGGGGGTTTATTTTGCCTTCAGAGGAAGTTGTTTAAAAAGCAGAAGAGTTAGATTAATAAATAATGTGGGTTGGGGGGGTGGATAAGGCCCCCAGAAAGCAGGACGGTTTTTTTGTTTTTGTTTTTGTTTTTTGAGACGGAGTCTCTGCTCTGCCACCAGGCTGGAGTGCAGTGGCAGCGATCTTGGCTCACTGCAACCTCCGCCTCCTGGGTTCAGTGCGATTCTCCAGCTTCAGAGTAGGTGTGACTACAGGTGCATGCCACCACACCCAGCTAATTTTTGTAGTTTTAGTAGATACGAGGTTTCACCATGTTGGCCAGGATGGTCTCGATCTCTTGACCTCGTGATCCGCCCACCTCAGCCTCCCAAAGTGCTGGGATTACAGGCGTGAGCCACCACGCCCGGACGCAGGTTTGTTTTTAAGAACCAAATGTCCTCAGTTCTACAATTTGCAAAGCCAGGTTAGAACGTAGAATGTAGAAATATACTACAGGTGAAGCCCATTACCCCTAGGCTGAAGACACATCAAAACTGCTATGCTGCATCAATATCTTTTTATGCCGCCCTGGGCTGTTTACTTGTTATCTGCTTTATGGGAATAATTTTTAATGTAATCACTGTCAGGGGTTACAAAGGAATCAGGAGAATAAAACGTGCCTTTTCTTTTTCAGCTGGATAAAATATAAAAGTCATCTTTTCTTTCTTTGATGTATCATGGATTTTGTTGTTATTTAAGAATGTGGGCATTTCCTTCTGGGCTTTTCAGGAGGAGTGCTTTACCACTTTTCACCATGTGGGGGCTCTACCCAGCTGCACTATTGAGCGCAGTTTTGCACATTCTCTGAGATAGGACTAATTCCTAGGGCTTCAGTGATGCTGTGGGCATTTTTGCTGCAAGATCTGAAGCCTGCGGACAGCCATCTCTGGTGAGAACTTAATTTTGGATACTTTGAAAATTCAAGGATTTGTATTTCGTCCCTAGTTTTTGTTGAAGGCTTAGGCCCAAGGAGTATTTTTGAGCTGAATTTTGCTCACTACTGAGGCCCTGTAAGATTCCATCTTCATTAGAGCTGGACCTACACACCACTGGGACCTGTCCTTGGAAAGATGCTCCAATACTGTTTATTTGCCAGATTCTCTTTTAGCTTGATTGCCTGCCAAGCAGACTTGGAGCAGTCAGAAGAAAAAAAGTATTAGCCCTAAGAAATAATAAAAGCCAAAACATTCATTGAGCACTTTCTTTGCTGAGTACTATTTAAAATAAGTTATCAAATGAAATAATTTGATCTTCATAAAACTCCTATGATGTAGGTGCTATTAGTATGCCTATTTGCAGATGGGAAAACAGGCTTCAGGAGAGAGGTGAGAACCTCCTTGCACACCACTGACTAGGAACAGAAATAGGATTTGGACCCAGGCGGTCAGACACCAGAGTCCACACCCCGGACCTCTGTGCTACACTGCCTCACCATGCCCAAGCATACTGAAAAGTGTGTGTCCTATACACTGATTCTATGGTAACTCATCTGTCGTAGGACTCTCGTTTGACTAAGACAGGTAACTAAAATTTTTTTTTTAAGTGGCACTTACAATTTCTGCACATGTTGAACAGTAGCTGAGTTGTTGAGATTTCTTGAAAACTGGTCTCAGAGCTCTTTGTTTGAAACATTTGTCACAGGAGCCAAATACATTAACTAGGAAGGTCTGATCACACATCTTTCACCCAAGATGAAGCTGAAAAAAGGTGAAAAGAAGGGAGGGGGTGTTAGAAAAGCAATGGTTTTAGCTTTCTAAAACCTCTTCTTGCTTGTACCATGGTAGCTATTCAATGTCTACATATGGTATGCAGTTAATTTATCACCTTTCAACTATTACAACATGCTGGGTCAATACAACTCATTTATTTAATCAGTTAGAAAGCATCAGACAATAGGTTTTCTGAACTTAACGTGTCTAACCGGTTTTTTGGCAGCTGGCAGACAGAGTCAGGATTGATCCTTGCAGCGCAATATCAATTCTGTGAGGTTTCACAGTGGAAAACGTTGTTGTAATGGATGCTATAATTTAAAACTTTTAAAAACATTCCTCCTCTCAGGGTGAACTTTTAGAGTAAATATAAGGGTCAGCAAATGGTGGAGCCTGACCCCAACCAAACCCAGGAGGCTAAAGTGTGGTGTGGGTTCCCTGCAAGGCAAGCACCCACTTATTAAACATTTGACAGCCACAGACCCAAGGTCCCTGTCTGTTCACAGGGAAGTCAACAGACGGGCCCAGGCCGCTGCAGGGAGACAGCCTTGAGGCAGCACAAGCATCTAGTGGTTAAAGGGACAGGCTCTGGCTGCCTGGTCCTGGCCTGCCACTGAGTCTACTCACCTGACCTCTCTGAAGTTTGGTTTTGCTAATCTATCAAGTGGAGATCTTAAAACCTACCCTCTGGGGTTGTCAGGAGAGTGAGTCAGTGCATAAAGCTCAAGGCCAGTAATAGAGGGAGTGCACCAACAAGGTTGTGCTGCTCTGAGTGGCAGCAGTGGTAGGAACGATGGCTGCCTTGGGAAAGAGGGACAGGGGCAGGGATAGGGTGGGGGGTGGGATGCCAAGGAAAGAATGAGCGGAGCCTGTGACAGTGGTTCAGGCAAGATGTGAGGCAGTCCTGGACTAAGGGTGAGAAAGTAACTTAATGCAAATCCTTTCAAATTATCAGGCCCAGGGAGACTTGAAAAAGAGATGGTGGCTGGGTACTGTGGCTCACATCTGTAATCCCAGCACTTTGGAAAGTTGACAGCGGAGGATCGCTTAAGTCCAGGAGTT
>NW_016107640.1:1591728-1631412 GCF_001604975.1 Cebus imitator | reverse complement strand
CAGTGGCCTAGCAAACATGGCAAAACCCTCGGCTCACTGCAACCTCCGTCTCCTGGGTTTAAGCGATTTTCCTGCCTTGGCCTCCCAAGTAGTTGGGATTACAGGCATGCACCACTATGCCAACCTAACTTTCAGTAGAGACAGGGTTTTGTCATGTTTGCTAGGCTGGTCTCGAACTCCTGACCTCAAGTGATCCGCCCACCTCAGCCCTCCCAAAGTGCTGGGATTACAGCTGTGAACTACCACACCTGGCCTCATCTCTTCAAACTGCTTGCTATTGGCACAAGTAGCTAAAAATAACCTAATAATGCCACACTGAACACTATAACCCACACCCTATAGTAAATGTATAGCCAATCACTAATCTATGTTATTTCTGTAAACCAATGAGAATTCCTGACAACCTCGTATCAGCCCACTCTCTGTCCCCCTTTTTTGCCTTTAAAAAATGGCTTGTAACAAAGGCCAGAGATCATGTCCAAGGTTACTTGGGTGTGAGCCATTCAGGCATCTGTCCTCACTTTGGCTCAAGTAAACTCCTTAAATCTTGTTTTGTGCTACAACTTCTTCCTTTTAGGTCCACAAAGCAATGTAGTGGATGGACTTGGACCATGCTTAGGAAAGAGAAGGAGAAGGAACTGGACTTGGTGTGTGGGGTCCAGGAAAGGGAGGTGTCAGTGCTGTGACCTATATTTCTTTGGGAGACCAAGGGGTTCTGGTTGCCATTGTTGCGATAAGGACAAAGCAGTTAATGAGTTAATAGGGAAGGGAGCAGCTGGTATGGCTTTGTCAATTTGGTAGGTGTTCCAAAGAGTGAGCTTCGTCAAGATTCAAAGAAATGACCCCCTGAACATAAAGATATTTGGGGGCACTGGTGTGAATATTCCTTTTGTTTTTTTTTGGAGATGGAATCTCACTCTGTCACCCAGGCTGGAGCGCAATGGTGTGGTTTCGGCTCACTACAACCTCTTCCTCCTGGGTTCAAGTGATTCTCCCACCCTAGTCTCCCAAGTAGCTGGGACTACAGGTGTGCACCACCACACCCGGCTAATTTTTGTATTTTTAGTAGAGACAGGTTTTCACCATGTTGACCAGGCTGGTCTAGAACTCCTGACCTTATGATCTGCCCACCTCAGCCTCCCAAAGTGTTGGGATTACAGGTATGAGCCACTGCGCCCAGCTAAAGCCTTATGGGGAAGCCCCCCACCGTTACTGTTTTTTCTGAGATGGAGTCTCACTCTGTCCCCCAGGCTGGAGTGCAGTGGCCCTATCTCAGCTCATTACAACCTCCACCTCCCAGGTTCAAGCAGTTCTGTGCCTCAGCCTCCCGAGTAGCTGGGATTACAGGCACCCACCACCATGCCCACTAATTTTTTGCATTTTTAGTAGAGACGGGGTTTCACCATGTTGGCCAGGCTTGTCTTGAACTCCTGCCCTCATGATCCACCCGCCTTGACCTCCCAAAGTGCTGGGATTACAGGTGTGAGCCACCACACCCGGCCTGGTCTGAATATTTCAAGAGTCAAATTTGAGAGGGATATATTTATGGGGAGGTGACAGTGGGGACATTTCGGATAAGGAACATCTGCCATGTGGAGCCCACCCTGGGGCTGGAGAGAGAATGGGGAGCTCATGAGTTGGGCTGAGCTCCTACAGTAAAGGGGCGGCCAACACAGTTCCAGAGACCTCTAGGCAACAAAAGGCATACAGGGCACCCCTTTGAGTCAACAGCTCACAAGAAAACCAGCTACCAACTGCCACAGTGTCCAGCCCTTGCCTCTCAAAACTACCCTGGGAGGGAGGCAGGACATCTGTGTTGCAGCTGAGGAAAAGCAGGCAGATTAAGCAAGTTCAAGGTCAGCAGCAGAGCTGAGTCTGTAACACTCCTTTCAAGCTAGCACGGTCAAGCTGCATGGTTTTGTCACAAAAGGTGAGTTAACGAGAAAGGGCCCGCCCTGAAGAGCCTGGCCCACCGTGGGGCTTGGTGGCTGTTGCACCCCATTCCGCAGCCCTGTAAAGGCAGCCAGCAGCAAGGTCGGGCTGAGCACTCCCAGTAATTGCATTAGGACGGTGAGCCACGAGCTGTTAAGCAAGGGAGCTGCGTCATCCATGTGGATTATTCCAGCATTTGTGCTTCCAGAAGTAGGTCAGAGAGAGAGAAGGGACGGCAGAAAAACAAACCAGGTTAAGAGATTGCTGTGTTCTGGAGAAGAGGAAATGAGCTCGACTGAAGAGCAGCTACAGGAACAGAGGGCGAGAGGAAGCCACGGCACCAAGTGGAGGAGGAATGGAAGGATGGCTGGGAGGCACGGGAGAGAAAGACAAGTAGAAAAGAGGGCCGATGTTCCGTATCTAGAGAGAGGCAATGTTTTTCTTCTCAAATTACATTTTGAATTTTTTCAAATTATAAAAGATACTTACATGATTCATT
Organism: Cebus imitator; assembly: GCF_001604975.1. Taxonomy (NCBI): domain Eukaryota; kingdom Metazoa; phylum Chordata; class Mammalia; order Primates; family Cebidae; genus Cebus; species Cebus imitator. The sequence goes on along the minus strand of NW_016107640.1, from coordinate 1,628,981 downwards.
ATAAATAACTGGAAACAGAGGGCTGAGCGTGGTGGCTCACACCTATAATCCCAGCACTTTGGGAGGCCGAGGTGGGTGGATCACTTGAGGCCAGGAGTTTGAGACCAGCCTGACCAACATGGTGAAACGCCATCTCTACTAAAAATATAAAAATTAGCCCGGCGTTGTGGCACAAACCTGTAATCCCAGCTACTCGGGAGTCTGAGGCAGAAGAATCACTTGAACCCCGGAGGCAGAGGTTGCGGTGAGCAGAGATCACGCAACTGTACTGCAGCCTGGGTGACACAGTGAGACTCCATCTCAAGAATAATAATAATAATAAAAATAAATAAACAACTGGAAACAGAAGGACAAGAAGAGGTGAAAGTAATCGCCCAAATGCCCTACACCAACAAATAACTGACCTGCTGGCATGTTGTTTTCTTCTAGTGTCTTTAGAGGGATATATGTGTGCAATTTTTAAAAAATTGGAATTGTATGCCACATGTTATTTTAACTTACATAATAGCATTTTCATCTTCATGTCATTGCATATTCCTGGAAAACACCATTTTTTTAATGGAGACTCCGATTTTTGAGTCATATGGGCCTTAAGTCATATCACATAGCTAGCATTTTAGACCTGACTGGTTAAACATGGGCAAGCTACAAACTAAATTTAAAGATTTTTAAACTGTAAATGTCATACATGTGCATTGTAGAAAGTTTGCGGGGGGGTGGAAGGTACAAGGAAGAAATAATCACCTATAATCCCACCACTCAGAGAAACTTCTTTTTACATTTTGGTGTATGCAAGAATAGATTTGAGATCACTGACGTCATACCGTCCATTATACTGATTACGTTTCTATATCTTGATGCTTTTCACTTAGTATTTATATCACGAGCTAAATTTAATTTTAGTACATTCTGTCGTACTTACTGTCAATAATCCTTTTTATGATGAGGAAATTTTTCACAGCTAGAGCCAGTGTTTCGATGAGCATTTTGGTAAGAAAGACCAAAATGCCCCATTTAACAAGATTTGACATGAAGTTGCTCTGCAGTAGGAGTTCATAGAACTTCTCAAACCTTCCCCTAATAACCTTATGCCAAGCAGACTTTCTTTGATATCTGTTTTGCCTAAATATATGGCTTAAAAATTCCCACAGAAATACATATTTAAAAAGAACCAATATCAAAGATGAGAAAGCGAAACTTGAACCCCCATCACATGCGCTGCATTTTCACTGCCCTTATTTAGTTTGCTGCTTCTTCTTCCAGACTTTTCTGGCACAAACACAAAGATACAGCTTTGGTAGTCACGCAAATAGGGTGACTTGCTTTCTTCATCTGGCTTATTCTGTTAATACTTATAGATCTACCTTTTTTGGTAATAGGTTCAGCATTATTCTATACTATGGAGTGTCATAATTTATTAAACCAACTTCCTCTGTTTGGATACATAGGGCATATCCAGTTTTTACTTTGAAAATAATGCTTCATTAACTCAATTAAAAATGGACAAAAGGACCTTCATACACATTGCTGGTGGGAAGGTAAAATGGGGTAGTCATTTTCCAATGGTACAGCTGTGGGAAATGGTTCGGCAGTTATTCAAAACGTTTAATATATAGCTGTTACCATATGACCCCACAATCCTACTTCTAGATATATACCCAGGATAATTGAAAATATATGTTCACTGGCTGGGTGTGGTGGCTTACACCTGTAATCCCAGTACTTTGAGAGGCCAAGGTGGGTGGATCACCTGAGACCAGGAGTTTAGACCAGCCTGGGCAACATGGTGAAACCCTATCTCTACTATAAAAAAATTAGCTGGATGTGGTAGCAGGCACCTGTAACTTCAGCTGCTTGGGAGGCTGAGACATGAGAATCGCTTGAACTTGCGGGGGCGGAGGTTGCAGCGAGCCAAGATTGTGCCACTGTGCTCCAGCCTGGGCAACACAGTGAGACTCGGTCTCAAAAAAAAAAAAGGAACGAGAAAAAGAAAATGTATGTTCACATAAAAAAATGTACCTACAAATATTCATGGCAGCATTATTAGCCAAAGGTGAAAGCAACTCAAGTGTCCACCAACTGACAAATGAATAAACAAAATGTCTATCCTCCAGTAGACTGCTATTCAGCAATAAAAAAGAATGAAATTCGGACACACGCTACAACATGATCAAACCTGAAAAATACTATCCCACTATCCCATGAAAGAAGCCAGACACAAAAACGCCATGTATTATATAATTTCACTGATGTGAAGTGTAAAGGATCAGCAAATCCAGAGAGACAGGAAGCAGATGAATAGTTGCAAGGTGGAGGGAAGAGGGAATAAGGAGGAAGGAGGGAATTGGGATGGGAGCGACTGCTTAATGGCTATGAGAATTCTTTTTTGGGGTGATGAAAATACTCTGGAATTAGTGGCAATGGATGCAAATTCTTGTAAATAAACTAAAAAACCACTGAAATATATGTTTTTAAATGATGGCTTTTAAAACGTGAAACTAAATGTGTGGACATCATATCTCAACAAATATTTTTTAAATGGACAAAAGGCTTGCACAGCCACTTCACAAATGAGGATACTTACATGGTCAATAAACATATAAAAGTTGCTCATTATCATTAGTCATCAAAGAAATACAAACTACAACGAGATACAACTACTTATTCATCAGAAAACTTACAAAGCCTGACAACGCGAAGTGTAGGCAAGGATGCAGAGCCTGGAACTGCCTTTCTCTGCTGGTGGGAGTAGAAGTCGGTACAACCAATGTAGAAAACTGGTCAACAGGACCTACTGAAGTGAAATGCATATATTCTGTGACCAAGCAATTCTACTCCTGCATACGTACACCGCAGAAAATAATGCTTATTTCCTAAAAACAAAACAACCCATAAAGCTCATAGCAGCTTTATTCACAGAAGGCCTAAACTAGAAAGACCCAAATGTTCACTAGTTGTAGACTAAACTGTGAAATGGACATAGAATAATAAAGAACAAACTGATACACACAACAACGTGGACGTATCTCAGACTTAAAACTACAAAAACCTCTTTCTAACCCCATACGCTGTACTCACAGGCTTTCGTTGTCATGTGTCATCTGTATCAAATTTTAAAACTGACTTAGCAATTTTAAGCATGCTTAATTTCTTTCCTGATGCCAATATTAATGTTAAAAACCCTTTACTATTTCAAAATAAATTCATGTGTATTGTATGAGTTAGATTCAACAGATTAACAACAACAAAACCCCTCACCCATGCTCCCACCACACAGAAAGACCTGCTAACACTGTGGCCTGGACTCATCTGGATGCTTTTCTGAGCATTTCAAAAGCTGGAGTATTTTAACCAGAAGATCAGCGTGCACATACCTTCTGAAGTCAGCACTGGGAGCCGCAGGGCAGACAGTGAGAGGTGAGGACTAGCAAACTGAGGTGAAGCACCTCGCTTGCCCACCGGCTAATCTCCTTATCTTCTCAGCCTGCTTCCTTCCTCCACTTCACTTCCATGCTCCCTCCTGGGTGCGTGCTGCCATCTGCATCCCTCACTCCCTGGAACCTTCCACCCAGCCCTGCTGTGGAGGGAGAACTTGGCAGGTTTGACCTCTGTGTCTGCGCCCTCACTGAGCAACCCTCACAGTCACCTGGGTTGCATGTTCTTAACATTTCTCTATTTTGATCTCCTTGTCACTGACAGCTTTGTAGAACTGATCAGGACTGTGAGGTGAGTGCCTGCCTCTTCCTGTTTTTCCATACATAAACTCCTCAGTCTCCACAGGTCTCCTTGTCCCCACCATGACCTACTTTTTCCCATGCTCGACTCCCCACCACACACACAGCGTCCTCCAACAGGACTTTGCTTCCTCAGTTCTCTTCCACCTCATCAGCAGCAGGATGAAGGCAGGGATGTGGATGTGTTACCTGCCCTCTGGGCCTCACAGGCCAACAGAGGAAATGGGAGACAATTCTGGCTTCCAGCCCAGGGTTAAGTGCTATGAAACAGGTATGAATCCTGAGTTACGGAAGCCAAAAATCAATAGTGATGGCTTCTCACGGTGTGGGGAAGGTCTAGAAAGGGCATGGAGGCCACAGCTCAGGATCAGAAACCCAGCCAATTCTCTGCCAAGTAGCCCCTCATTCTGACAGTGTGGAAGCCCCCTGGAGACACAGCCTGAGCCAGCACTTATGACGTTTACTTCCTCTCTAAACATTCTAATATACTTTAAATATTACAAATCTATAAAGATTCTAGCATCTTTCAGCATAACCCTAAAGAAAGGCATAAAACTTGTGCACTTAAAAGACACATCATCTCACAATGAAAGAATCTGACCCAATTCATTTGGTAATTAATTTTATTGATTAAAGTATTACAAAGTTCTACTTTTCATTTTTTCATGCACAATGTATTGAAATGAGCTAAACGAAATCACTTATAATATGAAAAGACATTATTACATATTAGCAGGGTGATACTGCTTCATAATCATGTATTATTCCTACTCCTAAGGCACAAGTCTGTATTATAGAATCACAGCTATCACCTGTGACTGTTGGGATTCTTGGGTGGTAACAGAACAGTACTGGATCTGCGGGTCAGAGACTAGGAGTGCTGATCAAATGAGGTTCTGGGCTCTGAAAGGGAGGAATGAGAAGGTGTGCCGGGACAAGGAATAGCCAGCCAGTTCCCATAAAACTTGGGAAACACAGATTTCTCAAAAGCAGGTTCTGACATAATTTTTTAGTTACTTTTATGAGAATATTTAAAAATAAATACATTGAAATGCTGATTAGAGAGAGAAAATAATTTAGGTTGCATTTCTAAACTTAGTTTTTTTAAAAAAGTTATTGTATGAAAGGTATTAAACAATAAAAAATTATGATGAATATATTGGCAGGTAAGATTTGAAGAAAAGTTCTTTCAGAGAAGAATAAATGACATGGCAATTAAGCTTTAATAATATATTACTTTTAAATAGACATATACATAAAAATACTTCCTGTGATTCATCTCAGATTGAACATTCTCTTAAAAATTAGAAGGGTCTAAAATAAACATTTTAAAATGCAGGGCATTTTCAGTAAAAAGAGTTCATGAAAACCTTCGCAACCCCAGCAGGCATGGGGCAAGAGAGCTTTTGGCAGGCCATGGTGGCCAAATGGGATTATTTCCTGGAAGACTGAGTCCTGCAATCCACTTGTGACTCTGTAAATGTACCCAGGCTCCACATGAACCTCAGAAAACTTGGAAGCCACTGTGTTCCCAGATCTCACTCCTGCTTGGTAAGGGCGCTGCCACAAGACAGAACAGATCAAGAGGCATGTGGAAGAAAACATGAGCCCTCCAGGAATTTCAGTAAAAACCAGCTGAGATTCGAGAGTGAGACATGGCTTTTCTAACTATAGCTGTGTGTGTGAATTCTTACAAAATTACAGCAGCAGCACTGTCACTGTGAGTGAGAAATGACATGGTCCATTTGGGAAAAGTTTATTTTCTTCCTTAAATCACATTCCAATTTCCACTGCCAATTAATAAACCACATCCCTCATACTGAACCTTCACTTAGCTTTTGAGGAAAAAGTGCACTGACTTTTTTTTTGAGGCAGAGTCTCACTCTGTGGCCCATGCTGGAGTGCAGTGACACAATCTCAGCTCACTGCAAACTCTGCCGCCTGGGTTCAAGCGATTCTCTTGCCTCAGCATCCCGAGTAGCTGGGATTACAGGTGACTGCCACCATGCCTGGCAAATTTATGTAGTTTTTAGTAGAACTGGGGTTTCACCACCTTGGCCAGGCTGGTCTTGAACTCCTGACCTTGTGATCCACCCACCTCAGTCTCCCAAAGTGCTGGGATTGCAGGTGTGAGCCATTGTGCCCAGCTAGTGCACTGACTTTTTCTCCTGCTATAACCTATTCAGAAAGCCGAGCTTGAAACTGCTAGGGATTTGAATCATTTCGAGAGCATGTGGAGAGGGGGTAAAGGGAAATGTGACTTGAAAGAGATATTTGGTATCCAACATCAGCTGTGATGAATCCTCCCGGCTGCTTAGGAGAGCCTGAAATTAGAATCAGAGGACAAATGAACATGTTCTGCTTTACTGCTACCTGAAAGTCAAGGCAAAACACAACTATCTCTAGTGAAGAACTCCTTGCACAATCACGTGAAATGACATACATCAGAGCTTTTTAACAATGGCACAATTCCAAAGGCTAGCCAGGGCTTGCAGATCAGCTCCATGAACAATTAACTTGCTCTGTTTCACTTCAGAAGTTCATTTCCCATGGGATGAGCTGACGATAAATCTGTTTTCTATTCAAATCTGTTCTCATGGCATAATTCTAAGCTCAAACATGAGTAGATTTGAAGTATTCCATTTTTATTGAATCCCTTCTTCTTCATTCATAGGTTTGCAACCTTTTTGGTCTCAGGACCGCTTTATACTAAAAAATTACCAAGGTCCCAAAAGCTTTTGTGTATATGAGTATGACTATTGGTATCTGCCATATTAGTAATTGATTTATTAATTCATTAAAATAAGCTGAATACATGTTAAACATAAGTTTCCAAAACAAAGACAATTTAGTGAGAAGTGGCATTTTCTATTTTTGCAAATCTCTTTAATGTCTGACTTAATATATGATTCTATTATCAAATATATAACCATATATTATATATGCCATATTTTAATATATGCCATATTATATACATATCATATATTATATATCTGCTTTGCATTCAATATGTTGTGATATGTTATTTTGGTTGAAGTACATGAAGAAAATCCACAGGTCTGTATTTAGAAAACTGAAGTTTTCAGACCTTCCTGAAAATGTCTCAAGGACTTCCAGGGATTCTTGAGACAGACTTGGAGAACTGCTGCCCTTGAGTTCATTAGGGGAGAAACTTTAGGAATTATATAAGAAAAAATGGTTATGCAAATGATTTTAAAAGAAAAATAATCTCTGTTTCCATTCAGCCTCTGCCCATTTTCACAGTATTCAAAGATCAATAAGAAATAAGACACGTTGAAGGAATACAGCAAGGGAGTCATGATTTTGGTGTTTTTATTCCCTTCCCACTCGGACTACGGTGGATTCTGAAAATGTTCACAGGAAAATTTCCTGCTTACTTTGAGATGGGTGTCTTTCATGTGTATAGGTGGGTAAATGTATTTTAATCCTGGATTTCTATTTTTATTTTATTATTTTTGAACAGTCCTTGCAAATCCTGGATTTCTATAATGTTAATTAAATACCAACATCTTATACGATAGTTAGGAGGTAAAATTAAGAGGCACAGCCTTAAGAATCTCACCTGTACTTTGCGAACAAAGGATGGAGTCACCCTCTTCTCAAAGTCATCTATAGGTGTGTATGAATTAAGGATCTTTATGATCTGCAAACATTACACAACATTGTGTCAGACCATGCAAAATAATAACTCTGTTCATAAAATAATGGTTCTGGTCATTGGGAACCATTGGGAAGCACAGGTGGTTCTTTTAGCCTATAATTTGGCCCAGGAATCCTGTGTTACCTATTTTAAAGAAAAGACAACAAGGGGGAAAAAGTGCCACAGGGAGTAAAGGCAAATCAGACAGTCATATTGTAAGAGGGGCTTCTTTAAGCTTCCCCACCTCCCATGTGCCCACCCCTCCACATACACATTTGTGAGTTTAGTGGGCAGGGAATGCATCACAGACATTTGTCTGTATGTGTGTATGTGATTTTTTTTTTTTTTGAGATAGGGTCTCCCTTTATTGCCCAGGCTGGGGTGCAGTGCCATGATCACGGCTCACTGCAGCCTCGAACCCCTGGATTCATGCGATCCTCCTGGCTCGGCCTCCCAAGTAGCTGGGACCAAAGGTGTGTGTGGTATCATACCCAGCATTTTTTTTGTTTGTTTTGGTAGAGACGGCGTCTTGCTAGTTGCGCAGACTGGTCTCAAACTCCTAGGCTCAAGCAATTCTTGCACTTCGGCCTCTCAAAGTGCTGGGATTATAGCTGTGAGCCACCTTGCCCAGCCCATTTCTGTGTTTTTAAGACCTAGAGTTAGTATTTAACAAATATTAGATAAAAGGGTGGGCCGTGGGTGATAGGTATGCTCCTGAGAGAACAGGCAGAATCAGGGTGCTCACAGCTGGCTAAGCCAAGAAAGGTAATGCCCACTGCACTGATGTGTCAGGGAAGAGCCAGGGAGACACTAAGCAAGCCTGGTCACCTGCACAGCAGACAGTGAGGTGCAGCATTCGTAGATCTCTTTGGCATCGCTGTCTGTGGTCTTCTTGACCTGAAGCAACCAGGCTGCCTGAGAGAGGGGCTCCAAAGTTTCCTTTGCTAAGCTGTTCTGCAAATTCTTATCTTTAAGCCATTCTTCTAAGTAGCTGATATTGCACCTGGAGGGAAAGGCAGAAAAACAGGGAACACTTTAGGGAAGCGTGCCAGGTCCCCCTTTGTGTCCCGAGGGGGCACCAGAGTTCGGTGAGTTTCTCATGTGTAAAGTGAGGGGGTTGGACTGATGGTCAGCTCTCCTAATCCATAGTGCACAGACTCATGGTGGTCTAGGCTGAGGGGCTGGAACAGCTATAGACATTGGGGAAAATCTGAGCAAAGAACAGTGATTGTAATCACTTATGAAACAGAATTTGGAAAATCAATTAAATGAAAGAAACTAATATTTGAAGAGAAGACTTCCGTATGTATAAAAAATTGGTTTCCTCTTCCTGAACCGGCAGAAATCTTCCAATCAGTGAAAGCTTTCTTTCAGTCAACTGCAGTTTTTATTCTTATTTCTGTCACAACCCAAAATATCCATCACCTGATGAATGAATGAACAAACTGTGGCATTATCCATACAATGGAATATTATTCAGCAATAAAAAAGGAATGATGTGCTGCTATCTGCTACATAGATGAACCTTCCAAACATTATGTAAGTGAAAGAAGCCATCCACAAAAGATAACATTTTATGATTCCATTTATTTTTAAATGTCCAAAGCAAAATCGGTAGAGAAAGAAAACACAATAGTGGTTCCTAGGTTGGGCGGTGTAGGGAGTTGGGGTGGGGGATGAGGGTGGCTGTTAATTGCTGTAAGGTTTTGTTCTGGAGGGATGAAAAAGTCCTAAAATTACATTATGGTGATAATTGCACAACTATGTAAATATATCGAAACCAGTTGAACTATACACTTTGTTATTTTTGAGACTGAGTCTCCCTCTGTCACCCAGGTGGGAGGGCAGTGGCCCGATCATGGCTCACTGCAGTCTCCACCTCTCAGGTTCAAGCGATTCTCCTGCCTTAGCCTCCTGAGTAGCTAGGATTACAAGCACCTGCCGCTACGCCTGGATCATTTTTGTATTTTCAGTAAAGGCAGGGTTTCACAATGTCAGCCAGGCTGGTCAACTCCCGTCCTCAAGTGATCTCAGCCTCCCAAAGTGCTGGGATTACAGGTGTGAGCCACAGTGCCCTGCCTGAACTATGTGTTTTAAACAGGTAAACTGTATAGTATATAAATTACATACCAATGAAACTGCTAAAAAAAAATTGAGTGTTGAATAAAGTGATCTTTAAAGTCCGTTCCAGCTCTGGGCCAGGCATGGTGGCTCACACCTGCAATCTCAGCACTTTGGGAGGCCAAGGCAGGCAGATCACTTGAGGTCAGGAGTTTAAGACCAGCCTGGCCAATATGGCAAAACCCTGTCTCCACTAAAAATACAAAACATTAGCTGGGCGTTGTGGCATACACCTATAATCCCAGTGGAGGCCGAGGCAAGAGAATCACTTGAACCTGGGAAGCAGAGGTTGCAGTGAGCTGAGATTGTGCCACTGTACTTCAGCCTGGGTGACAGACTGAGACTGTCTCAAAATAAAGTCAGTCAGCCCCAGCTCTGACCGTAAGGATTACCAGTGCCCCATGTAGGTCTTCTTTCTGGTTGTAACATTTGGACAGTGACGCTGAATTAATGTATTCCACAGGATAGTGGGTGTGAGAAAACATCTCTTGCACTGGTTCTCACTATCCTCCATTTTTGCATTGTTACTTTTGTCCCACTAGTTTGAGTTCTTATTACTTTTAGTTTTTATTACAGGTTTCTAATGGGCTTCCCATCTTAGCTCTTCTAATTCATCCTATTCAAATCTGGGTGCAGTCCTTTCTAAAATCTGAATTTTCAGCATGTTAATTCTCCCACTCAAAGATGTGCGGTGGGGTTTCAGTTCCTGGTGAGATGGAGTAAGCACACTCCATCTAGGCTGTCCCACTGAATGCAGCTATAAAGCCTGGACAGAATGCATTGGGCAGCTTATTTGAGGACTTGGAAAAGCAAACGGTATCTGGTGTATTGGGGAAGATGACGAGAATTTGAAGTACTTCAAAATCAAAGGTGAGATTGATTATCAGTCTTCCCCTCTGCTAGTCACTGGCCTCATCTCACCAGTTTGAAACTCAGAAGTAAGCATCAATGCCAACAAAGACCTCCAGGGGGAGCCCTCTGGTTCTGGCTCATGGAACTGAAAAGGGGCCTCCTAATGCTCAGAGAGACAGGAGAAATGTCCTTTTTCCCTCCCATTTTTCTCTATTCTCTCACGCTCAAGTTCCAAACAATCCCATGTCGACAGTGTTGGCAAAGAAGGCCAGGAGGAACCTAAAACTCGAAGAGAAGGGACACTTCCTTTCCAACTGGAGGAGCTGTGGTTCGAGGTTCTCTCTTTGCCCTCACTCTGGGCCCCAGATGGGGACATCTGTAGTAAGTACACTGCAGAGCAAGTTAGGGAAAGCTCCAGTTTTCTAGCTGAAGCACCAAAAAGCGGGCAGAAAGTAATAGGAATGCTGCAGAAAGGGAGGAGCCTGGGAAAGTTGAGTAAAGCAGTTTGTTAAAGTTCTTTATTAACTCCTGGGTTTATTCCTGAACCCATGCATGAATCTGACCGTAAACAGCATACACAGACTTTCAGGACTGAACTATGAAACATACCGTTACCCAAGTTCCAGGCTGGCCACTGTTTCTCACACATATGAAACAGACCCAAGGAGCACCTCAAAACCCTTACACATGGAAATGATATGAGAACCACAAAACATAGAGGACGGTCATAACTTGCAGCCTGGACCCAAGTGGGTTGCTCACCTGATGAAAATATCGACATTCTCCATATGATTTAAAGGCTTAGAGTCTTGGCTGGGCGCAGTGGCTCACACCTGTAATCCCAGCACTTTGGGAGGCCGAGGTGGGTGGATCAGTTGAGATCAGGAGTTCGAGATCAGCCTGGCCAACATGGTGAAACCCAGACTCTACTAAAAATACAAAAATTAGCTGGGCGTGGCAGTGGGTACCTGTAATCTCAGCTACTTGGGAGGCGGAGGCATGAGAATCGCTGGAACCCAGAGGTGGAGATCATGCCACTGCACTCAAGCCTGGGCGACAGAGCGAGACTCAGTCTCAAAAAAATAAAATAAATAAAGACTGCATAATACAGTATTTTAAAATGTTCAATATACAATTCAAAATTGGCATATGAAGGACCAGAAAGATCTCAACTCACATTAAACAAAACAACTAATAGGAGTCAACACTGCAATGACCCAGATATTCACATTATCTGATCAAGACTTTAAAGAAGTTATCACAAAAACCATCTAGAAAGTAAAGCCAAACTCTCTTGCCATGAATCAAAAGATATAAAGTCTCAGAAAAGAAACAGAAGATACAAAGAAAAACCAAATGGAAATTTTAGAATTGAAAAATACAATAATAGAAATAAAAGAATAAGAGATGACAGAGCAGAGTCAGTGAACTTGAAAGGATTAATAGAGATCATCCGATCTGAACAGCACAGAAGAAAAGAACTAAGAAAAGGAACAGAACTTTAGAGACCTGTGGGACAATAATGAAAAGTCTTTAACAACTGATTCACGGAAGTTCCAGAAAGAGAAGACGGAGAGTATGATACAGACAAAATATCTGAAAAAATAGTGGCTGACAATGTACCAGATTTGGTGAATGGCCAGATTCAAGAAGCTCAGGAAATTCCAAAGAGGCTAAACCCAAAGAAATCCATACCCAGACACATCACAAACTGAAAAACTAAAGATAAAAAAAAAAAAAAATCTTAAAAGCAATCAGAGAAAAATCATGCATTATTTATGGGGAAACAGTAATTCAAATGACTGTGGATTTCTTATCTGAAACCACAGTAGTTAAAAAAAAAAAAGCAAAACATTTTTAAAGTGGTGAAAGAAAAGAACTGTCAATCTAGAATTCCTCATCCTACACACACGCCTTTAGGAATAAAGGTAAATGAAGACATTTTCAATGAAAGAAAACAAAGAATTTAATGCCAATGAACTTGCTCTAAAAAGAAGGGAAATTATATCAAAACGAGACTTGGAAAAAAAATGAGACTTGGAACATTAGGAACGAAGAAACAACAGAACTGGTAAATACCTGGTTGAGTACAACAGACTATTCTTCTCTTACTGAGTTCTTTAAAATGTGTTTAATGGTTGAAAACTAAAATTATAATATCGTATTGTAGAGTTTTTGATGTATGTAGATCTAATATATAAGATCACTACAACATAAAGCAGGACGGCCAAAGGGGCCTACGTGATGGTAAGATTTCTACAGTCCACTTGATATGGTAAGATATTGATTCTAAATAGACTGTGAAAAGTTAAGTATGTGTACTGGAATCCCTAGAGCAACAACTAAGAAAAAAAGAAAAGATACAGGCCGAGTGTGGTGGCTCGTGCCTGTAATCCCAGCACTTTTGGAGGCCGAGTCAGGTGGATCATGAGGTCAGAAGCTCAAGACCAGCCTGACCAACATGGTAAAACCCTGTCTCTACTAAAAATACAAAAATTAGCTGGGCATGGTGGCACATGCCTGTAATCCCAGCTACCCAGGAGGCTGAGGCAGGAGAATTGCTTGAACCCGGGGGGGGGAGGTTGCAGTGAGCCAAGATCACACCACTGCACTCTAACCTGGGGGACAGAGTGAGACTCCGTTTAAAAAAAAAAAAAAAAAAAAAAAAAAAAAAAAAAAAAAAAAAAAAAAAAAAAAAAAAAAAAAAAAAAAAAAAAAAAAAAAAAAAGATACAAAGGGATAATACTTAAAAAAAATACATAATTTAGAAAAGGATACTAAAAAATTTCAAATAACCCAAAAGAAGCAGAAATAGAAAACTGGAGAAATGAAAACTGAAGGAACAAATAGAAAATAAGATAGTAGTTCTAAATATAAATATTATTTTACATTAAAATGATCTAAGCATTCCAATTCAGAAGCATATATTCCAGCCTGAGCAACACAGTGAGACCTGTTTCTACAAAAATGGCGTATGCCTGTAGTACCAGCTATTTGTGGGCCTGAGGAGGGATGCTCGCTTGAACCCAGGAAGTCAAGGCTGCAGTGAGCCATGATCATACCACTAGACTCCAGCCTAAGTGACATAGTGAGACCCTGACTCCAAAAACAAAAACAAAATAAAGAAGCAGCAGCATAGATTGTCAGGTTGGATTAAAAAAAAAAAGATCCAAATATATGCTGCCTAGAAGAAATTCACTTCAAATATGATATAGGTAGGTTAAAAGTAAAAGGATAGGCAAATATATATACTAAGGAAACACTAATCAAAAGAAATTTATAGTGGTTATATTAATTTCAGACAAAGTAGACTTTGGGGCAGGCAGAGAAAATTACCAGAGAGGGATAAAGAAGGACACAGTACAATGATAGGAGAGTATATTCACCAAGAAGACACAGCAATTCTTAATGTGTATGCATCAAACAAAAGAGCTTTAACATACATGAAGCAAAAACTGACTGAGAAAAGAAACAAATCCATAATTACATGTGGAAACTTCAACATCCTCTTAGTAAACAGAACTAGTAGAAGAATATCATGAACAAACTGAGTCTAACTGATGTTTATAGAACCTTCCAGCCAACAACAGTAGACTACATATTCTTTTCAACTGTGTGTATAATGTTCACAAAACCATACCGTATTCTTGGTCATAAAAACAAATCTTCACAAATTTTAAAGAGTTTAAATAATACAAAGTATGTTCTTTTTTAAAAAGCATAAAAATATTTAGAGGTTTTTATTTTTAAAATAAAACTGGGAAAGTCCCAGGCAAAGTGGAATGGTAAGTCCATATAGGTTCTAGCCCATTATCAAAATCTATGGTGTATTTCTACCTGTATGCACCTTGAGATTTTTCTAACTGTGGTAAAAATGGTATAACATAAAATTTACCATCTTAACCATTGTTATAATACAGTAGTGTTAACCACATGCACACTGTTATACAGTAGATCTGTAGAACTCTTTCATTTCATAAAACTGAAACTCTATCCTCATTGAACAGCAACTCCCTTTTTTCACTTCCCACATCCCCTAACTACCATCCTACTTTCTGTTTCTAAGAGTTTTACTGACAAAGTATGTTATATGGTCATAATGAAATCAAACCAAAATCAAAAACGAAGATAATAAGAGAGTCTCCAAACACCTGGAAGCTAACATACTTATAAATAATCCACGGGTCAAAGAGTAAGCCTCAAGGAAGATTAGAAAATATTTAGGATGGAACAAAAATGGAAAGAAAACATATCAAAATTTGTAGGAAGGAGCTAAAGTCGTATTAAGAGAAAAATGTATAGTATTAAATGCTTAGAAAAAAAGGGCTCAAAGAAAATAATCAAAGCTTCTACCTTCAGAAACTAGAAAGAGGAGCAAAATAAAACCAAACTAAGCAGAAGCAATGAAATAACAGACAATATCAGAAATAATTAAATTAAAAACAAAATTCTGGGTGTGGTGGCTGGCACCTGTTATCCCAGCTACTAAGGAGGCTGAGGTGGGAGGATCACTTAAGGCCAGGAATACAAGGCCAGCCTGAGCAATATAGAGACACTGCATCTCAAAAAAATTGTTTTAAAAATTAGCTAGGTATGAGGCTGGGCACACTGACTCATGCCTATAATCCCAGCACTTTGGGAGGCCAAGATGGGTCGATCACCTGAGGTCAGGAGTTTGAGACCAGCCTGACCAACATGGAGAAATTCTGTCTCTACTAAAAATATAAAATTAGCTGGGCATGGTGGCACATGCCTGTAATTCCAGCTACTTAAGAGGCAGAGGCAGGAGAATCACTTGAACCTGGGAGGCAGAGGTTGCAGTGAGCTGAGACTGCACCATTGCACTCCAGCCTGGCAACAAGAGCAAAACTCTGTCTCAAACAAACAAACAAAATTAGCCAGGTATGGTGGCACATGCCTATAGTTTCAGCTACTTTGGAGGCTGAGGCTGGAGGATTGTATGAGCCCAGGAGTTTGAGATCAGCCTGAGAAACACAGTGAGACCACCACCTTAAATTTCATATGGAACCAAAAAAGAGTCCGCATAGCCAAGACAATCTTAAGCAAAACAATAACAACAACAACAACAACAAAAACAAAGCTGGAGCATCATGCTACATGCCACCAAACTTCAAACTATTCTACAAGGCTGCAGTAATCAAAACAGCACGTTACTGGTACCAAAACAGAGATGCAGACCAATGGAACAGAACAGAGGACTCAGAAGTAATGCCACACATCTACAACCATCTGATCTTTGACAGACCTGACAAAAGCAATGGGGAAAGGATTCCCTATTCAATAATGGTGTTGGGAAAACTGGCTAGCCATATTCAGAAAGTTGAAACTGGATCCCTTCCTTACACCTTATACAAAAATTAACTCCCAGTGGATTAAAGATTTAAACATAAGGCCTAAAACCATAAAAACCCTAGTAGAAAACCTAGGCAATACCATTCAGGACATAGGCATGGGCAAGGACTTGAAGACTAAAACACCAAAAGCAATGGCAACAAAAGCTAAAATAGACAAATGAGATCTAATTAAACTAAAAAACCTCTGCACAACAAAAGAAAGCATCATTAGAGAGAATGGGCAACCAGCAGAAGGGGAGAAATGCAATCTATCCATCTGACAAAGGGTAATTATCCAGAATCTACAAAGAACTTAAACAAATTTAGAAGAAAAAAGCAAACGACCCCATCAAAAAGTGGGCAAAAGATATAAACAGACACTTCCCAAAAGAAGAAATTCATGCAGCCAACAAACATATGAAAAAAAGCTCATCATCACTGATCATTAGAGAAATGCAAATCAAAACCACATTGAGATGCCATCTCATGCCAGTTAGAACGGCGATCATTAAAAAATCAGGAGGCAGCTGATGCTGGAGACGATGTGGAGAAATAGAAACACTTTTACTCTGTTGGTGGGAGTGTAAATTAATTAATTCAACCATTGTGGAAGACAGAGTGGCGATTACTCAAGGACCTAGAACTAGAAATACCATTTGACCCAGCAATCCCATTAATGGGTATATACCCAAAGGATTATAAATAATTTTATTATAAAGACACATGCACACATATGTTTACTGCAGCACTGTTCACAATAGCAGAAACTTGGAACCAATCCAAATGCCCATCAATGACAGACTAGATGAAGAAAATGTGGTGGTACATATATACCATGGAATACTATGCAGCCATAAAAAAGGATGAGTTCATGTCCTTTGCAGGTACATGGATAAAATCAGAAACCATCATCCTCAGCAAACAGACACAAGAATAAAAAACCAAACACTCGTAAGTGGGTATTAACAGTAAGAACACATGGACACAGGGAGGGGAACATCATGCACCGGGGCCTGTCAGGGGGTGGGGAGCTAGGGGAGGGATAGTAGGAAGTCGGGGGATAGGGGAGAGATAGCATTAGGATAAATACCTAATGTAGATGATGGGGTGATGGATGCAGCAAACCACTGTGGCATATGTATACCTATGTAACAAACCTGCACACTCTGCACACGTGCCCCAGAACTTAAAGTATGATACCAATAATAATAAAAATCAATGAATCAATGAATTCGAAAAGTGGTTCTTTGAAAAAAATCAATACAATTAATAAACCTCCAGCAAATCTGACCAATAGAAAAACAGAAGACACAAATTACCAGTATCAGGAATGGAAGACAAATATCACTACCAATCCCGCAGAAATTAAAAGGATAAGAAGGAAATACTATAAATAGCTCTATGCACATAAACTCAGCAAATGAGGTGAAATGGACCAATTCTTTGGAAACCACAAACTACCAAAACTCAAGTAAGATGAAATATATAACCTGAAGAGTCCTACAGCTGTTAAAGAAATTGAATTCATAATTCAAACCTTTTCAAGAAAAACATCTGTAGTGGCTGCCTCTGCTGAGGGACTAAAGCATGCATTTCTCAGCTGAGCACAGTGGCTCACGCCTATAATCCCAGAACTTTGGGATGCCAAGACGGGCAGATTGCTTGAGCTCAGTAGTTCAAGACCAGCCTGGGCAACACAGCAAAAACCTGTCTCAAGCGAAAACATAAAAAATTAGCCAGGTATGGTGGCACTTGCCTGTGGGCCCAGCTACTTGGGAGGCTGAGGTGGGAGGATCACTTAAGCCTGGAAGGTGGAGGCTACACCACTGCACTTACCCACAGAATAAGACCCCATCTCAAACAAACAAACAACAGACAAACAAACAACAAAAACCATGCATTTCTCACCTTAGCATTCCACTCTCTTTCTAACCAATTTTCCCATCATTCCTGGTGTGCTCCATTCAAACGGGGCTGTTCGTATCCTGCCTTCAGTTTTCCATCATTTCACCCTGTAACTCTTGGTCTGTTGAAATCCTACTTGTTCTTCAAGACTCAAATCCTTGACTTTCATATTCTTCCCAGATTTCCTCAGCCTGCATTATTCTAGTTTGTAAGAGAACTGTCTCCATGAGACACTAGGCAAAGCAGCCACAATGGAAACTGCTGCATAAACGTTCATGCTGTAATTATGAGATAAAGTTCCATTCCACCTGAGGCATTATTTTTGTAATTCGTGACTAGGAACTAAAAATAATTAGGTACTAGGAAAATCTTTATATCTTCCCAGGAACTGCTCTGCTTCCTAATACCCAATGAAACCAAAGAGCTGATCATGTTTTACTTTTTGTCCTGGCAGCCAGGAAGCCCAGAGCCAGTTTTCAAGCTACTCTGCCCACTATTTATAGTTTTCTACTTGTGTTCGTGTTTTTATTACATTATTGCTTGTGTTTTCATTGTAAAGCCACTTCAGATTCTTTGTAGGCCTTGCTATAGCAGGCACTTAACAAATATCCAAATGAATAAATGAAAGCCTCTAAAATGCACATGCTACTCAGAGCACAGCACTGTCAAAGTATTACTTCTCTGATGGCCACTTCCACCTGGTAGAAGGGAAAAAATACTGGGTACCTCGAGGGGGCAGATGTTTGCCTGTCCTCAAAGAAGTTGTTTTAAGACCTAAAGTCATGAGTCTTCCTCATGATCCTTTTCACTCTTTTCTCTACTCAGTCTTGGGGGACCCACTAATGGGGTGAGAATTGAGTTTAGCAAAGGCTCTGATGTATCTTTACTTTAGGGCTGAAATCTCCCACAGAGGGCTATAGGATATCTGATTGGAGCTTGAGAAATAAACATAACTCTTTCATTTCTCAACGAAGAGATAAAGATCCACAAAGACTAGTCCTTCTGAATACTCCTTCCTATCTGAAAACCACGCCCTGGTGTCATGGGAATTTGTGAGGGAATGGTCTGTGGGGACTGACTGCAACTCCAAGTTTCACTAATGCTAAAAAGGGTGTAAAGGATGCCTCGCACATTTATTTTTTAAGATACTTAAGTTTTTAAAAAAATTTTGATTTTTGTGGGTACATAGTAGGAATATATATTTAGGGGGTACATGCAATTTTTTTTGGTTTTTTGAGAGGGAGTCTCGCTTTGTCACCCAGGCTGGAGTGCAGAGGTGCCATCTTGGCTCACTGCAACATCTGGCTCCCCAGTTCAAGTGATTCTCTTGCCTCCGTCACCCAAGTAGCTGAGATTACAGGCATGTACCACCAAGTCCGGGTAATTTTTTGTATTTTTAGTAGAAATAAAGGTTTCACCATGTTGCTCAGGCTGGTCTTGAACTCCTGACCTCAAATGATCCACCTACCTTGGCCTCCCAAAGTCCTGGGATTACAGACATGAACCACGGTGCCCAGCCCATGAAATGTTTTGATACCGGCATGCAATGTAAAATAAGCACTTCATGGAGAATGGGAAATCTATTTCCTCAAGCATTTATGCTGAGTTACAAACAGTCCAATTACACTCTAAGTTTTTTTTTTTTTTTTTAATTATTTATTTATTTGAGACAGAGTCTCACTGTGTCACCCAGGTTGGAGTGCAATAGTGTGATCTCGGCTCACTGCAACCTCCACTTCCTGGGCTCAAGCAGTTCTCCTGCCTCAGCCTCCTGAGTAGCTAGGATTATTGGTGTGCACCACCACGCCGGGCAAATTTTTAAATTTTTAGTAGAGATGGGGTTTCACCATGTTGACCAGGCTGGTCTCGAACTCCTGACCTCAGGCGATCCACCTACCTCGGCCTCCCAAAGTGCTGGGATTATGGGTGTGAGCCACCATGCCTGGCCTCTAAGTTATTTTAAAATATACAATTAAATTATTATTGATTACAGTCACCCTGTTGCACTATCAAATAGGTCTTATTCATTCTTTCCATCTTTTTTTGTGCCCATTAACCATTCTCACCTCTCCCCCGCCACCCCCCCCCCCCCCCCGACTCCTCCCAGCCTCTGGTAACCATCCTTCTACGCTCCATCTTTATGAATTCAATTGTTTTAATTTCTAGCTCCCACAAATAAGTGAGAACGTCTGATGTTTGTTTTTCTGTGCCTGGCTTATTTCACTTAGCATAATGATAGATACTTTCTTTGTCACCTTCCCTTACATCATTACCATCATCACTACCCCAGGTTCTCGTAACAGATACAGGTATCAAATTCTTGCACACATTATAAGAAACTTAAATATCCCATTTTATGTGTTTTCCAATCACTTGATCAGTGTTAATTCAAATAGAAGCTCAGGGTCCATGGTCTCTCAATTAAGAGGTAACAGACACACCTCAGAACTAGATTCCCAAGTGTTCAGGATGAACTCCAAATGCCTTAGCCTGGCATTCCAGACCCTCCCAGTCTGGATCCACCTACCTCTCTACCTTGGTCCTGCTGCTCCCCACACCAGCTTCTGCTTACTCCACATGTAGCCTGAGCAGGGGTCCTCGCTCATTCTCCCCAATGCCTCTGACCATGTCTCTTGCTTGGAATGTCTTCTCCGTTTCCTGTATCACTCCAGGCACAACGCTCTGGCTTCCCCAACTTCTCTGTC
Organism: Cebus imitator; assembly: GCF_001604975.1. Taxonomy (NCBI): domain Eukaryota; kingdom Metazoa; phylum Chordata; class Mammalia; order Primates; family Cebidae; genus Cebus; species Cebus imitator. The sequence goes on along the minus strand of NW_016107640.1, from coordinate 1,608,649 downwards.
TGCAGTATCTCTCCGCTCTGATGCACTTCCTGCACCACTTGTTTGTAATTTAATCACAGTCGCCTTTAATTATTATTTAGCTGTTCTGAGCGCCTTAAGGGCAGGGATCGTATCGATTTTTCCTTGTTCTGTGTTCTCTGCCTGGCAGTGCTATTGAGAGAGGGCGGTCACTACTGGTTGAGTGCATGATCATCCTAGAGGGCCAGAATTTAAGATACACATTTACTGGTTCTCAGTTAAGGTGACTAGGCCAGCGCATCAAGTTGGCACGGTGTGGCGCGAGGGGAGTAGGCCCTGGGCGCCAGCATCCCAGGACGCTCAGGCTGACTCGAATATCCCCTCAGCAGTAGGGCCTAAACAGGGGTCTGACGCCACAACAGGGAAGGTCAGGCGTGCCTGGCCTCGGATTTTAAGAGCATCCTTTCTGCTGGACGCTGCGTGGGCGGCGGTTTACGAGTTTTACCTGATCTGCATCCCTTTTCTGCAGGAGCACATGTCCTTGCGCAGGAAGAGGTTGTTCAGCGTGACCGCCCCGATCAAGAAGAAGATCTGCTTCACCGCCTGCCTCACGAGCTCTGGGTCCAGGCCGTTCTGGCACATGGTGCTATAGAAGTAGCTCAGCTGCTGCAGGACGGAGGTCATAGTGTAGGCGTCCGTGTCGTCTATGCTGGAGGAGCGCTTCCGGAAGCCCGTGGGCTTCAGGCCGGAAATGCCCTGCAGGCTCTCATACTCCAGCATCCCCGGCACTGCGGAGAGACAGGGAGGCTGTGCTGACACGCCAGCAGACGCGCGCGGAACGTTCCTGACGCTCTTCTGTCTGTTTCAGGAGATGGAACATTTTTCTACGAGAGTCAGGGGATGTAGTTGTGATAGAGAAAGCAAAAGAATCGAGGGTTTGGGACACCAGGGTGTGTCGGGGGGTGTTGGAGGGGTAGGGATGCGCAGCTGTTTCCAGCGGGGCTGCAGCTCTAGGTTTGAAGCAGCGTTTTTCTCAGTTTCACAGGAAACAGAACCGGTTAGCATGACAACTCATGGCCTGGGCATTAAAGCCTAAAGTATTTAAATTTCAGGAAATTAAGGCAAGTATACGATAATTCAGATGGGGCTTTAGGATTTCAAAAATACTTGGCTAAGCTAAGAAGTAAAAGTACTACATAATAGTTGTGGTAGAAGTTCCCCCAAGTTTTTTCCTTTAGGATAAATCATCCTTCTGGAAAGAAAACTACCAGCAGTGTACTATTATTTATGGAATCATTTTAAGCAAGCAAAGAATTAAAAGGTAAATATTTACATGATTATATTTCCTTGGCTTTTTAAACAATGTTACACATAAGCACACATTACACATAGCAAGCTTATGTTTTAAAAAGTCTTAATGTTACTATATTTTTTGGTAATCCTCTTCTTACCTATTATTGGTTGGATATTGTTTTCCATTATGATAATAAATTGATGATATATTCGTATAGCCACATCGCTGAGAATCTGTCTGTATTCTGAAAGGTCAAAATTGTTCAAGCAGTTCTTATTCTGTTGTGGATTATTATGCTTCATGAATTCCTAAAAGTAATATTAAACATGAAATATAAGAATACAAACATGTAAGAAATTAATATAATAATCAGCTTCTACTGTAACTCTTTTATCTTAAAACTTAATGTCTGATTTATATCAAATGAGTTCGTGATGCTTGGGGTAGCATGTACCTTCTATAAGAAAAAATTGCACTGATTTCCTATAAAATCCCAGTCTGTCATAGTGTCACTGTCCCACACGCTTCCCTACAAACATTGTCCCTGGAAGCTATAGATTAAGTGGAAAAACTCATAGAATGCCCATGGAAGCGCATAGGAAAACACAACAATACAAAACTGCAGAACATCCAAGGAAACAAACTGTTATTAAAAGGAAGATAAAATAAATGAGATTCATAACCTTATAATTACAGGGTACAGACAAAGTTGAAATATTTTAAAGTCTGTGTTAAGGACTGAATTTTTGTGTCCTCCTAAAAATCGTATGTTGAAGCCCTAACCCCCTAGCATGGCTGTATTTGGAAATGGGGCCTTTAGGGAGGTCATGAAAGTTAAATGAGGTCATAACGATAAATCTGTGATCTAATAATAATATTGGTGTCCTTATAAGAAGAGACACCAGCCACCAGCTGGGTGTGGTGGCTCACGCCTATAATCCCAGCATTTTGGGAGGCTGACGTGGGCAGATCATGAGGTCAAGAGATCAAGACCATCTTGGCCAACATGGTGAAACCCTGTCTCTACTAAAAATACAAAAATTAGCTGGGCATGGTGGCACACGCTTGTAGTCCCAGCTACTCGGGAGGTGAGGCAGGAGAATCACTTGAACCTGGGAGGTGGAGGTTGCAGTGAGCCAAGATTGCGCCACTGCACTCCAGCCTAGGTGACAGAGCAAGACTCTGTCTCAAAAAAAAAAAAAAAAAAAAAGATACCAGATAGAGCTTGCCCTCCTTCTCTCTCTCCCTCTCCCTGACCCAGGCACCCAGGAAAGTTCCTGTGAGGACACAGGGATGGAGAAGGTGGTTGTCAGCAAGCTAGGAAGAAAGCCCCCACCAGGAAGTGACCATGCTGGCACTCTGATATCAGATGTTTAGCCTCCAGAACTGTGAGGAAATGAATCTCTTGTTTAAGTCACTCAGCCTGCGGTATTTTGTTATAGTAGCCTGAGTGAACTAATGCAATATGTTTAACATGTTCAAAGAGACTAAAGAAAAACAAAACATTAAGAATAGGACATTATAAGGCTGGGCGTGGTGGCTCACGCCTGTAATCCCAGCACTTTGGGAGGCTGAGGCAGGCTGATCACTTGAGATCAGGAGTTCGAGACCAGCCTGGCCAACATGGTGAAACCCTGTCTTTAATTAGCCAGGTGTGGTGGCGCATGCCTGTAGCCCCAGCACCTCAGGAGGCTGAGGCAGAATTGCTTGAACCTGGGAGGTGAAGGTTGCAGTGAGCTGAGATCGTGCCAGTGCACTCCAGCCTGGGCGACAGCTTTTGGATAGGTCAAAACATAATTAATTGTGAACTCTAATTGTAAACTACAAAAGTTTAGAAGAGAGTATCTTCACAATCTCAGGGCAGGGAAGAATTTCTTAACAAGACACACATCATAAATGAACAGGATTGACAGATTTAAGCATATCAAAATTCAAAAACTGTCTGACAAGGGACTTCATAAAGAAAATTGGAAGCTAAACTACAGTCTATGCATATTATGTAAAGACGCCTTACAAATCAGTAACAACAAAAAACAACCCTAAGAAAAAGAAAGGGCCGGGCGCGGTGGCTCAAGCCTGTAATCCCAGCACTTTGGGAGGCCGAGGCGGGTGGATCACGAGGTCAAGAGATCAAGACCATCCTGGTCAACATGGTGAAACCCCGTCTCTACTAAAAATACAAAAAAAATCAGCTGGGCATGGTGGCACGTGCCTGTAATCCTAGCTACTCAGGAGGTTGAGGCAGGAGAATTGCCTGAGCCCAGGAGGCGGAGGTTGCGGTGAGCCGAGATCGCGCCATGGCACTCCAGCCTGGGTAACAAGAGCGAAACTCCGTCTCAAAAAAAAAAAAAAAAGAAAAAGAAAAAGAAAGAAAGGATGTGACTAAGCAATTCAAAAGGTAACTCAAATGACCGATAAACATAAAATCATGCTTGACTTTTCTAGAGACCAGATAAATGTAATTTAAGTCAATAAGATATAATTTTATACCCATGACACTGGTAAATAATAAAAATGTTGGTCAATACCAAGTGCTGGTAAAGGTATAAGATAATGGAAATATCAAACACTCCCAGTGGGACTATGAAATGGTACAGCTGTTTTGGAGAGCACTGAAAACTAAAGCCACTTTGCTACTTTAGTTCAATGAAATTATTCTCTAAGAGTATTTGAAGGTAGAGACCTCTTTTATGACATCAGCCTCCTGGAAGTAGAGTCGGAATGGCAAAGGAAACAAATTTATAGATTATGGAGGAACAGTCAGAGTCCTGTAGAGAGAACAATGGTGAAGAAACAGGCGTTTGAAACCAGAGGCTGTATTTTAGAGTCATAATGCTAAAAGTCTTACAACCAGAAGAAAACTTAAAATTCATCTTATCCACCTATTGATTTAAAAGTAATGGAAACCTAGAAGGCCTAGTACTGAGCCCAAAATCTAAGCTGCTTCCAGAAGTCTCTTTCCTGTGGTGTACACCCAAGAATCCAACTGATAATGTGCTGTTGGCTTCCCGGGTGAAGATAACAGAGGCTCAGGAGGTTTAGGGACAGTCAGCACAAAACAACAAGCAGGCAGGCGCCCCCTACCTCTTCTCCGCTGTACTGCTTCAGGCAATTGAGGAAATGACAAGTGTTGGAGAGCCAAAAAGACAGCATCTCAAAGTCTTCTAAATGTTCCTTAGAAAAATAAGAAAAGACAAAATTGGACGTGATGATAACTTGTGCCTCTGAGCATCTTACCTGTTTGATTATTTGTAGCTTTTGACCAAAATTAATTTTTCTTTTATTCACTAAAGCCTTTGTCCAATTCATACTCTAATGATGACAGCTTATATTTATTTGGCAGGTCACAGTTTGTAACGTTTCTGTACATTTTGTGTCACCCATTACGAAGTGTGAAGCGGGCCCTGAACGAATGCATGAGAAGTGTAAGTTTCACTTCTTTCTCCCCGGAGTTCACAGTCTCACTGGGAAGATAGATAGAGCTCAGAACGTGGTCAAGTGCCCACACGATGGCTGTAGACTGTGCCACCAAAGCTCAGAGGACAGAGAGAGGATGGGGAGGTGGGGCAGCCGAGAAAACTTCAGAGAGGCAGGAGGTCTAGCTCTTGAGGGAAACGGGGGGAGAGACAAGAGCTCAGGACTAGGACTGTCGCGGAGAAGGCCTCCACTTACAGGGGAGGAAGAAGGGGAACGACCAGAGAAGGCAGAGGTATACGGTGATCAGACGGGGAAGAGGAAAACAGGGAAAATCCTGGGATTTAAAAGACAAGGGAGCAATCTTTCAAGGAGATGGTGCTAATGCTTTGGCCTGTTTAAAGAGAATAAAAAGTAAAGAAACACGACTGGTTTTAGCAAGAGGAATTACTGGCGATCTCTCTAGAGTGATGGGTTCAAAGGCAGATTACAAGGAGTGACAGAGAACTGGTGGAGACCACTAGTTTCAGCACTTTGGCAGTCTGGGGTGGAGGGAAGGGAACAGTGGCTGAAGAGGGTATGTGGGCACATTGCTGTAACTGCTATGTGCTGGAGGTGGGAGGGGCAGGTCCTGGGCACAGGCAAAGGCAGGGGGAGGGGGCCACGGAGAAGTTGAGACTGATGGTGCTGGTAAGAAAGGGGTTTTATAGTCCTCAGGCCATCCATCTCTTGGTTTATGAATATTTAGCTGAACACCCCAGAGCAGCAAGGGGAGACAAATACTATGTGTCCTGGGCTGGAACACAATGCCAGCTTATCTTAAGAAGACCCAATGTATGCAAACATGGACGGGAAAACATCAATTTATGGGAGCCCTTCCAAAGACACTGGTGGCTCCTGTGAAAACAGTAACTATGAAGTATCCAGCACCAAACAAATATGAATTTTCTATTCCTAACTCCAGATAAATAATGAATTCTTGATATTTCTGGAAGAAGAGAATTACTGTACTCTGACCTCTCATAAATCTAGTTTTTATGTTTCTTTCTTCCTAGAGTTTATTTATTTATTTATTTTTGAGACAAGGTCTGGCCCTATGGCACAGGCTGGAGTGCAGTGGTGTGATCTTGGCTTACTGCAACCTCTGCCTTCCGGGCTCAAGTGATCTTCCCATCTTAGCTTCCTGAGTAGCTGGGACTGCAGGTGCACACCACCACACCTGGACAATTTTTGTATTTCTTGTAGTGATGAAGTTTCACCATGTTGCCCTGGCTGGTGGTCTTTAACTCCTGAGCTCAAGTGATCTGTCCGCCTCAGCCTCCCTAAGGACTGGGATTACAGGTGTGAGCCACCACATCTGGCTTTCCCTAGAGTATTTAAAATAGAATTTAATTCCTCGTTACTCTTTAGAATATATATTTTACTAAAAATAAGGAAGGCTCTCCCCTAACTAAAAATTCAAATATATCCTAATATTGAACATCACTTCTCTTTTGGAGGTGCATGAAAAACACTGGATCTGTGTTTTATTGCCCCCTTCCAAAATGGATCAGTACATTATAATTCCCAGAAATGGGTACTTTATTTTTTCTTTTTTGAGATGGAGTCTAGCTCTTTCACTCAGGCTGAAGTGCAGTGGTACAATATCAGCTCACTGCAACCTCCACCTCCAGACATGGGTACTTTTAAACATAACTGTAAACTGGTCATTTCCTAGAAAGAGAAAGGTTTTTGTACTAACACCACTGTGGCTAATGGAATTTCCACACTCAGGATAGCACCAGGTCCGGCTCTGCACTGAGTCAACACCCTACCCACACACTCTGGCGGCTCACCTTCCCAAGATTCCAGAATGAGCCAAGCATTAGCAGAAAGCTCTGTTTACAAAGCAACTATCCCTGTAAGCAAGGATCCAGGTCTGTTTAAAAAATCTTCAAGGCTTAGATACAGTTATTTACTCATTGATAACTTTTGGAGTTTCCAGGAAAAACAATCAGTATGCTAAGAATGATTTTAGGATTATATTACAGTTGGAAAGGAAATTAGCAATAAACTTTGTTACTGTTAAGTTAGCCTTCACAAAGTCCCACTCTTTGTCATCGTCATTTTTGATTGTTGTCCACTTGTCACACCATAAGAGGTGACTGCTCATAAAGGGCTCAGTTGGCGACTTCTGACGTGTGTACCATACACACATGGTCTGTGTTCTCTCTTGCCCAGTGGTAAACTGCTGGCTGCCTGCTTGTCCAATCATTCCAGTAAGGACACTGACTTAGGGAATGGCCAACAGCAAGTTGGAAGGAACCTGGGTCCCTGCATGATCACGTAGAACAGAGCCACCTTCCAACCTAGATGGCTCATTATGAACTGCTATGAGCAAAAATAAATCCACCATTTTTTTTAAGACACTGTATATTTGGCAAAGCGAGGTGGTAGATGTCTTATAGCTACAACAGCTTAGCTTTACTAAGTAACCTAACTAAAGCAGAATTTATCTTCATTTGTGGACTGGGAATAAAAATACATAATGTGCTTTTACAAAGAATTATATAATTGCCAAGGGAAGAGATGACTACTTTTTCACTCCTTTCTATTTCTCATGATTTACCCTTGTTACATAGATAAAACATATACCCCGCACAGCTGATAACTTCACACCCTAAGGGGACAGCAGGGTGGAGGCAGTGGCTAACAGGTTGCAGTCTCGCTGGTAAGGCTTTGAGCATTATGGAAGATGCTCACCCGTTTATCTTTCCCTAACAGTGTGGCTCCCTTCACTAGTCGGGCCTCAAACTTGTTTGAGGAATCATGTGGCTCACCACACACTGGAGGCTCAGGATGGGCAAACACTGGGCATCTGGTCATTCCCATAGGTGTTCCTAAAGTAGATGTGATACCAAGGGCCGATGTCAAAGGCATTCCCTACCTTAACCACCTGCTTGATGCCATTAATGGTGCTGTTCATGAGGGACTTCAGCATGTTGGCATCATTTAGAGAGTCTGCGTAGCGTACACACATGAACAGGATGTGAGCCGGGAGCCCGGGGATCATGTTCACCACCACACCACGGGGCTTCAAGTCTGGAGCAAAGAGAGTCAATGAAGATTACAGCTGACAGGTCAGCTCTTCTCCTAAGGAACCTCTGACTAGGGGCAGGAGCTTGTTTGCTTTTCTGTACTTGATGCAGTGCCTGAATGCAAATGGCACTTTCCTCTTTGAGGAATTTCATCTGGCTTTCTTGGCACAAAATACACAGGTGACACTTGTTCCTCTTCTTGTTTACAAAGAACTTCCTTTTTCTTAAAAGGTTGAATAACAGACAGAATCTTTATTTTTCCCTGGTGTGGAAACCCTGGATTTCAGACCCCATTGTAAAAAAGGAACTCCAGTTCCATGCACCCCTACTCCAAGCTCTTTGATGGGGATGGAGTACAGTGTCCACAATCACATAAAGCTGCCTTGAATAGGGAAAGCAGGCACATGTCAGTGCTGCAGAGGATGTCTAGCTGGCCTTGGGGAAAAGAGAATGGCAGAGATGCAGAGTGGGGATGAAGGGGAAAGAGAAATCTTATAGAAAAATTAAGATAAGCAAACAAGGATGTCCCCCGGCTGCATGAAAACAGAGGAACAAAGAAGAGGCTCCCACTGCATTACACCAGTGAGAGGGAGGGAAAGAAAAGGGTAGGGGTGCTCACATGAGCTGAGGGGATCATTTGAAGAAGAAGAAGGAAGGCTACACGTTGGCTTTCTGTTTTGAGATCTTGGGACCAGCTGAGAGGGAGGCAGATTTTCTCCCTATTCTAGAAAACCATGTGGAAGGTCACAGTGAAGACAGTGCAGTAAGACTGGTTCTATGGCCACCAACTCTTAAGTATGCACATGGGACATTCCTGTAACTGATGCATGGCTGGGAAGCCCCATCACACTGCCCGCAGAGAAATTTCTCAGAAGTCAAACGGAGCACAGAGCCACAGTTACTTCCATGATGGCTCCTGTGCTGAAACACAAGAATGAGGTGAGGGCTATTTTCTACTCTAGTCCTACAATTAGACTTTGGAAAAGGTCAGTGCAATGCTTCTCAACTGAGGACAGTTTTGGCCCCCACAGGACACTGGGCAATACCTGGAGACATCTTTATTGTCATGACTCAGGGTTGCTGCTGGCTTCTAGTGAGAAGTCAAGGATGCTGCTCCATCCTTTGTTACTCCCCACTCACAGCCAACAGTGCTGAGGTTGAGAAACTCTGGGGAAGAAGCAGTGGAAGAAGAAAGCAGAGAAAGGACCACCCCTGCCCAGGACTTTGGCACTGACTGATGTGCAAGTTCTCAAAGAGAAAGCAAAAATCCAGAGTTCCAGGTTTCACTACCAAGAATGAGGTTTTGAATGAGCTTGGCCTCGTCTTCTCTCTTGTATTGCAGCATTCCAAGGTATTCCTTGGGTTCTGAGGATGAGTGCACATCATTGGCTGTGGACAGAGGTAAACAATCAGCAGCAGAGGTAAACAAAAGCAGCTTTCAAGGTTCATAATGCGACTACTCTTCTACCCCATTCTGGCTGGTTTGCACATAAATGTCTGTGGCTTTCAGATACATTTAAACTGTACTGGACTGTATCCTGAAGAATTTCTCCAAGCAGCGATTCCTCTTTGTGAGTACATCAGTGAGTACAGCTGCTGCTGAAAAGGCCCAGTTATCCTTTGAAAAGCAGTATGAGTGCCTAATATGTATCCAGCACACAGTAACAGGAAAGAAATCCAAGATGTTGCCTTGTCTTCAAGACGCTGATGCTACTGTGAAAGAAGACTCGTGAAACATTTGGTGTGGAAAGTACCCATGTGCATGACCCTGACTGAGAGGGCTGTATTAGTTTCCTATGGCTGCTGTAAAAAGTTACCACAAACACCGGCTTAAAACAACACAGATGTTTAATCGTACAGCTCTGGAGGTCAGATGTCTGAAAGCTAAGCCAAGGTGGTGAATGGTGTTTCATTCATTCATCCCAACAGTGGGGATGCAGTAGGGGCTGAGAAGCACAGAACTGGGCCCTGCTCTCATGGGGTGGACTGGACTGCCATTTGTCATTTATTACTGAAGGAGAAAGATACTCAGTTTGCTTGTGGACATTTCAAATTTGAGGTGAGAGGTGGATAAGTAAGAATAAAGTAGCTCTTCAAAGAGATGAATATAGAAAAAGGAACAGATAAGATATGGCCTTGGCAATAAGGCTGGGAGGAAGAAGAAAAAGTAATAAAGAATGCAAGAGTGAAAAATGTGAGCAGGAGCAGAACACTGGCAAAGTTCAGTGACAGAATCAGAAGAAGGGAAGAAAGGCTGAGGGTCCCTTTCACAGAGGCTCATGAGGATGCTGCATGTGTGCTGTGCAGTCCACATTCAGGATGTCTGCTTATTAGTTCTCTAATTTTTTCTTTTTCTTTTTTTTTTTTTTTTGAGACGGAGTCTCACCTTGTCACCTAGGCTGGAGTGCAATGGCGTGATCTCGGCTCACTGCAACCTCCACCTCCCAGGTTCAACTGATTCTCCTGCCTCAGCCTCCTGAATAGCTAGGATTACAGGCGTCCACCACCATGCCTGGATAATTTTTTGTATCTTTAGTATAGATGGGGTTTCATCGTGTTGGCCAGGCTGGTCTCAAACTCCTAACCTCGTGATCCGCCTGCCTCGGCTTCCCAAAGTGCTTGGATTACAGGCATGAGCCACCACACCCAGCCAAGTTCTCTACTTTTCTTTTTTTTTTTGGAAAAAAACAACAACAACAACAACAAACCCTCCACCTCCTGGGTTCAAGTGATTCTCCTACCTCACCCTCCCAAGTAGCTGGGATTACAGGCATGTGCCACTATGCCCAGCTAATTTTGTATTTTTAGCAAAGATGGGGTTTCTCCATGTTGATCAGGCTCCTCTCAAACCCCCGACCTCAGGTGATCCACCCACCTCGGCCTCCCAAAGTGGTGGGATTATAGTCATCAGCCACCGCACCAGGCCAGTTCTCTACTTTTCTAATGGAAATTTGGATATTACTGATCCTACATATGTAACAGGGAGAGAAGGTGAATTTCAAAGCATTTAATTGAAAACTTTTTCACAATTTCACTTTTTATAAAAGGGAGTTAACAGGAAGAGGTTAATGTATTAATTAGAGGATGTCCCTTGCAAGCACATGAGTGTATCTGGTATCATCTGAGGGGAGAGAACTATCTTCTTGTCCCAAAGGATCTTTTTGTTAGCCCAGCACTAGGCCCCAAACCTCACCACTTGAGAATCACTCCTTTGGGGTTTTATAAGCTTTGGACCAGATAGAAAATAAACACTTGAGTGCATGTTAGCCTTAGCTCAAAAGAATAAGAAAACAAGTATTTTTTTTTACCTTTTCCAACTGTCTTACTTAGCATCTTAACTTGATCTTGTAGCTTTTTAATCACTCTGTCTTTCATGTCTAATTCTTCTTCAAGATCCTGCAGCAATAAAAAAGAAACCAGGATTTAGCTTAGAAGCATTTTTAATCTATTTTTTTTTTTTTTGGTAACAGCTTTATCGAGCTACAATTCACATATCATATGATAGGTGTATACTCAAAGGTTTTTCAGTGTAGTCAGAGTTGTGCTACAATCACCATTATTTAATTCCAGAATATTTTGTTACTCCAAAAAGAAAACTAACCTTTAGTGTCACTCTCTAGTTCCTCATTCGCTTCAAGCACCTCACAATCACTCATCTACTTTTTGTCTCTGTGGATTTGCCTATTCTGGACATTTCATACAAATAAAATCATAGAATAGGTGGTCTTTTGTGTCTGACTTCTTTCACTTTGCATAAGGTTTTCAAAGTTCATCCATGCCGTAGCATGTATCAGTATTTCATATATTCTTATTGCTGAATAATATCCTATTGTATGGATTGACTACATTTATCTTGCTCTTATTACAAAGGAATGCCCATCATAGAGAATTTTAAAATACGTGTGTAGGAAAATGGGCTTTCTAAATGTCAGAGGCTGGAGCCACAGAAATGTTCAGAGATTTGGGCATGATTTTGCCTTTCCTTCCTGATAAGGAGGTGGCCTTGTCCATGCTGAATTTGGCTCAAGAACCAGGAGAATCCTCGGATACCTAGAAATATTTCCTATAAGGGACATAGAAGTATTTAGGTTCTTCCAGATCTGAGCATTTGACACAGAAAGAATCTAGGCTTCTCTGACACAGCAAGATCCACCATGCATGGCCACTGCAGCTGTGTGCCCTCTAGGGACTCTCATGGCCAAGGGACATTGTGCAGTTTCTACTCTGTGTGGCCACCTCTCTCCCTGCCACCATTCTGTGTCCCTGGCTACACATGTTAGGAACTCTGTTGACCTTAGAATTGGAGGAGTCAGTTCAGCTTCTTTACTCCAATTCAAGTCCATCTTATATCTAATAAAATGGGTCACCTATCAACCCATAACCTAGAAAAAAACCACTGTTCACATTTTGATTTCATTCTTTTTTTCCCAATATAGTAAATGTACATTTTATAAAACTGGGATCATACATGCAAAATTTTAAATCCTACATTTTCTCTAGTTATACTGCAGATGCTTTTGATAATGACCTGGCAAGCACTCATTTCTTTTTTTTTTTGAGACGGAGTTTCGCTCTTGTTACCCAGACTGGAGTGCAATGGCGTGATCTCGGCTCACCGCAACCTCCGCCTCCTGGGTTCAGGCAATTCTCCTGCCTCAGCCTCCTGAGTAGCTGGGATTACAGGCACGTGCCACCATGCCCAGCTAATTTTTTGTATTTTTAGTAGAGACGGGGTTTCACCATGTTGACCAGGATGGTCTCGATCTCTTGACCTCGTGATCCACCCGCCTCGGCCTCCCAAAGTGCTGGGATTACAGGCTTGAGCCACCGCGCCCGGCCCCAGCACTCATTTCTTACACTGTATGTATGGGTAACTGTAGTCTATCCATACAATAGGATGTTATTCAGCCATAAGAATATATAAAATACTGATACATGCTACAGCATGGATGAACTTTGAAAACCTTATGCTAAGTAAAAGAAATGAGTGGTTGCCATGTCATTGATAATATACCCAAACCATCATTTTAACAGCCAAATCGTATTAGAGCATACAGCAGTTTAACCTTTACTCTATTGGTAGATCTCCGTTTCCTTTGCGTTGCTTTTTTTTTCCCCTCTATGATTAATAACACTATAATGATCACCCTGAACAAAAATCTTGGTCCACATCTCCAAGTATTTACTTAAGATAGAACCTTACAAGTTATGTTACTGAGTCAAACAGAATGTACTTTCCAAAGGTTCATGATTCATGCCTTCAAATAAGACCTCAAGAAAGTTTACACCAATTTATGTTTCCAACAACTATGTATGATAGTGCCCATTTCAAGATGTTCTCTCCAGCAGAACATCTCCTTTATTAATTGTTATTATTATTGGTAGTAGTATTTTTAGAGACAGGGTTTTGCTGTGCCACCAGGCTGGAGTGCAGCAGTGTGATCATAGTTCATTGCAGCCTCAATCTCCTGGGCTCAAGCAGTCCTCTTGCCTCAGCCTCCTGAGTAGCTAGAACTATAGGCATGCACCACCACACTTGGCTAATTAAAAACTAAAGTTTTCCTTGTAGAAATGGGGTCTTGCTACATTGCCGTGGCTGGTTGAACTCCTGGCCTCGAGTCATGCTTCTGCCATGACATTTTAAAGTGCTGGGATTACGGTTGTGAGCCACTGTGCCAGGCCCAGGTCTCTTAATTTGACGGGTAAAAATAATACCTAGTTTTAATTTTGAATGTCTTTGATAAACAGTGAAATGATTACTAAAAGCTTTTTTAAATCTCTTAATAACAATCTTCTTTTCAGTGACAAAAGAGTCTGGAAAAAAAAAGAACTTTCTTTAATTCAAAGCATCACATAGTGGCTTGAATAGTGTCACCTTGAAATTCATGCTCAACCCAAACTCCAGAATGTGATTTTATATGGAAACAGGGTCTTTGCAGTTCTGGTAAGCTAAGGGTCAATATGAGAGGTGGCTACTGCAGTTTAGGGTGGGCTGTAAATCTAATGCAGGTGTCCTTATCATAGACAGAAAAGAACACAGAGACAGAGAGAAGGCCAGGTGCAGAGAGGCACAGGCTGGAGTCACACTGCCCCAAACCAAGGAATGCCTGGAGCCTTCTAGAACCTGCGAGAGGCAAGGAAGGGTTTTCCTTAGAGACTTCGGAGGAGTGTGCCCTGCTGACACCTTGACTTTAGGCTTCTGACCTCTATAATTGAGAGAACACATTTCTGTTGTTTTAAGGCACCTGGTTTGTGGTCATTTATTAAGGCAGCCCTGGCAAACTAATATAGATCAGGTTTCATCTGTGGGTAGACTCCACGGCTAATGTATAGAGATGATACTCTGGTTGCATGTCCCTCTGCTTATCTGTAACTGTGAGACTACTCCGGGTTCAGTAAGAGCTATTGAAATGAGCATGTTAGGGCTGTCAGCTCCCCAGCTCAGCGCACCTGTGGGGAGCAGAGCCAGACACTCTGGGGAGCTCCAGAGGAGGATACAGACCAGGACCAGGCTGTGCTCTGGGGAACCAGGAACAAACTCATAAATCCATCACGATGCACAGGACACTCAGTGTAAAAGATTGTGTAGGAGAACATGTGCAGCACACACATGACCCACCCACACAGCTTCTCCCTGACTGCTGACTCCACCGAGACCCCAGGGGCCCACATAAGGAAGGCAAGGCAGCCTCGCACACACAGACAGCAGGCGGCTGCTTCTCTGGTGTGATGTGAGGATTCCAGTCTCTGAGAAAGTCGTATCCACCTCAAAACAGGCAGCCGTTATGTATATGCTACTGATTGGAATTTGTTACTTCCTATTAAATGTTAAACTCCCGGAATTTCTCTTTTTGGATGTAACCACTCTTCAAAGTTAAATCCTGACACTCAGAATGTGCTTCTCCTCTATCATGGTTTTCCTGTGAGATCGGAAATAGGGCCCTGTCACCAGGCAGAAGGGCAGGTGGGCATGTCCACACTGACCACTGGACTCGTCAGCCCTCCGGGGTCACCCTCTTGGAAGCTCTTAGGTCTTGAAGGGGCCTTAGAGGGCCCCAGCTCCCAGGAAAGTGGCCTGTCACCTGAGCACTCCCCAGTCTTCTGGGTGTCACACAACATCACAATTTCAAAATAATTGCTGGGAACTGAAGTAGGGTTGCCCAATTTCATTTTCGTAATGGCATTTAAAACTTGGAAAAGACTTTAAACACTTTTGAAAAGTTTTTTAAGACTTCCATCAACATCGTAATCATTTCATAGAAGATCATTTTGACTCTAAACATTGCAGGAAGTCCATACCCCCAGAAGAAAGCATGAGCATTTCTGTGGGGTGAGTTTTGCTGGGTAAAGTGCTCAGGCGTAGGCCTTGTTAGCCTCAGTGTGATCCACGGTGACTCCACCCTGGACGGTGCTGTCCACTGATAATGCTGGGAACCTCAGCCTGTACCTCACTGTCTCTCCTCCTTCATCCTCCCCAGGCTGGCCAGGGAGTCCCTGAGGTCCATAAGTCCCCAAGGCCTTCCCAAAGCCAACCCCAGAAACGACCTGTCTTTTAGGAGAAGAAAACAGCCTGCTCTGATGGAAGGACTTTTGGTTGACAGCTGTTAATCACACATTTTAGGTGGCACGTCCCCACTTTAGCAACATCAAAACACAGCAGTTATCACCAAGTTAGAAGACTTCTTTCTCACCCTGTTTTCCAAAGTGAGCCGAGATGCTTCCTGCTGGAAGTTACTCTTGACTTCACTTTCAGTTTCAAATTGTTTCTTCAAGTGCTCGCTGGCCTCCTGCATTTCTTGAATCTTATCGATCAGCTTCTCCTTCTCTTTGGTATGTATTTCATTTTGGGCTTCTATGGCCCTGGGAAAGGGAGGGAGGAATGGCTGGTATCAGTATGATCATCAAGGAGACGTCACTCACTGTCATAGCAAGTGCTGATATTTCCAAAGATGGAAGAACACCTTGGACAATGTATGTGTAAAGCAAATAGTATTCGAATAGGGGTGTCCTTCAGGGGAAGGAAAAGAGACCAGGACTAGCTGGGATATAAAACTGTCCATGGACTGCTCTAGTCTCCTTTACCCAATAAGAGAGTCCATTCTCCACCCAACCCCAGCCCCCCTCACTTACTGTTGTGAGTGAGTGTTGTGTCCCACCCATGGGACAGCCACACTGACAATACCCTGTGACAACTTAGCAGTCATCCCCTTTGTGATCAGCCTGGGGACCAGACACTTACAAAGCCAGAGATTATATAGAAGAGAGGAGGGATACCATGAGAAGAGTTCTAAAGGTGCCTCACTCATTTTCCATTACTTTGGGTCCTCATCCTCATCCTACTGATGAAGTCATATGACTAAAGATGCTCTTAGGGATGTCGAGTGTCCATTTATTGTTCTGGAAAACTAAGTGTCTCAATAAGTTGGCAACAAAACAGAACATTCTCCCCACAGGCTCTGCCAGGGCATGAGACCCGTTGTTGCTCAGGATTGAAATTTGTAGGGATTAGCAATGAAGATTTTTCCATCAACATGGGTTTTTAATTCTTACCCTAAATAGTCTGCTAATAGAAACCATTCTCTCTCACACACTCTTATCCGTTGTTTAAACAGACAATTCAAGTGCATGCTATGGCATTTCAAGGGTACAGAGTGTACACAAACAGTGAAAAGTACATGTCCTCCCCTCCTCTGTGCATCAGTCACCACGTTGTCCTCCCTGGAGCCAACCAATGTTTTGTTCCTTTAACAATCTCCCAGAGATGCTACTACTGCTGCTGCTGCTGCTGAGTGTGATGTGCACACATACGTTTCTTTCCTTCCCATTTGAATGGCAATATATCACACACGCTAATTAGCATCTTGCTTTTTGGGATTAGTAACACATCTTGGTATATGCTACAGTTTCAGAAAAGCATTACATTAACATGAACTTGAGGTACACATTTACACTTACTTTCTTTGTGTTCCTTCCTCCTCTTGACTGCGATTTAACTGATTAGACAATTCTTCTAGTTTTCCTATAATGAGAAGAACTGTCAGTACTTTGGCGGGGGGGGGGCGGGGGGGAGGACGTATCATTGCATTCTGATTTGGGTTTGGCATTATTTACAATTTTTAGAGGTCCTAAACCAGGGGCATCTGATCTTTTGGCTTCTCTGGCCCACACTGGAAGAAGA
>NW_016107640.1:1587945-1591094 GCF_001604975.1 Cebus imitator | reverse complement strand
AAAAAAAAAAAAAAAAGAAAATCGCCAAAAAAACCTCATGTTTTAAGAAAGTTTACGAATTTGTGTTGGCTCTCCTTGAAAGCTGTCCTGGGCTGCATGTGGCCCACGGACTGTGGCTTGAACAAGCTTGTCTTAAACTGTATACAGGTAGAGATTAAGTTTTATTTGGTCTGAACAATGTTTAAACATTTTTAAACCATCATTTAAAAATTGTAGTATTTCGTATAAAATTCTGTATTCCTGGGTTTTCTTTAAACATAGGAATCTCTAGCAATACTGGGCCCACATTCCCCATGGGCAATAATCAGTGGAGTTCAGAGGCAGCAACCTCTTTACTTTATTGTTTTTTTCAGAGACAGGGTCTCACTCTGTCACCCAGGCTGGAGTGCAGTGGCACAATCATGGCTCACTTCAGCCTTCACCTCCCAGGCTCCAGTGATCCTCCCACTTCAGTCTCCCATGTAACTGGGATCACAGGTGCACACTGCCATGTCTAGCTAATTTAAAAACAATTTTTGGGCCCAGTGTGGTAGCTCATGCCTGTAATCCTAGCACTTTGGGAGTCTGAAGTGGGCAGCTCATCTGACACTAGGAGTTTGAGACTAATCTGGCCAACATGGCAAAAACCCGTCTCTACTAAAAATACAAAAAATCAGATGGGCGTGGTGGTGGGCGCCTGTAATCCCATATACTCAGGAGGCTGAGGCAGGAGAGTCACTTGAACCCAGGAGGTGGAAGTTGCAGTGAGCCGAGATCACACCATTGCATTCCAGCCTGGGCAACAAGAGCAAAACTCAGTCTCAAAAAAGGCACTCGCCACCATGCCTTTTTTTTTTTTTTTTTTTTGCTAGAGATGGGGTTTTGTCATATTGCCCAAACTGGTCTCGAACTCCTGGCTTTAAATGATGATCCACCCATCTCCGCCTCCCAAAGTGCTGGGATTATAGGTGTAAACCACAGCACTCAGCCTGCATCTCCTTTAAATATCCCACATACCTTCCCATATCTTTCAACCAGCCCCCTTCTCACATTTGTTACCTATCCAGCCCCCTGGAGAACCAGAGTTTAAAACCCCTGAGTACAGCGACATTTCCATATCATTTCCTGAGTAGAAAAAACTGTTTTCTAAAAGCAGGTTCATGAGGGTTTGAGTTACCTTTCATTTTCTCAGCTTGTTCATTCAGGCGGATTTCAAGATCTTGCTTCTGCTTCTCTAGTTCTGAAATTTGCTGTTTAAAGTCTGGGATCATCTTTAGAGAAGAATTAGAAATATTAAATACTGTGATCTGTGAACTTTAAAATCTCAGAAGCAAACTATACTGTCTAGGTGTTCAGCCTGTGGAACACATAGTTGTGTAAAAGAGCTAGCCATGACATTAGACTGGATTGACATTTTTTTTTTAAACCTCAAAACCTATAGTCTCAGGAAACACCAGTATGCTCAGAGAAAGCAGTTCTCACACAGCTATGTCAGGGAGAGACGGATGTGTACATGTACAGAAATCCTATGCTGAACTTAGGGAGGAATTAGGTGAAGAAATGGCAGCCGGCCTCTTTGATCCAAGCCCAGAGCCATCATCTCCTCATCTACGAACAGGAAAAGCTATCTTAAAGGGTCCACTGCAACTCCTGAATTCCAGGCCACGCACCGCACTGCTCTGTTAGTGGAGGTCTGGAATCACCCAGTAAATTTCTCAATCCTTTGTCCCTGTCTATCTGTGTATTTCTTTACATGTCCATTGCTTCCACCCCCAGTTAGGCAAAACCAGTTTTTTTTTTCCTTCCCCAAGTTTATAACACTGGGGAAGTTTATAAAACTGAGTGGCTGAGATCCAGACCTCTGAAGTTTAACTGAAGAATACACATGGCCCCCGATTTACAATGGTTCAGCTTACTATTTTTTGAGTTTGTGATGGTGTGAAAGTGATATGCATTTGGTAGAAACCATACTTCAAGTACCCCTCCAACCCTTCTGTGTTTCACTTTCACTACAGTATTTCATAAATTACGAGATATTCAACACTTATTATAAAAATAGGTTTTGTGTGAGATGATTTTGCCCACCTGCAGGCTAATGTAGGCCTTCCGAGCACGTTTAAGGCGGGCTGGGCTAAGCTACAATGCCTGGTAGGTTAGGTGCTTCATATGCATTTTCATCTTACAACACTTCCCACGTACGATGGGTTCATTGGGACGCAGCCCCATGATAAGTTGAGGAGTATCTGCACTTGTTTGATTGTGAAATTAGGTCTCACTGCAAATTCCTCCTTCAAGTTTCATCCAGGGAATAACAAAGGTGTAAACGTCCCCCATGACCATTCCCTGTGTCCACCCCAGGTCCTCAACTGCTGCTACAGCCCTGAGATTTCCTAACACTCCCAGTTCAGGGACAGGAGGGGGTAGTAAGGAAGCAGAGGGGCAGCAGCCTGTGAGGCCGGACCAGAAAGCTGGGAGAGTGGGGCATCCTGGAAGCCAAGAGAACAAGGTGGAGAGGATGGGGTTAGCATCGCCAGGGGCTCCTGAGACACTACGTAAGACTCAGGCTCAAAGGAACCCTGAGTGCTCAGCTCTGTGTAGGCAGATTCAGCTAGTGGTGAGGCACACAACAGAATAGAGTGGTGGACAGTGAATGGGAGGTGCATGGAGGGAGTATGCCGACAGGGTCTTTGTAAGTCTGACTAACTCCTCAAAGGAATCAGTGATGGCCACAGGGGTGTGGGGTTAATACAGAGATGGCTTCTGAGTGAGGAGATTCCTAAAGCGCTTCTCCATGCCAGCAGGCATGAGTTGGAAGGAAGAATGAGACAAATGCAGTGGGTGGGAATGCTCATCACAGAGGAAGAAACCCTCGAAAAGGTGAGATCTGAAGCATGAGCAGGACTGGCCTTCTGACTCACTCCTGTCTCAACAGCTATCCTTTCACCTTAATTTTGTGGCCATTTTCCAAGGGGTTAGGGCTGGATTTAAATATACAGACTTGGCCGGGCGCGGTGGCTCAAGCCTGTAATCCCAGCACTTTGGGAGGCCGAGGCAGGCGGATCACGAGGTCAAGAGATCGAGACCATCCTGGTCAACATGGTGAAACCCCGTCTCTACTAAAAATACAAAAAATTAGCTGGGCATGGTGGTGCGTGCCTGTAATCCCAGCT
>NW_016107640.1:1515750-1587465 GCF_001604975.1 Cebus imitator | reverse complement strand
ACACACACACACACACACACACACACACACACACACACACACACACACACATACACATACACACAAAATCACAGCACCTGAATCCATCCTGAGGTGAACATACGTACTCTTATATGAGTGCTCTCTGGCCTGCAGTCATTTTATAGTATGATCACCAGAGCAAGTTATTTCACTTCTGGAAAAAGTAATTTATAACCACTGTTTCACTTAATTTTACTCCACTGACAAAGAACATCTCTAGTATGATGGCCACGACTGGGGCCCCCGGCTGAGACCATACCATGTTCTCTGATGTTAGCCTGGTAACCTCATGACGGATGCTTTCATTGATGTCATTTTCTTCTCTGAATAACTTCTGCAGGTGGTTGATTTCTTGACTTAGATGCACCACTTTGAAGTTCAAAGCTTCAATCTCCTTTTCATAGCAATCCTTCTGAGACTGAAAATGGCTCTCCAAAACACTATTAAAGGAGGGGTCAAGAAATAAACCTCATGGCCTTTGTTCTGTGCTGATGGCTAGGAGGATGCACATGTGTGGCAGTTATGAAGACCTACAGCAAGAGTGGTGCACCAGGTACATCCAGTTTACTTATGGACTCACACTTACAGGCTATGGAAACAGGAATGTCTAATTATAAAGTTTTCTAGCTAGTTAGGAAGCATTATGTGGGGGTTAATACATAGTTAACAATGAAGAAAATTTTAGAAGTTATATTTTTACACTCTTAATAGTTTAAAAAATATTGGCCAGGTGCAGTGGCTCACACCTGTAATCCCAGCATTTTGGGAGGCTAAGGCAGGCAGATCACTTGAGGTCAGGAGCTTGAGACCAGCTTAGACAACATGGCAAAACCCCGTCTCTACTAAAAATACTAAAATTAGCTCGGCGTGGTAGTGTACGCCTTAGTTCCAGCTAAAGGGGAGGCTGAGGCAGAAAATCACTTGAGCCCGGGAGGTGGAGGCTGCAGTAAGCCGAGATTACACCATTGCACTCCAGTCTGGCAATAGGGCGCGACTCCTTCTCAAAAACAAAGCAACACAAAACAAAATAAAACATGTTCTTTATGACACTACAGTTGTGGATACGAGTCATACATTTGTCAAAACCTACAGAATGTACATCAAGAGCGAACCCTAATGTAAACTACAGACTCTGGGTGACAGTGACGTGTCAGTGTGGTTCATCAGTGTGGTTTGGGAAGTTGACAGCAGGGGAGGTTGTGTGCATGTGGTGACAGGGGTATATGGGAACTCTCTGTATTTCTGCTCAACTTTGATGTGAACCTAAAACTGCTGTAAAAAATAGATTATTAATGTACATAAATGCAGCATATGCCTTAAATTTAACTGTATCTACATATCTCTGGCAACATTAGCTAACTTATTTGATAATCAGTTTTCACTGCATGGGTTATGGGGTTTTTCACTAGGCATTTTATCCCGCGAAAAGACTGCTCTTCATGAATACGCTAATTACTTAATTCTCAGAGAAATATTTCTAGTGGCGATTTGGTCATTTTACCATAAGGAATTTGTGTATCAATCTGTGTAAGGTAAACTTTGGACTTTCCAACAGTCTATTTATTATCTCTGAAAAATAAAGAAGAAACTTGAGGAGAATTTCTAACCGTGTTGCTTTCTTTAGTCCTTCATAAGCAAACCAGAGTTCTCCATCCTCATTTAAATGTTCCAAATCTTCCACAGAGAGCCTGGAAAATAAGAAAGATAAGAAAATCTATCATCCGTTCATGTTTTACATGTCTTACAATGTTTGATCATGCAGAAATCATTACCTGCTTCTTACATCTTCAATGTCATAGCTTTCAAGAAGTTGTTTGGTGATCTCTGACATCTTTTCTGAAAGGAAAGGGCAGAGTTGTATACATTACATTGTGGATGATCTACCATTTCCCATTTCCTTTCCAGGGCCACTTTTCTAGCTTCATAGAGTCTCCAGCTAAATAACCTACCAGCTATCCAATCAACCAACTAACCAACCTTCCAGCTATTCAACCAACTAGCTATCCAACCTACCAACTAACCAATCTACCATATGTCCAACCAAATTCATACCAAACGACACGTTTCCTTAGCAGTGACACAGCTATGATTTCCAGCCCGCACCCATGGTCTAAGAGACTCACATTTTTATTACCTCTCATTTCCCGTTTTTGTGACTGCACATGTTTCTCCACATCTATCTTCTGTGCCTGAAGTAGTTCTATCTCTTTTTCAAACTCAGAGATTGTCTGAATCACAGCAATGATGGAATCAGGTAAAGAAAAAACAGCAATTATGCTTTATATAACACAAAGGGGACACTATTATAGTGTACAGTATCTATGCAAGACTCAGTAAGCAAGACCTCACTGCAGTTTCTTTTGTAGTTAAAATCTTGTTAAGCCCTTACTGTTCACACAGCTTGTCTTTGAAGCATGCTTAGCTACTCAAAATGCCAGATCTACTGGGTTGTATCAATAGAATTAACTTCCCTGGGCCGGGTGCAGTGGCTCATGCCTGTATTTTCAGCACTTTGGGAGGCTGAGGTGGGCGGATCACCTGAGGTCAGGAATTCAACCAGCCAACATGGTGAAACCCTGTCTCTACCAAAAATACCAAAAAAAAAAAAAAAAATTAGTCTGGTTAGGTGGTGGGGACCTGTAGTCCCAGTTATTTGGGAGGCTGAGGAAGGAGAATCGCTTGAACCTGGGAGGTGGGTTTGCAGTGAGCCGAGATGGCGCCACTGCACTTTAGCCTGGGCAACAAGAGCAAAACTCAAGTATCAAAAAAATAAAAATAAAAAACAAAACCCAGAATAATCATTTTTTTTAGTTTTAATATTTTATCCATTGGTGGCTTCCTTGTACTGTTAAGCCTGCAGGTGAACAGACTGCAAGAGTTGAGGCTTGGAAGCCTCCACCTAGATTTCAGAGGACAGAATAATCTTAATAGATCACGTTGGAGAGTAACCCAGTCTTACCTACCAAAGAGGAAGTGAGTGACACCTACTGGTCCCTCCCTGCAGGCACAGCCTCACAATTTTCTACATTTAAGATACAGACCTCAGACCTCAGCCAGATGACAGGACTCCCACAGACTGACATCAGGCTCATGTGGCTGCTAAGAGTGAAGCAGTCAGAGGAATGAAAGTGGCCCTTCCTGATCAAGTGGTCTGACCTCCTACTTTTAAATAACAGGGGACGAGGCCCAGAGAAGAGAGCCACCTCAGCTGTGGAATTTAGCGGCCACCCAGACGTGTTTCCAAAAGTTCTTCTAAACCACACATGGCTAATCCATGACAATTACAGAGAATATTTGCATACTCCCACAAATACTCTACTAATATGTATTTCACATATTTAGTAGAAGCTTAAAAGCTTCTACTTCCCAACTTAATGAAGAAAAATGTCTTACATTTAAGAACAAAGGGACACTAAGTTTTCTGGTAGGAAAACAATTCACTTAAGCCTTAATTGTCCAAGCATAGATCATTACTTCATCCGTTCATTCATTTTTCTCAAGAGCTTTTCATTAAATTGCCCAGGAGTATTTATATATTTTTAATTATAAATACAGGTAAAAACTAATATTTTTATGTATGATTATGCAGTTTTAAAAATTCTACCACATGATTTTTCCCTCAGCTTTATAAAAATTTACTTTAAAATTTCTACCATTAATTGACAATTTATAGCTTTATTGATGTTATAATTTTGAATGTGGAATAATTAAATCAACCTAATTAACCTCAAATACTTGTCATTTTTTGTGATGAGAACATTTAAGATTTACTCGTAGCGATTTTGAGATGTACAATATACCCTTACTAACTACATTCAGCACACGATGCAATGGATAATTGTTTTAGTAAATTTTCTAGTAACAGTTTAAATGGAAGATTTTGATAAGGTAACTTTAATGCAGGTGTTTATAGATGTGATGGATTATATAATAAGGATTCACCTGAATTGACAGTCTAATTTGGAAGTAGTCTCTACATAACATATTTAAATAACTTTACATAAATGTAATTTCAAAAAAGTTAGAAAGTTGACTTTTAAATACAGAGTACAATGAGTGCTAACTCAAAGGCAGCCTGGACTTTCACGAGTGAAAGGACTGAAGGAATTAGGCTCCACTAGCCTGTGGCCTTTACACAGAAGCTTTTAGCTGTCTGATCTGTGGGAACTTGGAATTGCAATCACATCACTTAACTGGAGGGCAGGGCTGAATGCGAGAGCAGCTCTACCTTGGCCTGCGAGCTCAGGCGGGCCACTTCCGCCTTCAAGCCATCAGAAGTGACATGTCCCTCCTCCACCAGGTGTTGGAGTTGCATCTTCTCATCCTTGAGAGCTTTAATTTCTTCCTTCAGAGACTGAATCTGCTTCTCATAGTCTTGTGTTTTCAGTTCAAAACTTTTTTCAAGAAGCCTAGGTAGCAAAAGAAGAAAATAACTGAGTGCTGAGCACGGTGGCTCAAACCTGCAATCCCAGTATTTTGAGAGGCCGAGGCAGGCGGATCCCTTGAGACCAGGAGTTTGAGAACAGCCTGGGCAACACAGAGAGAGACCCCGTCTCCACTAAAAATACAAAAGTTAGCCAGGTGTGGTGGTGCACGCCTGTACTCCCAGCTACCCAGAAGGCTGAGGTGGGAGAATCGCTTGAGCCCAGAAGGTCCAGGCTGCAGTGAGCTGAGGTCAGGCTACTGCACTTCAGCCTGGGCGACAGAGCAAGACCTCTCCCCGTAACACCTCTCACCACCCCCCCCCACAAAAAAGAAGGAAATAATTTAGAATTGTCTCCACAGTCTTTACTTTGAATTAGAACAATACATCATTTTGAAAGCAACAAGAGGAGACAAGTTAATTAGGACCTACTGCGACAGTTCCAGCAAATAATGGCCTTATTTTTAGCAAACTGTTTCCCCTTTGATTAGGTGAAAGGCAACTTCTTAACACCTCCTGATCTGAAAGGTGTGACTTTACAATGACCACACACAGGGGACACTGGATAGGGAGGCTGAACTTAAAAGACACACTGGTTGTTGGGGCACTGTATTCCCAACCCCTGATTCCATGTAGCCCCCGAGAGGGGCCAGTTTTCTTCAGCGAATACCTTGGCGTGCTCTGCCAAGTCCTGGCTCCTTCCTCATTCCAAGGATCCTGCTGGAGTTTATCTGATCCCAAACAAGAGAGCTATCTGATACATCCAGGAGTCTAGCCCTTCGAAAATTCTAGAATAAATGGCAGCAAATCCAGGTGCCCCAAAGTACACGGAAATCCAACTGCTCTAGAAGTTTGCACAATTAAAAATTTGATGATTAACTAAGAAAATAATTGAAGAGAGATACATAACCTAAACAGGCCCAACACAGCCCACAGGGCCCCTGAAGCACCAGCTCTATGACTTTATTAAACCATTCTACCTGCTGAGCTGTCAACTCAGTTCATAACTTGCTTTTATAGAACAAAAGGAAAAACTCTGAGAAAGAGAGCCACATTCCTAATAAACATTTGATTTCTTTTTGATAGAATTTTTTTTTTTTTGAGTCAGAGTCTCTGTCTGTCGCCCGGCACCAGGCTGGAGTGCAGTGGCGCAATCTCGGCTCACTGCAACCTCCACCTCCCAGGTTCAAGCAATTCTCCTGCCTCAGCCTCCTGGGTAGCTGGGACTACAGGCGCACGCCACCCAGCTAATTTTTTTTGCATTTTTAGTAGAGATGGGGTTTCACCATGTTGGCCAGGATGGTCTTGATCTCTCGACCTCGTGATCCGCCTGCCTCGGCCTCCCAGAGTGCTGAGATTACAGGCTTGAGCCACGGCGCCTGGCCTAGAAGTTTTCTTTTTTTTTTTTTTAAAGACACAGTTTCATTCTTTCACCCTGGCTGAAGTGAAGTGGTGGAATCTCAGCTCACTGCAACTTTCAACCCCCAGGTTCAAGTGATTCTCCTGCCTCAGGCTCCTGAGTAGCTGAGATTATAGGCACCTATTACCACATTCAGCTTACGTTTTTATTTTTAATAGAGATGAGGTTTTACCATGTTGGCCAGGCTGGCCTCAAACTCCTGACCTCAGGTAATCTGCCAGCCTTGGCCTCCCGAAGTGCAGGGATTACAGGTATGGGCCACCACACCCAGCCTCTTTTTTCTATAGATACTAACAAACTTGGTTTCCTGGTTTTTAAAAAAACTTCAGTGCTCCCAAGAGGCCAGGAAAACGCCTATAAAAATGAAAACTGCAAGCAACAGTCTTGTTTTTTTTTTTCAGACAGGGTCTCGTTCTGCCGCCCAGTCAAGAGTGCAGTGGCACGATCTCAGCTCACTGCAGCCTCTGCCTCCCAAGTGCAAGTGATTCTCCTGTCTTAGCCTCCCTAGTAGCTGGAATAACAGGCATCTGCCACCACTCCCAGCTAATTTTTGTGATGTCACCACATTGGCCAGGCTGGTCTTGAACTCTTAACCTCAGGTGATCCACCCACCTTGGCTGCCCAAAGTGCTGGGATTATAGGTTTGAGACACCATGCCTGATCCAGAAGTCTTATGCAAATTTTTTTTTTTTTTTTTTTTTTTTTAGATGGAGCCTTGCTCTGTTTCCCAGGCTGCAGTGCAATGGTGTGGTCTCGGCTCACTGCAACCTCCACCTCCTGGGTTCAAGCAATTCTCCTGCCTCAGTCTCCCAAGTAGCTGAGATTACAGGCGCATACCACCACGCCCTGCTAATTTCTGTATTTTTAGTAGAGGCGGGGTTTCACCACCACGTTGGCCAGGCTGGTTTTGAACTCCTGACCTAGGGATCTGCCCACCTTGGCCTCCCAAAGTGCTGGGATTACAGGCGTGAGCCACCATGCCTGGTCATGTAAAAAGCATCTTAGACACACAACCTGAGCTGGTCTGGAGGGTACCCACAGACTCCAGGCCTCTTGGAACCTCCTAAGAACTGCAACAGGGGCCAGGAATTCCCCAGTTGGCTGACCAGGGACTGAACGAAGCTACAGATAAGTGCTAACAAGGAGCAAGGGCAGAACACAGGCCTAGAGAGGGTGAAGAGTTTTATTCCCTTCTCTGGCCTGCCTCGCCCTGACCCATTTAGGATTGCAAACAGCCCAAAATGACCTGGCCTCAGCCTGACTCTCCAAGCCCCCTGCTGGAAATGATCACTCCCAAGTGGTCCCTGCACATAAACAGATGCTGAAAGCCAAGCTCTTCTTGAATTAAAAGCTCATCGACAATTATATTTTTCTAGGAAAATGAGTTAATTAAACATATTTAAAAACTGATAGAGGATCATGAAACACTTCATATATTTGTTAACTCTTGGAGCGATTCTGTGATATTCTCTGCTCTCTTTAGAATTGTACTTCCTCACCCAGACCCAGGCTGTCCTGGGGAAGTTTTGTATCCTACCACCCCAGGCAGCCCTGTGCCTTCTAGCCCCCCCAAAGGGCTACACCTAGAATGTTGTATCTCTTTCCAGGTACCGTGCCATGTACCCCAACTTTAAGAAAAGCCTTTGGCTCCTTAAGAGAAGGGAAGCCCAGATTGGAGTCCTTGGAGATTAGTAAGGGTTTGCTATTGAGACAGGAAAGGTAGGCTGGTACAGTACAAGGTCAGGCATCTACCTTAATTTCGGTGAGGTGTGTTACTTACCTTACCTTCTGGGATAAAAGACAAACTAACAAGTACAACAGGTGGCAAAGGAAGGGAGGGAGGTTTATTTCCCAGGCAAGAATGTTACTTCTTGGATTTAGTGGAAGTTAAAGGGGGTAGTAGTCTCTGAGTTTTGCACTGTCTTAGCAATAAAGTAAAAAAAGAAAGAAATTCCTGGTAGTCTGCTGTACCCACCCCGCAGAAGCTTTATGAACTGCTCCAGAATGTGTGCACTATCTGATGGCACACACTGTGGAACTCAGCTCTCATAAATCTCCAATCTCACTTCCTAAAAATAGTCACACCCCACTTTCCTGTATCTGTGATCTGCTATATGCAAGCTGAGAAGGAAAATATAAAACAGCGCGGAGAGAAGAAAGAAGCAGCTTTAAGGCAAACCAGATTCCATACATTCTTTGTTGTTCTTCCTTTCGTACATCATCAAAGAGCTGCTTGGTGAGGTGGTCCATTTTTTCTGTAAAAAGAGAATGCTTTTTGAGATATGTCTGCCAAATCAATAACTTGATTGTTTCATGTTAAGTTTAACAATCATGTGATGTTTATTACTAACAGGGCTTACAGTGAGAATGTAGATCATTTTTTATAAACATGAAATACAGATGAGAGGGTTTCAAAATAATAATTCTCACAAATCTGTCAGGTTGGAATTATCAATAGTTTCATTTATAGTGCTTTTATCATTTGTGACTGACTGTCATTTATTGAAATAGGTATATTGGCTGTGAGACGATGAATATTATTAAAAATAAATAGAAACCCTTTGGGGAGAAAATGATCCATTTGTGA
This sequence comes from Cebus imitator, assembly GCF_001604975.1. Taxonomy (NCBI): domain Eukaryota; kingdom Metazoa; phylum Chordata; class Mammalia; order Primates; family Cebidae; genus Cebus; species Cebus imitator. Next base: position 1,579,014 of record NW_016107640.1, on the reverse strand, counting down.
CAAGGCTTCTCAATCTTGGCACTATTGATACTTTGGGCTGGATAACTCTCTGCTGTGGAGAGGGGCTGTCCCATGCATTGCAGCATTTTGAGCAGCATCCCTGGCTTCTACCCTCTAGAAGCCAGTAGCATTTCTGCTCCAGCTGTGACAACCAAAATTGTCTCCAAACATTGCCAAATGTCTGGGGGTGGGGCGGCAGCAAGCAAAGCTGAGAACCATCTGTGATAACCGAGAAAATAATTAAGTGTCTGTCTTCATCTGGGGAAGAGGAAGTACAAAAAAAGACAGCTGTTAACACTGAAATACAAGAGTCATAAGCACAAAGTCTACAGGCTGAAGGGCAGGACATTCCGTGGTTGTGACAACCCCACATACCCAACACACCCATATGCCACAGGGCCATCAAAATGGGAGACCGGCAATGCAGCCTCTTCAACGGTGATGTCTCTATTTGTGCTGAGCTGACATCTCATCATCGAGCTCTACCTCGCCTCTGAGCCCCACCCCAGAAGGGGTACTTGGGGTGTAGTGTCGATAGCAATTCTCCAAATTACTTTTTTTTTTTCTAAGCCAATGGTTTAGTAGTTTGCCTAACATAGTGCTAAATGTTTCTGAATCAAAATGACTGCTTCAGAAGGTTGTAAGGCAGCCAGGAAATACTGGGGGAAGTGCTCAAGCTTTAATTTAGAAGAAGCCAGCACGATCTGATATAACTTCAACTTTCAATTAACCAAAAGCATTGGCTTTAATTCTGGTGCCTACCATCTTGGGCCATTTGCAAATGAGCTAAAGAAGCTGCTCAAATGTGATTTACTTCCTAAAAGGAAGGGGGTTATGTTCAGGTTAAGTTGGAATCTCAAAAAGGGGAAATACCATTTGATAGCATCCGTGGGTCACAGGTCACAAGCATAGGTAAAAGTTGGTGCTGTTCAGAAAACACTGCTTGCCATGTTGGGGGAGGCGCACAGGATAAGCAGCTTATAATTATTCGGTTGAAAGTTATCATGGACTTTTTGGGAGAGGATATAAAGTTACTTATCCAAACATGACATGGTCTCAGGAATATAATTTTCAGGTTATATTCCTGAGAATTTAAACGTCCTTGCGGGAAATTCTATTTGAAATTAGGGGGGGAACCCCCAAAACAACTACCCAAGAGGAGTGTGCTGTAATAAAAAGGGTGGAGATGGGGAAACCCTTTCCTAACTCAGGTTCAAGGTTCACTCCAGACCTGACCTGTCCCTGTTCATCTCTGACTTTCACATGGCTCCTGTGCCCACACCATCAGCCCTATAGAGACAGGGTGGAGGGCTCACAGCATTGGAATGAGAGGGCATGCCCTGCTCCTGTCAGCACCTGCACGGCCTTTCCTGCCCAGTGCCTGGTCTCAGGTGGTTTACTCCCTCTTCATCAACATTTGCCCCTCCCACTCTGCCCAGAACTCCCGGGGCTCTGCGCTCCCCTGGGTCCTGTCATATCCACCATCTGCTGGGCCAGAGGTGCGAGTAGAATCCCAGGCCTGAACCCTCACGCCCCTGCTGCCCCCATTGGAGCTTTAGGAAGAGATCCCTAGACAAGATCACTGAGATCGGTGATTTAAACCCGTCTGGTCAGGGACTGCCAGGCTCTGTGGCCTGTTGCCTCTTCTGAGATACAGCAAGTACTGTCAAGTTGAATTTGAGCTGGAAAGCCCAAATGGATGGAGCGAGGCTAAGCATAGCTGTGCCACACCCCTAAAGGAAGTGACACCTACTGGTTCCAGGGTCTGCCCTTCACTCAGGGCAGGACAGTGGCAGAGGACACAGGTGTCACTTTGGCTAACTAACTCTCACAGATTGAAATGTTTTCTGCAAATCTTTGGCAAGCACCCAACATGACCGCGGCATTACCCTGATAGTACATCAGAATCACCATACAGGTTTTCTAAATTACAGATGTCTGAACCACCTCTGACACCACCACACACCCATGTGCACACACAGACACACACACACACACACACACACACACACACACCCATTTTCTGATGCAAAAGCTCTGGGCTCATGGTCTGACCACCTGTGCTTTGCAAAGGGTCCAGGAGGTTCTGAGGCCCAGAGAGGAACTGCTGTGCTGTCTGACAAAAGATGGAAATAAAATAGATGAATCTGTAGGGCAAAGTTACCATGACTTAAATGTAGTTATTCCCTGTGGAGTGAAAACTGTCTCACTAAACCAAGTGTTCGCCAGGGGCCTTGGTTCTAAAACTGGTCACCCCCAATACTGTTTACTGAGTGGCAAATCAGTGAATGTCTGGATTTATAAGCCCCCGGAGCTTTACCTTTCAACTCTTCAGTCTTCTCTTGAAGCTTCAGCTGTATTTTTTCTTTCTCTGTTTCCAGTTCTGAATTATGCTTCTGAAGCTTTGCCAATTTCTGGCAGAGGGAAGGGGGAAAAGCAAACTTTTTTGAAAACCTCACTTCAAGTTGTCACCATTGCCTTGGCAAAAGATGTATATTCTTAAATTAGTTTATTTTTTCTCAGCTCCTGTCCCTAGATAACAGCCAGGACCAGCCCACTGTAAGATGCTGCCATTAGTTCCACATGCAAGGGCTCAATGTGGCTTCAAAGGTGACACTATTCCTGACCCGGCAAGCAAGGGCTGAAACAAGGAGAAAGGATACATCCAGAGGCTCCTTGATGTCAAGGACATACCTCTTCCTTTTGCAGAGCTTCTCAGTAGCCAGGGGACTTTATATATCGAATATGCTATGATTATGCAGTTGATGGCGTACAGGGGATTCACACTTTGCAATTGTTATGACTCAGGAAGGATGTGTGAGCACAGCAGAATTCCTACCATTTCAATTTCTCCTGGTAAAGTGTCTGCTGGGCTGGCAGCAGGCCCCATGGTACTGACTGATGGTGACAGGCAGCTGCTAATGCCCACCGTAGCAGTGTTGGTACACCCAGTACCGGGTCATGGGGAGGGCAAAGGGATGTCTTCTGGGCCTCCAAGCTACCAAACCTGGGTGCTAAGACTTTGAAAAGGCAGCAGAGGCCAGGTGCGGTGGCTCACGCCTGTAATCCCAACACTTTGGGAGGCCAAGGCAGACGGATCACTTGAGGTCAGGAGTTCCAGACCAGGCTGGCCAACATGGTGAAACCCCACCTCTACTAAACATACAAAAAATTAGCTGGGCATGGTGGCAGGCACCTGTAATCCCAGCTACTCAGGAGGCTGAGGGAGGAGAATCGCTTGAACCCAGGAGGTAGAGGTTGCAGTGGGCCAAGATCATGCCACTGTGTCTCTGGGTGACAAAGACTCCCTCTCAAAAAACAAAAGAAAAAAAAAAGGCAGCAGCGTGAATGGTAATAAAGACCACCTTCCTAGAACAAACTAGCTCACACTTTTGCAGGGACTCACTGTAGGCATTTGGCTAAAGTATTTCATCTGACCATTTTATTCTCACAACAATTCTGTCAGCCCTTTTTGGTTACTCTCATTTTTTTATGAGGAAACTAAAATTCAGAGAGGGTAATAGACTTAGCCAAGGCTGTCCAGCCAGCCAAAGGCAAGATTTCAATCTGGGGCATCTGGTTTTTACATTGACTGCTCTTTTCACTACACTGGAGATGAAAACCCTACCCTAGCTTTGCACTGCTTTTCAGGGGGAGATGTTTCCAGGGCAGAGACCTTAAGGACAAGTCACAGGGGACTAAGGTCATCTGGAAGAAAGGGAAGGGGCCAGCCAGAGCTCTTTGGGCCTTTCATCACTTTGCAAAACTCGAAAAAGAAAACCTATGTTGCATTTCTAATTATTAACCCCCTCCCTTCCCCTAGACTTGAATGAGCTGATCTCGCTTTTCCTAAAAGGGAGGCTCCCTTTGGTAATGGAAGTTGAAAGCAAAATCCGATGTGCTCTGCAGAAATCCGCTTCATAGGAAAAGCCTGCAGGGCTCCTCTTTTCCACAGAGAGTCCGTGTCTTTCCCTCCCGGCTCACAAGCCCATGGCTGACCTCTTCCACGGCATCCCTGTATCTCTTCCCCCTCTCCTCGTAATGCTGCCTGTGGGTGGCTGCTCTTTCTAGCTCTGTTTCCAGCTTCTGAATCTTTTCCACATCCCCAGCTCGAAGAGCAGCCAGGCTGGTCAGCTTCTCCACCAGCCCATGGTTTTCTTTGTTCTAGAGAAAAGAAAATCCAGATGTTTAGACGTTTATCCAAAAAGAGATGCTGTTCCATTTAATTCTCACGGCCTTTGACACGGAATCCAAATCTGAGCAGTTGCTTTACACTGATCACACTTATCACTGCACTGACATTTGTTGATCTTCTCCATGGTGAAACCAGCATGGCAAGATCTTGCTGGGTACATGTCTTCCAAACTGGTGGCTATTTTAATGTGGGACATTTCCAGTCCTGGAGAACCAGGACAACTCTACTGTTATGGGCCAAACTTTGCCCCCCCCAAAAAAAATTTGTTTGTTGAAGTTCTAACCTCTGAACCTAGGAATATCACTATATTTGAAGGCAGGCCTTTAGAGGGGGAATTGAGTGAAACGAGCCCTCAGGGTGAGCCCTACTCCAATATGATTGCCATCCTTAGAAGAAGGGGGGATTAAGACACAGGCACAGACATGAAGGGAAGACCATGTGAAGACAAAGAGAGGTGGCAGTCACCCACAAGCTAAGGAGAGAGGCCTCAGAAGAAACCAACCCTGCCAATACCTTGATATGGGACCACCAGCCTCCAAAACTGTAAGACAGTAAACTTCTGTTGTTTAAGCCACCCAGTCAATGATACTTTGCTGTGACAGTCCTGCAAACTAACACACCTAAAACGGAGCTCAGGCAGCATCAGGACTCTGGCCAGGCATTGCCAAGGCAATTTTTTTTCTGAGATGGAGTTTCGTTCTTGTTGCCCAGGCTGGAGTGCAATGGTGCAATCTCCGCTCACTGCAACCTGTCTCCCGGGTTCAAGCGATTCTCCTGCCTCAGCCTCCTGAGTGATGGGACTTCAGGCATGTGCCACCATGCTGGCTAATTTTCCATTTTTAGTAGAGATGGGGTTTCTCCATGTTGGTCAGGCTGGTCTCAAACTCCCGACCTCAGGTAATCCGCCCGCCTCGGCCTCCCAAAGTGCTGGGATTACAGGTGTGAGTGACCGTACCCGGCCTGGCCACGGCTATTTTTAATTGCTATTCTGCACAAACTGTGTAGCATGCAGGCCTGTTACACAACAGCACAAAAAAGGGAAACCCAGCTGACTCCAAGTCTATTTGTTCACACACACACTCGTTCATTCAAGAGCCCTGTGGTATAGCTTAGGGCTAAGTTTAAAGCTCACCTTAGGAGAGCCTCAGGATTATTTGAGACAGGCCTGGGAGTGAGTTTTATGGATGTGGACATTGTGTGTTCCATAGCCCTCCCCACCAGCTGAGAGCATATGGATGTTTCTTTTCCTACCAGTGGGAATGGTATGGAGAATCTTCCCAAACTAGGCAGGGCTGCAGCCAGACCCTAAGGCACCTGTGGGAAAATTAGAACTGGCAGCTCCTTTGAGCTGATACAATCCCATGGCAGCATGCTTGGCATGCAGACAGCATCTTTGAGCAAATTAGGAGGTATCTTTGCTTCAAGGCAGCACAGCTTCACACAGGGACACCTGCCTTGGTAAGTGGAGGCAGGCTGGATTTCAGCCCCACCTGCTATCTGAGGTAGGCGCACTTGTGCAGTATACAACCTATGCCACCACAAGCAGCAACTCTTCACAGTGTACTTCTGTTTCCTAGCTCACGGGGTCCACGTAAACTGTGTGAACCTCCTAACATGGGCATACATATTAACAGCACAGTTAAGAAACTGCTCCAGAACAAAATACACCCATGTAAGAAAACATAGACATAAAAGATGCACTATGAGCACCAACCTGATCTTCCAACTTTTTCTGCAAACGCTGGACCCTGTAAGTAAGCTGAATGTTGAGCACGAATCGTCGGATACTCTGGAATCTGCGTCTGGCCAGCCACGCCCGTGCGTATTTCTGCAGAATCACGGCCTTGTGTTCTTCCAGCATCTTTAAAACAAGATTTTGTGAAATATAAACTGGACCCCAGCTCCTCCTCTAACCAACACCTCCAACGCTGGAAGATGTAACTGCCACAGTGTAGAAAATGAGTTTCTTCTTGCCAATCTGCAGAGCTGTATCACACCTAGACTTTTCAAACAATAACCAAAGCATACCTGTAGCAGATGTGTATCAACAGACACTCTCATACTAGAACCCCCTCATCTCCAGGAAGGTCTTTATGCAGAAAAACAGCCTTGCTATTGTTGTAAAAAATGGTATGAGAAACCTGTGTCCCAAGAAATCGGTCTCCGCCATAACTTTCTTTTTTTTTTTTGCAGAGACTAGTTATTTCAGAAAGATACTTGCCATATTCAGCATCAAAGCAGTTGTACTAGGGCCGGGCCTATAGTTCACATCTGTAATCCCAGAGCTTTGGGAGGCCCAGGAGGGAAGATCACTTGAGGCCAGGAGTTCAAGACCAGCCTAGGCAACATAGCAAAATCTCATATCTACAAAAAAATTTTAAAATTAGCCAGGTCTGGTGGCATGTACCTGTAGTTCTAGCTACTCAGGAGGCTGAGGAATGAGGATCCTTTTAGCCCAGGAGCTCTAGACCAGCTTTGGCAACACAGAGAGACCCATTTGCTATGGAAAAAAAAAAATAGAAAAATTAGCTGGGCACGGTGTCTCATGCCTGTGATCCCAGCTGCTCAGGAGGCCAAGATGGGAGGATTGTTTGAGCCTGGAAGGATGAGGCTGTAGTGAGCTGTGACTGTGTCACTGCACTCCAGCCTGGGCAAGAGAGTGAGACCTTGTCTCAAAAATAAATAAATATATTTTTTTAAAAAAGGTGATTCCAGGAATTAGCCAGAAAGAAACCCCCAAAATATACTGTTCAGGTTTTCAGCTTTAAAGTATCTTTGGACAACTTTTTAATTTGTTCATCAGAAGTGACCAAATTGAGATGGTGAAATCTCTGAGACCAAACTTTTGTCCTATCTCAACCCCTTTCCCATCCACTCACAGGATGGATCATACACCCCTATGTTGAAGTGAACACTTACTGCTCTCCTGCCTCCTTGAAAAAAGGAAAACTATGTCTTTGCCATATGAAACTCATCACCCTTTTCTGGGTCTGAAGCTGCTGCCTCTAAAAGTGCCATCTCATTGTGCTTTGTATTAGTCAGTGCTAGAACAATCTCGAACAGCTTATGTACAAAACTGGTTCAATTTTACATTACTCTGAATTTGTTTCTTTGCATCTGGAGCACGCTGGCCCACACCATCTGGCTGTGAGAGCTCTCTCCAGTCTGTGGGCTGGCAGTGTGCTGATCTTTTAAAGTTCCTTTCCCCATTCAGTCTCTGCTTTAGGTGAGTTCTGCTGGGGGTACAGCCTGCACGTTATTGGCCTAAAATATACTTTCCTTTGGTGTGGTTTCTTTGGGGCCAACTGGGAGAAAGAGAAACTATCAGTCCTCCTGGGGTGGGTGTGTGTGTGTGTGTGTGTGTGTGTGTATTTTAAGACAGGATCTTCCTCTGGGGGTGTGTGTGTGTGTGTATGTGTATATGTGTATTTCAAGACAGGATCTCCCTCTGTTGTCCACACAGGCTGGAGTATACTGGCGTGACCATAGCTCACTGCAGCCTTGAACTCCTGGGCTCTCGGGATCCTCCCACTTCAGCTCCCTGGTTAGTTGGGACTACAGGCATGAGCCACAGCACCTGGCAGAATCTCCTTTCTGGCTTGGCTGACATTTTGTGCAAAGCGAGTTTGCCCATAGTGGAGTCTCTCCCTGGGCCCTATTTCGTTCTCAGTAAGGAAGGCCCGTACACCCTTCCCTCCTCTACAGAGAGGTTGGCTGTACCTTTCGATACCTCCTCCTTGCCAGGAATCCTCGGGTGTAGGCCTGGATGGTGATGGTAGCCACGCGAATCAGCTGATACAGACTGCGAACAAGATATCCACGGCAGTGCTTCTGAATGATTATGGCTGCCCAGGCTTCTTTTAAGGCCATTGCAGTAATAGCTTTCCTTGGTTAACAAGGATGAAGAGTGAGTCTGTTATCCACAGAGCATCAACTTCCATAACAGAGCTGCAGGCTTGGCTAGCATGTGTTTAGTAAGGAAGGTTCAAATATGTTGCACCTCTCCTCATTAAACTCTGGGACTGTTTATCCTAATGCCTACTCGAGGCCAATCCCCAGTTCCCTCTCCTTGAGGAACCACATGGGAACTTTCACTCTCTTCCTATTCAGGCCAGTCGACTCACCTCCACTCAGGTGCCCACAGAGACCATGACAATGAGACTGTGCACTGGCGCTGCACTTGCTCATTCGTGTCCTCATTCATTCATGTGGGAGATCATGCTGGAGCCTCCAGATCAAGGCTGGCAAATGATGGCCCGTGGGCCAACTCAGGCTGCTGCCTGCCATTTTCAAGCTTTACTGGAACACAGCCATATTTACACCTCACCCGTGGCTGCTTTCATGGCATGGCAGCAGGAGAGACTGCAAGCCCTCAATGCCTTACATAGTTATCATCTGGTCCTCTACTGCAAAAGTTTGCTGCCCCTGTCTAAATGACTAGAGGTGAAGATAATGTTCTTGCCTTTAGAGTTCACAGCCTCATGTACAGAAAGACTAACAAATGGCCAAGAAAGAGAAAAAGTAAAATTCCAACTAACAAGATGTGTAAGTGAGAAGGGAAAAAATGGTTATCCTGCTTGGGAAGAGCTGATACGAGCCAGCCCTTGATGGAATAGGATGTCTGTACATAGTGGAGGCTAGAAAAGGCTTTCAGAATGACGGATCAGCACGAGTAAAGGCACGGAGGCCCAGCAGTGCCTGAAATACTCAGAGAAGGAGTTTTTTCAGAATCCGTAGAATAATAAGCATGAAGAATATCAGTCTTCAGTGAGGTTAGAAAAATAGATGGGCACCGTTTGTTATTTTAAAAATATATTTGGTGAACACCTACTATGACAACTACCATGCTAGGTCTAGGTATGGATGACCCAACAAGTGTGGTCCCTGTCCTCATGGAGCTTCCATTCTTATGAATGCACCCAGGCAATGGAGGGCTTTGAATACCACGTCAGAGACTGAATGCTATTCTGTAGGAAACAGGGGCCTTTAGATGGATTAAAGGCAGGTGCAGAGCAGTGGCTCAATCAGGCTCTGACGTAGGAAGATGGGAGGGAGGTGGCAGGTGGAGCATGGTGCCATCAGAGTGCAAGGCAGGTGATGCCGTGAGCCTAACCTGGGGACAGCAGTGGGATGCAATGAATGAGACAGGCAAGAGGCCAGCAGGGCAGGATGATCAGGCCCTGGTGAGACCCACATGGAAAGGCAGCACGGCCTTGGCGGGGAAGATAACTGGTTTCCTTCTCTAGAGACTGCTGTTATCCACTGATCCGGAAGCACGGGAGGGTGAGGCAGCCTGGCCGTTGTGTCCACGCTGGTCATGCAGAGGCCAGATGGCACCACAGGCCAGCCTCAAGCTCAGGAAGAAGTCAGGCTCACAGATGCAGCCTAACCCTAAATGCTGGCCTTCTCAAGCATGCTCACAGCATCCCAAGGAAGGAGCAGGACGGGCAGAGAGAAACAAACAGTTTATCCAGGAGCACCCTGGTCTCATGCTTTCCAGCAGGTACACCGAAGCCCAGGAAGTCCCGGAATGACCCTGGTCCTTCAGTGGGCTAGCAGGGTCGTGTGGACTCTCAGGACCCCCGAGGCGGGTGGGATCGGCATAGCTGGTAGACCACCCTCCCCTCAACCCTCTGCTCGGCTGGGGCCGCTGTAGCCTTCCTCCTCAGGGGTTGTGTGATGGGTTTGCTGCCAGGTCTTGCCAGGGACCCCCTCTGCCATGGTGCACCCTCCAACGTTGCAGGCAGGGTAGTCGCTGGCTGTTCTTGGCATCTGTCCTTTGGATCTTCACTAGGGCCCTGATGGTCTTCGGCATTTTCAATTCCCACAGGAAAGGGGCCCTGGGCCTCTCCCTGGGCTTCCGGAACTCTGACTCTCCTTACTAACACCCTCACCAGGGCTTCCTCCCTACAGGGCCCTGGGTCTCAGCTCACCATGCAGACACCAGGCAGAGCCAGCACTACCTGCCTCTGAGAGACGAACCCTTCTTGCCTCAACGCTCGTGACCACAAAAGGGACCCATGCACAGCTGCACCCTGGGTCACAGGAGAAAGGTCCTTTGTCATTGATGGCTGCTCCCCCTGGAGATGATCGGCACAGAAAGACCCACAGTTCCACATGTGTTCCTTGATTCCAACATACCTCACGGTTTGCTGACCCCGGAAGTACTGCTGGATTATCAGGGCGGCTCGTCTCTCCCGGAGGAATTTTTTCCTCTGGAGCCAGCCACGAATGTGCTTTTGTATCATCACACAACTCTGCCTCAGTTTATCCAGTCGAAGTTTCTCTAAATAAGCCACTTGTCCGGCTCTGAAGAAAATTTTGGTTTTACCAAACTGGTACTGATTAGAATCCTGGAAGAGAAAAATGATGGAGTCAGAATTAAAATCTTTCAGGTTTTCTATAGCATAATATTTGGAAAAGACCTTTAAGGACTCAAAGGTGACAGAAATATTATTATTTTGCCATTTAGAGCAGAAAAATTCATATTGTGATCTAGAAATGCATCCTTTGAGTTGTTTAAAGCCACACTGGAGGAAGAAATGGGACTTAGGCTGTGGAATCCATCTGTGAGTGAGAAGGCGAGTGAGGGTCACGTGCAGCGATTCTCAGCTGGACTCCCGGGAACCTCAGCTGCTCTCACGTGGTCTCCACATCAGAGTAGAAGACACTGGGGAAGTTTGGTTTTCTGTCTTCATTCTGGGTTCTCTTCACCACTGCCTTTGCTGGACCTTGGAACTCCCCACCCTTTCCCATCACACCTCATCACTGCAGCAATGACGTCAATCCACACTGGGCACCATGCCGGAGCCATGTGACTCAACAACCACCCTAGCTAACCATATCCTATCAGCCTGGTCCACAGAGGATGGGGTTAGATCGTGGGAGAACAAAGCAGGACACGAGGACACTAGGGAGGCCAGGGTTCGGATGTGGATTCCCAACGGGGACTCATGGCCCAGGGAGTGCTCTGCTATGGTCTCCTTAGCAGGTAAATGCTGGGGGCACCTTTTCTTTCTTCTCAGGTGTTCATGATTACAGTCCTGAGAGTCCAACACAAAGATGAAACAGCACATTTGGGAGACGTGCTTCCAGGAAGGAGACCATGATCCCAAGAGGTGGGGAAACTGACCTGGATGAATCTGTGTAAAACCGCCTTGCACACCTCCTTTTTATCGCTGAAGGAAAGCTCTTGCTTGGTCATGAGAATGCTGTAGCGGCTGTAGAACTCGATGTATGTCCACCTGGAAAATCAAAGGGGATCAAAGCCAGGCGAGTCAGAGGAAGCATGTTGTGTCTGCGGACTCCGCTGCCTTACCTGCCACTGTTATCACAGGGCACAGGTGGTAGAATCTGTCCTGAGGATGATGGCACTGATCTTTGATACCCCACCTGCCTGAGACACTACCAAGACACACTGAGCACATCTGTCTGCCCAGCGATTGTCCTCCTTCTCCCATTCATTGTCTTCTCCAGCACCCCGGAGAAGCAGTGGGGCCGCCATCAGCAGCTGAGATACAGTGAGGGGGTGAGGAGGTGTTGGTGGTCTCTGTCCCCCACAAAGCCTATTTCTCACCCTCTTCTGGACTTCCCAAAGGGCAGTGGGAAAATCTTGGGGGCACTTTACAGAGGCTGAAAGTATCTGACAAAAACCATGGCAGCCATATCTTTGGTTCTCAGCACAGCTCTAAAGTCGGGCATTTTCCCCCCAAAACAAGGATGGACAACATACCTGGAAGGGTAGCTCTGTGCACTAATGCGAATCGTTTCTAACACGCCGCAGGCTCGCAGCTGCTGAACAATTCTTTTGGAGTCAAATCTTAAAGGAGACAATGTTATCATGTGTTAAGGCACTGTAATTGCTGAATATGCCGCTAGACAGGCACAGCAGACCTACCTAGACTGTGGCCCCATGCCAAGTATCCGGTAGAGACTTAATTAGTTTCTGTTGCATGACCAAGAAAAATAGCCCCTCTGCAAAACAGTCCAGCAAGGTGCAGTGGGATAGAGAAAGGAGCAGCTGACTCTGATGGAGGTGGCAGGGAAACGGCCCTGGGGGAACTGGCCTTTGGGTCGAGCTTCAAACAACAACCAGGTAGAAAGAAATGTGCTAGCTTGTCTGGCCCAAGCACCCACTGATGCTTAAATTTCCTTTACAAAACACCCAGCAGGTGGCTCTGCAGCTTAGGTCTCACCCATCTAGTGACCCACAGACACACTCCCCACCTCCATAGACAATGCATCCCCCTTCAGGTGCCTCTTTCAGCTCTAGTAAGCTACAAGGGACTCTTTACACCTTACATTCACAGACTTTGGGTCTCTTCCATAGGGCACCTGAGAACAAGCCTAATGCCTCATGCCATCATGTGGGAGGACAAATCTTTGGATCTTTTATGTCCTTCTACAAACATACATCTCATTCTTCTTCTTTTTTTTTTTTGACAGAGTTTTGCTTTGTCACCCAGGCTGGTGTGCAGTGGCACAATCTTGGCTCACTGCAACCTCTGCCTCCCTGGCTCAAGCAATTCTCCTGCCTCAGCCTCTCGAGTAGCTAGGACTACAGCAATGTACCACCATGCCTAGCTAATTTTTGTATTTTTAGTAGAGATGGGGTTTTCACCATATCGGCCAGGGTAGTCTCGAACTCCTGACCTCGTGATCTGCCCGCCTCAGCCTCCCAAAGTGCTGGGATTACAGGCATGAGCCACTGTCATTCTTCTTTTAATCAAGTAAAAGGTTCTGGCGCAGTTGCAAAAATTTTAGTTGTATGATTTTTTCAAATCTAGCCTTTTTGCTTAGCCCTGGAGATGAGGGGGTTTAATCAGAGAGGCTAACATTTTATGGAAAGGGCAGCATTGTTCTGAATCATTAAAAAAAAACTAGAAACAGGGTACAGCTCAAGACAATTGGAAGCAAATTCTCCAACTTTATGGCAGAAACTGCCTCCCCACATCTTCACCGTGTGTCGTGTAAGAACACTTACTCAAAGGGTAACTTCTCATCATTTGGCTTAATGCATCTAACGTAGTGCGGTGTGGTCGCATTGAGGGTCTCCATGAGCAAGTACAGAGAGCTGCGGAACTAGGAAACAAAGCTACATATCAAACATGGCTCTGAAATAATTTACTGCTTACATCATGGTAAAAAGCAACCCAACCTTGTTAAGCTACTCAATAGGAAGAAAAGTTAACTTCGCACATAAACATCTATTATGAAAGGTTTCAGTCCATGACTGTGGTTTATCAGCATATCTTACTGTTCTGGACAGAACACTTCTCTAATACTCCCAAACAGCGGAGAACTTAATAAACCATGCCACTGTGCACAAGTGTGGTTTGCTCCAGTGCATGCTGCCTTGGAGGTGGAAGGATGACGACGATGAACTTTCTGCAGTGGTGCGCATGTTAGATTGGAAGAGTCTCAGCGTCCGTCCATGTCTGAGTGCCCTGGCTCCCCAGGGCCTGGCCCTGCCTTCAGCCCCCTTGCTCTCAAACGCCTTCTCAGTACCTTGCTCCCCACAGTGGTCCGGAAATGCTTGCTGTTTGGTTTGATGACTTGCTTGGCAGATTTAACTGTAATCATTGAACCAAAAGGAGAAGGAGGAACTTGATTTTCTTGAAAAAAGCTGGCACAGAGATGAAACTGGAAAGAACAGAGAGGATCTCAAGGTCCAAAAGCAACTGTCCACAGTCCTCACTCATACAAGCCACATAAATGGTGACAACAACCCAGCTACACTAGTGGGCGGAAAACAACCTCACCACCGCCTACAGCCAAATCTCAATTCCACAAGAGGATCATCTTCCCTAGGGATAGCCCATGGCTTCTTCCCCCGGAATAGGAACAGAGAAGAAAAGTGTGTGAATATCTCTGTGTGGATATCGCTCTGCGTGGGTATCACTGTGTCAGAAAGTGGAACATTATTCTCACCTCCATGCCTGGCTCACACTGTGTCTCCACCTGGAATCGCCTCCCTCCTACTCTACATTCTCATCCCTGCAGATCCAAACCCTACCCATGAATCTGTTAAAATGATTTCCAGCCCCATCCCCTCACAATGAATGAATTAATCCCAACTTCTCTGAACCACCTTCATCTTGTATTTGTACTTCTTTTAAAGCACTTACTACGTTCTGCCTTGTTTCAGTCATTTCTTTAAATGTCTTATCTTCTCTCAGAGTGAATTTCGTATTTTGTTTTGAGACAGGGTCTTGCTCTGTTGCCCAGGCTAGAGTGCAGTGGTGCCATCATGGCTCACTGCAGCCTCCACCTCCCAGAGCCAAGCATTCTTCCCACTTCAGCCTCCCAAGTAGTTGAGACTACAGGTGTGTCACCACTCCCTGCCAAAGTTTTTCGTATTTTTAGAAGACAAAGGGTCTTGCCTTTTTGGCCAGGCTTGTCTCAAACTTCTGGCCTCAAGCAATCCACCCACCTCCACCTCCCAAGTGCTGTGATTGCAGGCATGAGCCACCAACATCTGGCTGGAACTGTGATTCTTTAATGATTGTGTTAGCTGTCCTTCCTGTCATCTGCATGTTTGATTTCTGATTTTGCATATGGTAGAGCTTTAAAATAATCATCTTTTTGTATCTGTGAGCTATAACTTACCACTGTTCAGAGAGCTCACACACACACTCACACACATACACACACATGCGCGCGCGCGCACACACACACACACACACTCTCTCTCTCTCTCTCTCTCTCTCTCTCCTTACTCTTTCCTTATATATATCTAGATCCATGTCAATTATAAAATAACTTTCGTTGCCCCTAGGACTTTACAGACCTTGCTTGCTCTCAGGATTTCAACCAGCATGTCATAGACGGTGTCTCTGTTTTTCTCGAGGAAACCTTCACATTTATATTCTACCTATACAGAGAAAGCAATTAATTATTCTCAAAGAAGCCAAAGAAGATAGCACCTAAGTGCAAGTTCCATCTCTTTTTTAAGATTAATTAAAAGGCTATAAAGGCAGTCTTACAAAAAGAGGTCTGGTTTCTGTGCGTCACGGCAGCAGACCATTATGTATAAGCTGGGAATGTGTCTTCTCTCCCATCACCTGGATTTCTTACCCACCTGCTGATCACTCTGCACTCACCTGTCGGCTCCCTCTGGCCACAGAGGTCCAGTTGCTCCCTGTGGTATGTGCAATTCATACAAGAACACCTTACTTAGGGTGCCCTTTGCCTTTGAAGCCACCAGGAGGAGGAAGAAGCTCAGTGGTGTTCATTGGGTTCAAATAGATACCTTTCCCTAAATCAACATCAATATGGTAGAAAGGATAGAAAAGCTGGCTGGGTGAGGTGGCTCATGCCTGTAATCCCAGCACTTTGGGAGGCCAAGGCAGGTGGATCACCTGAGGTCAGGAGTTTGAGACCAGCCTGACCAACATGGAGAAACCCCATCTCTACCAAAAATACAAAATTAGCCAGGCATGGTGGTGCATGGCGGTAATCCCAGCTACTCAGGAGGCTGAGGCAGGAGGATTGCTTGAACCCGGGAGGCAGAGGTTGCGGTGAGCCGAGATCGTGCCACTGCACTCCAGCCTGGGCTACAAGAGCGAAACTCCATCTCAAAAACAAACAAACAAAAAAAACAGACAAGAAAAGCCGACCAGCTGACCACCAAGCCTTTAAGAGCCACCAAGCCCTCAGAGTCAGATTTAGAGTTGATAAACATCTGCACTCTAATCTGGCTTAGAAAACCTCTCTATGCTGCCCTTTCTGATGAGTAAGGCTTCTCAAATCCCTCAAATCATGGCATATTCAGAGTGACTGCTGAAACAGTCAACCCCCCCTAGTTCATGCCTCTGGGTTGCATATCTTAATATGTGATAATATATTTTTCATAAATTAAAAAGGTATATTAAAATTAATTTTAAAAATCAACAATGAGGAAACAAGCTTTGGAGGGTGCTGGAATCCAGAGGCAGAGGTTCCCTGGGGATGGCCTCTGCTTTGTCCCCAGGTAAGGAAGTGTCCTTGCTGGTAGGTTAAGATCCAGGAATACTGGCTGTTTGTAAATATTGCTTTGTGAGTGAAGTACACGGATGGCTGTACAAATTCTTCCAGAGTGGTGGTGTGAGCTACTAGTACAGACAGGCAAAGGTAGCAAATATAGAGCTTTCCTGATTTGGGTGAGCATCCGTGGGGACAGTGTCACAGGCACCTGGTGTCTCTGTTGGGGACTCTGGGACCAAGGGAAGATGTGCTGAGTTGCTACATCTAAGCTAAGCTGCCTTGCATTCAATATGACCTGATTCCCCAGTGAGATTGAAAACCAGAAAACCTGATCTAACTCCATAGTGAGTGTGAATTCTTCCGACCAAACCGTAATCCAGCCCAAATGCTGCATAGTTCTTTTTTTTTTTTTTTTGAGATGGAGTTTCGCTCTCGTTACCCAGGCTGGAGTGCAATGGCGCGATCTCGGCTCACCGCAGCCTCCGCCTCCTGGGTTCAGGCAATTCTCCTGCCTCAGCCTCCTGAGTAGCTGGGATTACAGGCACATGCCACCATGCCCAGCTAATTTTTTGTATTTTTAGTAGAGATGGGGTTTCACCATGTTGACCAGGATGGTCTCGATCTCTTGACCTCGTGATCCACCCGCCTCGGCCTCCCACAGTGCTGGGATTACAGGCGTGAGCCACCACGCCCGGTCCTTGCATAGTTCTTTTAAGGGAAACTTCGTGGAAGTGGCAGGTGAGAGAATTACAGAAACTAGATCCTATAGAGAGAGACCCTTGAAAGAAATCCTGTATGTGCTTTTTATGGAGTCTGGTCTTTTCCCCATGGGACCAGAATGCTGAAATTATAAGACAATAGATAGAAAATACAATTTAACATACGATCATTCATTTCATAGGCACCTTTTCAAGAACCCATCTGAAAAAGTCTAACCACTAAAATATTATCCCTTTTTTTTTTCATTGTACTTTGGGGTCTGGGGTACATGTGCACATCCTGCAACCTGCAGGATTGTTGCATAGGTACATACATGCCATGGTGGTTTGCTGTCTCCATCCTTTTTTTTCCTTTTTTTTTTTGAGACAGGATCTCACTCTGTCACCCAGGCTGGAGTGCAGTGGCATGATCTCGGCTCACTGCAACCTCCGCCTCCCAGGTTCAAGCGATTCTCCTGCCTCCAGCCACCAGAATATCCTGGATTACAGGTGCACACCACCAGGTCTGGCTAATTTTTGTATTTTTTAGTAGAGACAGGGTTTTATCATGTTGGCCAGGCTGGTCTCAAACTCCTGGTCCCAAGCAATCTTCCCACCTCAGCCTCCCAAAGTTCTGTGATTACAGGTGGGAGCCACCATGCCCAGCCAATCCTATATTTACAGTACTCTGCCAGATCACAGCTTTCCAGGTTTCTGTCCCCTCCCTCCACCACCAGTCACTCAGGAGTGACCAGCTCTGACAATCAGCCTCTGCAATAAACACAGACAAGCACGAGCCATTCCCATGAGCCCTAACACTAGGCTGGGCCACCAGGGCAACACCCAACCAAGACATGGGAGGAGGTACGAGCTCCCTTAAGAAAGGAAAACAAGTAAGAATGTGCATGCAGGCCAGGTGGTTATGGCAATTTTTACCTTCTGATTTCTAAGCTTTCAGTGATGTGACGTTAACAAAAATTTTTCATTTTAGAAAAGTAACATTTGTTTAGTAAAAAGAAAAAGGAGACCTATAAAGAAGAAAAAAGATACAAAAGATGAAAAAAGCACAAAGATAACCTAGAAAACCCATCATCATCTTGAGTTAACCTAGGTTACCATCACAATGCAGTACAGTTTAATCAAAAAGAACTTCAGAAAAAGATACGGCTTTCATCATAGGAAAGAATTATGCTGTCTTGATTATCACAACTTCATACAGAAAACAAACTGCTAAGAGGTTAATAAATTCACAAGAAATTAAAAACCAGAAGTGAGGTCTTCTAACAACACATTCATCTTTAAAGTAGCACAGTTGAAACTCAGGTATTTTGTCATAAAAACAAATCAGGAACCGTTAAACACACACTCATCAAAGCTACATGGTAAGCATGACTTGAATCTGACCAGAAACGTTCCCAGCCTGCCTACTCCTTCTGGAGACTGTGCTGGTTCTGGGTAGACAGCATTGCTGGAGACCTTCACAGTACCTTATCAGCAAAGTGCTGGATGACGAAGGATGTGTTCGACATTCTAGGCTTTTCAAACAAAGGGTTCTTGTTGACAAAATTATTATACAGCTTTTGAAGCCAGTTTTCATCAGTTCCATGTGGTAACTGGAAAAGAAAAATAAACCAAGTAGCAAGTAAGAAAACTAGAGATTCATACAGGCAAGAAAAAGCACTAAGTCTAAGAAACCAAGATGATTTGGCACCTTAGAGTTAACTGCTCTCAATCGGAGGCTATTTATTTATTTATTTATTTATGTAATGTTATTTATTTTTATTTATTTGAGATGGAGTCGGGCTCTGCCACCCAGGCTGGAGTGCAACAGCAGCATCTCAGCTCACTGTAACCTCCGCCTCCCGGGTTCAAGCGATTCTCCTGCCTCAGCCTCCCAAGTAGCTGGGATTACAGGTGCTTGCCACCATGCCCAGCTAATTTTTGCAGAGATGGGGTTTCACCATGTTGGCCACGCTGGTCTCGAACTCCTGACCTCAGATGATCCACCCACCTTGGCCTCCCAAAGTGTTGCGGTTACAGGCATGAACCACTGTGCCTGGCCTTAGAGGCTTTTTAAAAAGCAACTTTAGGCATTAATTTGTCCTTGATCTTAATCTTTAGGGTACTTTAAAAATTATTATTAATTGACAAATAATAATTATAGATATATTTCTGGGGTATTTGAGGTGATATTTTAATGGATACATCAATGTCCCTTTAGAAGAACAAAACTTTAAATAGAAACAGTCATAGAATGACTTTAGAACGAAGAATTTTATTTCTATGAAATAGGCAGTATTTTATTTCTTCCCCAAGAAGTCTAAAGGTTCAGGAAAAAAGAGTGTGGCTTCCATGACACAAACATGACTTTTATTCACAGGTGAATGGGAAAAGACTGCCACCTGAATAGAGTCCTCCCCTTCCCCTAACTCAGGAAAATAGCTTTTGTTTTACTTCCTAATTTACTCACTCCTTGAAATAAGGGCATATCTCCTTGTACTAAGCTAGTTGAGAAATTTGTTCTTGATACACGCAATTTTTATTAGACAGAAGGAAACCTCATCTCTACTAAAAATACAAAAGTTAGCCGGGCCTGGTGACATGCACCTATAATTCCAGCTACTTCGGGGGCTGATTCAAGGAGAATTGCTTGAACTCAGAAGGTGAAGGTTGCAGTGAGCTGAGATCGCACCACTGCGCTCCAGCTTGGGTGACAGAGCAAGACTCCGTCACAGAAAAAAAAAAAAATCCTTTAACCCCAAAACTTTACTACTCTCCTAGGGATTATTTGTTCTTGTGGCCCCATGAGAGACACTGCTAGGCTGCCCACTTCAGAGTTTCCCAGAGGGAAATGGTAAGAAAACTCCTAGAGAGCTCTTGCGGTGAATCATATGATGTTGATCTTTCAGCTATAGCTGATGACTCACAAGAACCAAGATATAAAAGAAAACTCAATTCTCATTAGTCACCGACAACTGGAGTGGAGTCACCCGCTGTTTCCGTGCGTACTTCTACATACACCTTGGGACAGCTTTGGAGTCCACCTCCGTGTCGGACATTACCTAAGAGGTGGTGCAGCTCCCCAGGGGTGGTCTACACAGGCCGAGGCGGGAGGCCCGGCAGGCCCTCTGGGGTCCCTGCTGTGGATGCCGTCCCAGCATTAATATCCAACCAATTGGGTAAACATCAGGACCTTACGAGCACACTTCAAAAAAATTGCTCTGCGGCCGGGCGCGGTGGCTCAAGCCTGTAATCCCAGCACTGTGGGAGGCCGAGGCGGGTGGATCACAAGGTCAAGAGATCGAGACCATCCTGGTCAACATGGTGAAACCCCGTCTCTACTAAAACTACAAAAAATTAGCTGGGCATGGTGGCACGTGCCTGTAATCCCAGAGACTCAGGAGGCTGAGGCAGGAGAATTGCCTGAACCCGGGAGGCGGAGGTTGCGGTGAGCCGAGATCGTGCCATTGAACTCCAGCCTGGGTAACAAGAGCGAAACTTCGTCTCAAAAAAAAAAAAAAAAAAAAAAAAATTGCTCTGCAACATGCTCATCTGTTACTACTTAAAAGTTGAGAAAAACAATTACTCTTAAAAGTTACCAAGCATTCTTCATCCAGTAACTCCAAAATTCCCATTTTTGCTTCAATCAGGTCAATAACCGGTTGATTGTCATAGAAATCTATCAGAGTCCAAGGGATATCTTCCTTCATGTATTCTTCTTGTTCCAGTTTAAAGACATGCTGGGAATCCAAAGTTAATACAGAAAGTAAAACAGAATATTAAAATGTGTTTCCAAAGAGCAGGACATAAGCATTTGGAAAACGTAAACAGTTGATCTGTAATGTTTTTTTTCAAACACGAGGACGCTAAAGTACAGACCACGTCCATACGATGATCAATACCACAGAGCTCCTAAAGCAGGTCTAGCTGTCATCTTCCCACCTGGTCTGAGTGGGTCCCCATCTCCTAGAATGTGGCTTGGGCCAGCCTATGTCACCACCAGCACCACATGGTACTCAGTGTGGTCCTAGGGCCCCCTCCCGCTAGCAGCTATCCAAGGACAAATCCAGCCTCTTTGGCCTAATGCAGCCTGGCTGGGTGGTGCCAGCTACCTGAGAATGCTAGTTGCAGGGCCAGTGGGAGAAGCCCACTCCTTAGAGGTCTTTGTGCTCTACCTATTCGGGCAGTAAGTATTCTTCCCAGAGGATGTACTCAGGTTTACCATGGAGGATGAAAGGAAGTTTGGCTGGCAGGTCGGGGTGGGGGGGTTGGTGGGCATCAAGAAAAGCCTCCCATGGAGGAATCCCAGTGGGAACCACATGAAAGCTCAATGGACGCTTGAGAAACGCACCTCAAGCAGGTTAGAAAAAACAGGACAGGAGGCAATGCGGCGGCAAAGAGTCAGATCACACTAGACCTTCACGCCCTCCCTAGAGAATTCTGGGCCTATGGCCTTTCTCTAGGAGCAGTGAGGAGCCACTGGAGGGTGGAGGGGTTAAGATGAGACTTGGGGGATGGCTTAGAAGAGGACAAGACCGGAGGGAGTAAGGCCAACAACTATTCAGCCCGATGCTCTTGGTGGCTGGGACTTGGGGAGGAGGATGAGAAGGGGAAAGGTCAGGATGAACGTCAGGCTCAGGACACGGGGTCTGTGGCATGGCTTGACCACAGAAAGTCACGTGGAGGGTAAGCGGGCTGAGAGGGGAAGGTGGTGCCAGCACTTCTACACTTGCTACTGTTGAGCTTCCTGGGGCATTAGGTGCAGGGGACAGTGGCAGCAGATGAGGGGGACTGGTGACCAGGAGAGTCCTAACCAAAGTTTTCTGTGCCAAAAACGGAAGGTACTACCCATCCTGGGAGGATCTACACATTGACAGATGACTCAGGAAAAAGAGAAGAGGTGAAAAGAAGAGACGGAGGAGGAAGTGGAAGAGGAAGAGGAACAGGAGAGGAGAGAAAAGCAAAAATAGAATTGTAGCCTCTGACTTGTGATTTTTGGTAAGGCATCTGCACACGTGTCACTTTGTGGTTAAGGTGAACCTGTGGGGGAGCAGCACGGCACTGCAGCCAGGGGACAGGACAGCAGCCACAGAGAGGCTGACTTCAGGTGAGATATCCTGAATAGGTACTTGGAATAAACCTCAGCTGGAGTTATTAATGTTAAACTTCCAGGAAAGCCTTGCAAATGCTAAAGAAAAAAAAATTTATAATGGAATGAAATTTAATGCTTATATATTAATTCTGGGTTAAAAAAAGAAACTTCTGAGTAGGATTCAATATTAGGTCTTCTCACAATATTGACTCTTTTAAAATTGATACATAATAGCTGTACATAGTTACATGGTAGATCTGCTATTTTGACACATGCATACAATGTGTAATGATGACTCATTTTTAAAACATGGAAACAGAGGCTCAGAGAGCCCAAGGTCCCAGAGGGAGGAGGTGGTAGAGCTGAGATTCAAACCCAATTTAGTTTGAGCCAAAGCCCACGCTCTCCAAGACATCATGCTATTTTTCCTCAGGGGTTCTGAGGGAGAATAAGACTGAACACTAACAAAGGTATAGCCTTTCCCTGAAGTAATTGTTAGGATATTCAAGTGTGATTTATATTACGAACTGGAATCAAAATTCTTCCTATGAACATGTAGCTGAAATTTAGGATGGAAGCTAAAAGGAAAATGTGAGTTAGTAAAAAGCATTTTAAATTTCATGGCTTTTCAGAAACAGAGCCAAATACAAATGTTTAGGAGGCAATTATAAAAACTTGAGAGTAGTTTCATGGTAAAGCCAATTGCAGAATGATATCCAATCAACTTTTAATTTCATTGATTTGTTAGGAACAGACAGGCATCAGTACTGTTGGGGATTCAAAAGTGAATTCAATATAGTTCCTGCATTTAGGAAAACTACTTAAGAGGTTAAAACTGTATTTTACACACATAGCAATAACAAATGCCAAAACAGCCACGAGTAGCATTTAGTCAACGTTTTAAAAATTGCCTTATTCATCTCTCTATCTCAGCAATTAACTTATCTGGTATACACAATATGTACTCCATGTCTTTTGAATAAATAAATCTTCCCAGTGGGGAAAAAAATTGGAATCCAGCTCCTGTCTGTTTCCATGGGAAGACACATTTGATCTTAGCGGTAGTTAGGAAGGTACCATATATGTCTTGTTCTAAATTAAGGCTGGAGAAACTCATTCCCATAATCCATCGGCCATCTGCTGTTTAGTGCTGCATGCACCGAGATAAGCACTGGGCTGAGAGAGACAAAGAATGCCAGTCCCAGCCTCTCCAGGTGACCAAGTCTATTTGGAGACATGCATGCAAATGATAATAATTCCATGTGATGAGCCTGTGATAAGGAAGCACACAGGGAGAGGCCAGGAGGTGTCACAAAAGGCTCTCAGGGAAGCTGGATCTCAAAAGGCATGCTGGAGTTGGCAGATGAAGATAAAGCAATGGGGAAAAACAGGAGATGGTGGGTTAAGGCACAGAAAGCAGCAATTGCAAAGGCAGACAGGCTAGAAAGAAAGTGGAGGTCTCAGGCAACCAACTAAGTGGTTTTCTCCGGCTGCACAGAGGGTCTGTATCCAAGGAGGGCAGCAAGGCTCACGTGTTTGGCAGGTGGTTCAAAATAGATGAAATAGATGAGAGGGTGTGATTTCAAGATTTGGCCACAAGGTGGTGTAGTGACCCAGCATGAGGCTCCTTGCATAAAAATTCAAAACCTAAAGGAAAAATGCCTCTTTCCATGAACACACACACACACACACACACACAACACACACGCACGCACACACGGCTGAGAACTAGTTAAGAAGGTAGAAAGGTCACCTACCATGTTAAACTGTTGTTGCAGTTTTTCATTAGCGTAATTGATGCAAAATTGTTCAAAGCTGTTCACGTCAAAGGTTTCAAAACTGAAATAAAATTTAAACAAGTTAAAATATAACCTGAAGTAGGACATATGCATTTGTTTAGAGATCGTTTTAACACTTAGAAGCTTAAATGTTTGCTATGTCATCTACAAGTTTTAAGTACCCCTCAAAGCTTCTGGTTTTAATGATATCCTGGTAGTCAGTTTATAAATAACCTTTTCCTGGTCGTCCCCTGGAAGGAATCTGATAGGTATAAAACACGTACCGCACGCCAGGCCATAGGACAGGCATGTCACAATATGATGTAGTCCACACAACAACAGCGACGTTGGCATTATTATTCTGACTTTATAGATCAGAAAATAAGACTGAGAGGTTAAGAAACTTGCCAAAGGTCACACAGATTGTGTCAGAACTTAGCTGCGAAGCTGCCTAGGAGGGCTGTGCCTCCAATAAGAAGGCAATGTGGTTTCCTGTTCTCTTATTGTCTGTGGAGGGGAGGAGCAGCACAACTGCAACACAATTTTGCCTTCCTAAGGGCTGCTTTCATAGTTCCTGGGGGAAAAGGGCAAAGTCATTTCATATCCCACAGCCCAGCACACCCCGTCAGGGATGAGACAGACACGGCTGGATTCCATGTTCAGACTTTCATCAGCTGCCTCTGCAGTTGCGTTGGAGTTGCAGGCTCAAGAACCGAGAGGAACCCTTGGGGACAGACCTGGGAAGCAGGCTGGATATGGCACAACAGCAAGCCGCATGGAGTCCGGAGCCATCAGGATTGACCAAGGGGCAGCTGCTGCTCGGCTCCTGCCAGCTGTGGCCATGAATGAATGTGGGCCAGGATGTTATAGCAACTGATTCTCAAGAAAAATCAGAAAACTGGGACTTTTAAGTAAATGATCCCACTCTGCAAAACATGGCGTGGGCCGCACAAAACAGATGCACCAAATTTACCACCTGGCCAGATGAGCTCCTGCTGGAAGGAGGCTTGCTGAGCGCTTTAAGGTGTCAGCGTTTATGCATCTCACGTCTCTTAACCCTAACACTGCTCTATATGAAGGGCTCCTGTGCCTCCCACACAGGAGGGTCAGAGAAGGGGTGACCATGGTGAGGACCTACAGCCGGCAAGTGGTGCCAGAAACAGAATTCGACCCCAGCGCTTGGTGCCTCCAAAGCTTCGTTCTGAATTGCTCTAATCCTGAGAGGTTCCTGCCAGCTCCAACCACGGGTCCCCTGGAGTCTCACTTGACAGAGCCGGTTTGGCTCCATCTGGAATTCCTGGGCCGGGTAAGAACCTGGACTGTCCTCTAGACAGCCCCAGGGTGACCCATACAGCCCTGACAGCCCCATTCCACATGCAGCCTCAGTTGCTCAGAGATTCGGAGGCTGGTCTGCTCATGGGAGCAAGGCCACAGGTAGACCTGGGGGAGGTTTAAAAGGGTCTCACTGAGCTCTGCAGCCTACAGCTAGGGCCAAGGACAGAACTTTCTAGAACCCGGCAAAATGTCAAACATCAATGCATTATGTTTGGGCACAAAGATCTGAAGTTTAGGACCCATGGAAAGACCTACATCTGTGACTTAAAATGCCAGAAGCACATTGGCTATAACAGTTGGCACTGGAATCGTGCTTATGGTTTTCAGGGTACCTGCACAACAGAATTTCTTTCATCTCATCTTCAAAATCCCCCTGCAAGAGAGGCCCCATCTTGTAGATGTGGAAATTGACGCTTGGAGAGGTTCTGTGATTTTCTTGGGGTCACGTAACTGGTATGCTACGGCGCTCACTCCCAGGGCTCTGACCCGCAGACCCAGGCTTTTCCAACTCTGAGTCCAAAGAATACAAAAACACGACAGGCCAGGGAGTTACCGGCCTTCTTTTGCTCTCAGCTTAGACCTTGAAGCTCATAGCTTCAGCTTTACTTGCTTTCAAATATGCTAACTCTTCCTTTGAGGTTTCCTTATTTCCAGGTCAAAGTAAGCTTTCTCAAAAGTTGTGTGCGAGGGTTAGCCTAGAAGCGAGGCTGCTGGAGCGGGTGGGAAAGGCCCGGGCCCAGGCTGCAGCTGGGCTGCTTAGAAGCAAGCTGATTTTTTTGGAGATGTATCATGAACTGAAGGGTGGCAGCAAACAGGCTATTGTTAGCAATTCTGAGAGAAATCTTAAACTTTAACAAGTCTTTGTGAATTTATAAAAACTCAGGTTTTTCCACTTAGCTGAAAAATTCTAATTCCTTATTATAGTGGTCCTGGATCCCGCCTGGGGACCACAGTCCAGCTTGCTACTCCTTGCACGTGGCTGCCCTTGCTCTGTCCTCACCCACTGCTAACCTCCAGCACACCTTCCTCCCTTCCGAGGACTCCTCCCAACCTCTCCTGCCCGACTGCCTCCCCCACAGTCTCAGTCCCACGGCATCAGGGCCCACGTGTCTATTCTGCTCAGCAATCGCCTCCAACATAGTGCCTGGGACATAAACAAGTGTTGGATAAAAATATGAAACAATATACTCTTAAAATAAAGGACTGCCATTTAAAAAGACATTTCTGAAATACCCAAAAGAACAGGGAATGACAGAACCATCACGTATCTCCACCACAATGAAAGAGGACTATTTTTAACGAGACTATCAGTTTTTAAAGGTTCACTTAGGTTTTTACAGGCTGCTCAAGCACTTTGTTGGCACAAGACGAGGTAAATAATTGACGAGACTATCCCAGTAATGTATTAAGTGTTTTATAACTGTTGACATGTACTATTAATTGGGAGCCATATGTATTAACTTAGGATCTAAATTAAACAAAGCAACTCCCTTGAGGCACTATCTCCTATTCCACAGCTCTAAGAAAAGCTGCCTCTCCAGCTGGGTGCAAGTACGGCAGCATGGTGTGGCCCTGTCCTCCTCATCCCCAGGAGGCAGCCGCAGGGCCATGAAGACCAGGGCTGGGCTCTCGCCTCTGCCTGGGGAATGGGGTTGAGCTGCTTTTTGCCAGGGTGTGGGGATGATCCCCCAATCCAGGTGGAATACCCCATGATGCCTATCATGGGCCAGTCTTACATGGGCCATCTTCCCCTTCTCCTGCTAAGAAACCAGGGTGGGTTCCAGGAGAGGGGCAAGGGCTGGGCACTGGGGCCAGCTGCTGAGAAAAGCCTGGGGACAAGAATCTCCATGGAGTCCTCCATGCCAGCTTCCACGCTGGTTACTCCACAGCAGCTTCAGCAGCATGAGCTGGGCCTGAGGTTTAGAGGAGGAGGACCAGGCAGAGAGACTGAAAAAGAACCCAACTCCAGAGTGGGATGAAGGGTAAGACCTCCTGGAGAAGGGGCTGGGGAAAATCCAGGATCTTCTTACCCAAGAACGAAAAAGGACTGAGGGGCGGAGGGCGGTTGATCAGAGACCTGGGTTTGAATTCACCTCTGGCCGCTGGGCTTAGGCAAGGTGCAGGCCTAGGTGAATTGTAATCGCCTGAGATTCAAATGGGAAGGGACCTCGGGGCCTTTGGTGGGAAAAGCAGCAGCAAGAGCCTCACACTGTGCTGGGTGCTCCCACTTGCGGAGCAATTGTGATCAAGTGATTGAGTCCTTCTAAGCCGTGGTTGTTGCATCTCTAAAATGGGGATCATTACAAGGTTGTTTGAGGGTTAGGTAGGAAAGCCTCTGGAAAGCAAGCAACCTCAGAGCTGGTACACAGTAAGCTCCTGACATTGGTCATTACTAATGCGGCATCTCTTTAATCCACTTTAAATACACAGCACTATAGCCCAGGAAAGTGTACTTAGCATCTATTGGGGCAAAAGCAGAGAATGTTATCTTTCTAATCATGCAAAACACAACGGAACCAAAACAAAATGATCTAAAAATTATGGGGCTCTCAACATTTAAAGGTGGAAAGACAGGCTCACCGAAGAGAATCTTACCCATAAATGTCCAAAACACCAATAAAAGTGTGCTGCTTGCCTGAAAACTGCAACGCTTGGTTAATGCTCTCCACAATGAAGTCGAACAGGTGAGCATAGATCTTCTTGGCCAGTGCGTCCCTGGCGTTGACAGCCTGAGGCCTGGTCATGGGTTTCACCACCGTCTCAGAGCTTGTGACAATTTTGCGATTGCACAGCCACTGGGCGACTCTGCCACTCTCGAGACCCAGGAGCTCACAGAACACCTCCAGGTGACAGTCAGCCTCCTTCAAAAACAAGCACAAGCCCCATCAGGGCGGCCCAGCCATCTAAAGCCACACAATCCTACCTGGCAATGGCCCCTGTTGGGCAAGAGCTGAGGAGCGGCTGGCACAAGGATGCGCAGGCCTCAGGAGGTGGAGACAGACTGGGAGGGGAGCGAGAAGGCTGCAGCGGCGGGGGTCCTGCGCCTGGCCCTTCGCAGACCACCTCTGCCGCAATGCCAGGGAGTCCCACACTGATTTTTCATTTTAACCAAAGAACGTCAGCGGTGACTGAGGCCATAGAGCCATCCTCGCTGGACCCCGCCCTGTTCCTGTGGGTGTGGATGCAGCCCTCTCTCTTCCCTTTGTACCACCCTGGGCCACTGGTCAGCGTGTGCACTCACCCTGCCCCACCTTGCGTGGCCAGGGGTTTGCCTGGATAGTTGGCCCAGGAGGTACCTGGATGTTGCTGCCAGGCAGAAGCAGGTGGGGTTCCTGTGGCTGAGCCAGTGCCTCTGCTGACTCAAGGGCTGGGGCGGGACTTTTCCCGAATGCACAGAGTGAAATCTTTCTTCTCCCCCAAGCCCAGGCATGAGAGCTGCCCCACTGGTCAGCAAATGAAAAGAGGGAAGGCATGCCCCCATTTCCCTTCAGCTGGCTCCTGTCCTTAGGCAAGGATGTGACTCCCGGCTCCTCTCTCTCAGGCAGGGCAACTCCCAAGGCAGGCTCACCTGCGGGCACCATTCAGGCCCACCAGGAAACCCATAGAACTGCACTAGAAAGCCTGGGGATGCCGTGGAGGAAGCCAAGGAAAGTCTGGCCCCTCCCTGCGCTCCACCCGCACCCCTGCTGATCAGCATCACAGTTACACAGAGCTGGCTTTGCTGTGCCAGACCTCACAAGGGAAGGAAGTGGCAGAGTCATTTGGTTTCCTTCCTTCTAAGAAAGAGTGAAACCTTCTGAGTCAAAAACAATTCAGCTGCAGGCACTGCTACGGGAAAAAAATGCAAAGGGGCAGCAGTTTTTCAAAAAGTCGGATGGCTTCATCCAAATTTAATGTGTCCAACACTTCAGGTCCCTGATACAGATGGATGGTAATGGATCCCAAATCTAGGACCAATAATTATAGGACTTGGAATTTTCTACAAATATACTTAGAAGACTTTCCAAAGGAATTTCAATCAATCGATTTTAATTCCTCCTCCAAAATGGTACCTTCCTAACAAGCTTCATGGGAGAGGGCTCAGTGTGATGGCGTTTGTTGGGCAGACATCACATTTTTAGTCCATGCGGGTTTAGGGGAGAAAGGGCAGAGGCCCAGCTTCTCGAGGTAACCAAGCAAAGAAACAGAGGGAGCTGGCACTTCAGACACACCACACTCTCCCCTAGGTCTCTCCTTGCCCCTCTCCCTGCTTTCCCACTTTCGGAACTAACTGACTCTGGGAGGTCTGGACACTGCGGGGGGATGGGAGGGGCGCTGAGGTGAGAGCTGGGGGAGGGGAAGGAGAATTACTTCCTGGTCACTGCAACAGGCCTCAAGTCCTGAGCCCAGGAGCTCCTGCTCCACTAGGCTCTTCTCTCTCCCCAAATCATTGGTACCAGAGAGCCAAGAACTCACCGGTTACACAAGATGATCAACTTATTCCCATCAGTTATTTGAAGGACATGAAAATCAACATTGTTACGGACTGGATATTTGTGTTCCTCCAAAACTCACATGTTCAAGTCCTAACCCCCAGCTTGACAGTATTTGAAGAGAAGACCTTTGGGAGGTAATAAGCATTGGCTCAAGTCAAGAGGGTAAGACCTGCCATGCTGGGATCAGTGTTCTCATAAGAGGCATCACAGTGTCTGCTCTCTCTCCACCACGAGGACACAATGAGAAGGGGGACGTCTAGAAGCCAGGCAGAAAGCCCTCACCAGAACCGACCAGGATGACACTCTGCTCTCAGACTCCCAGCCTCTAGAACTGTGAGAAAACGAACGTCTATGGTTTAGGCCACTCAGCCTGTGGCATTTTGATATGGCTGCGTTGACTAGGACATGTCACTGTTAACGCAAAGCTTAAAGGTATGCAGATTCTGCGTTTCCTAGGAACATTTTTTACTCGTGTTTGTTTTCTTCTTTACATGGGCATTCATGAGACTAATTAAACACATACCCCTCTCCCAAGAATCACTACTCATAATGTGTGTCACAGAAGAAACACACATCAACTTGTGTCCATTAAACAAAGAAACCTATCACAAAACTTACATGGGAATACATTCCCAGGAAGCTGGCACCAATGATGTCCAATTCAAGCAGGTTTAAGGAGGTAGGGGTGTTCTTCTGCTAACTACCCAGTACCCTTAAGGTCCTATGTGGTCTGCAATCCCCCCTTCCCCTTCTGGTCTCATCCACACCTTCCCTGTCACTCACCCTCTCTGGATACACAGACCTTCCATGTATTATGTACACGGACCTTCCAGCTATTTCTCAAATGGCGTCTCCTGCCTGAGGGTTTCTGCACTTGCTGTTCCCTCCACATCAAATGTTCTTAACCATCCACAGGCATGACCTGCTTCCTCATCCCCTGAGGCCGCTGCCCACCACCACCTTCTCAGATAGACTTTCTCTGACCACCCCACATGAAAGACGCAGCCCCTCTGCACGTCCCCTCTGCTTACTTGCCTCTGTGCCAGCCGTCACCAGCTGCTGGGGCCCATACATGCTTGTGTGTCTCCTCCCTCCCCTGATCACAAGCTCTCTGAAGGGCTTCTTGATTTTTTTTGTTCACTGCTGTTTCCCCAGATCCTATTACAGTCCATGGCACTTAGCAGGTGCTCCATACATACTTGAATAAAAGAAAAACACACAGGCCAGGCGTGGTAACTCACGCCTGGAATCCCAGCAATTTGGGAGGCCGAAGCAGGCGGATCACCTGAGGTTAGGGGGTTGGGACCAGCCTGGCCAACATGGTGAAACCCCCGTCTCTATTAGAAAAAGTACAAAATTAGCCAGGCATGGTGGCAGGTGCCTGTAATCCCAGCTACTCAGGAGGCTGAGGCAGGAGAATCACTTGAACTCGGGAGGCAGAGGTTGCAATGAGCAGAGATCACACCACTGCACTCCAGCCTGGGGACTCCAGCTCAAAAAAAAAAAAAAAGAAAGAAAAAGAAAAACACACAGAGGATACATGGATACATTTCCCCTCCTCTACTGTTGCAAGGGGAGGAGGCTTGACTCCTTGAAGGCAACCCCTGGAAACCCTTTGCCGCCTGCTTCCCGTGAAACCAGTCTACCCAGGACACCTGACTATGCCTGGCGCTAAAAAGCAAAGGCAGGTCAGTTGCAAGCCGGTGCCACTGCGACCCTCAGAGCAATGGAAAGTAAAACAAACGAGCATCTCACACTAATGGAGGACCTCTCGCTGCCCACCGCGGCGATCTGCACGTTGCCCAGATGTAGGATGGCTGCCAGGATTTTAAAAACGTCCATCTGAAAATCCTCCTTGAAACCTGAAAACAAACAATTTCCCAGGTTAGGAATGCTGCATCTCTTCTCTGACTAGATGGGCACCTGGACTCACTGGAGACATGCAGGTGGCATCAGTGCCAAGCTCTGGGACAGGAACGTGAAGTGGACAGTGGGGGTGCCCGGGGCACTATTCTTTCTAGTCGGCCTCTGTAGACTCATGACATGCAGGTAGCATACACATACTGTACGTGTCTACACGGCAGTTTCCTCTTTGACATGGCTGCTAGGAAATTCAACACAAAAATTATTATTCGAGTAACCACTTCACATCAGGTTCCTTGGACAGTCATCTCGCCTTTATCCTGTGGTTGGTTGATTTTGAATGATTTTCCAGTTTTCTTTTTGCTCACAAACTCTCGGAATCCCTGAATTATTTTTAAGGTGGGACTGCTGGAGGAATTCCATTTGCCCCTCCAGATCCTCTGCTCTCTGCCCCAGGGAACTTGGTATAAACCAAGGCAATGGTCTTTCATGCCCTCTGGCCTGTGGTTGGGTTTGATTCATGGGGAGGCCTGGCAGGAGAGCAGAGGAGCAGAGAAGGTTCTGAATGCGTCCTCCCCAGGCCCTTTCCCTGGGAGGCTGTCTCTGACTGGCTGCACGGCCTGACTGACAGAAGGTCATTACTCCTCTGGGGCTGACTTTACCCAGCTCTCCTTCCAGGCTCCAGAAACACCTGGGTGCCCACATGGGAAAGAGCAGTGAACAGTTCTGCTGCCGCCCCCAGGTGCCCACTGCCCCTTGTCTTAACAGCTCCCCTAGACGCCACTCACGCCTTTGTAGTTGTAAATAATAAACAATCCCTCCCTCTTTTATCCTACTGTGAGCCTGCCCCATGTTTCCCATTGGGACTTTGACTGCTGTAGGTAGAATATAAATTATGACTACATATCATATTCATACACCGAGGGGATTGGCACATTTCCTGGAGCCAAAAAGAAACAAAGCCAGCTGCTAGAAAGGACTCTGTTTGAACCCTGTAAATCACAGTGGAGAGCTGCAACGCTGTGAGCCTGGCTTTGCCAGGTCGGGATCCCCTCAGTGTGTGATGACAACGTGGTGACTTGAGGAGCTGAGAGACACGCTCGGGCAGGTGGGCAGGTTCATTAGCATTGTGGCTGCCTGGTCCACTCGGGAACGGAAGCCAGTGACCCCTCACTTGGGGATACCTGGAATTTTCATTAGCAGGTAGGTCAAGCTCTTCAACAATTTCAAAAACCTACAATCTTTTTTTTTGTGGAGACAGGGTCTCACTCCGTTGTCCAGGATGGAGTGCAGCTGCGTGATCATGGCTCACTGCAGCCTCAACCTCCTACACGCAAGTAATCCTCCCACCTCAGCCTCCTCAGTAGCTGTGATTACAAATGTGTGCCACCATGCCCAGATAATGTTTTGTAGAGACGGGGTTTCACCATGTTTCCCAGGCCGGTCTTTAATGCCTGGACTCAAGTGGTCCATCCTCCTCGGCCTCCCTAAGTGCTGGGATTATAGGCGTGAGCCACTGCACCCGGCCCAGAGTCTCCTCTACTACAAAAATTAAATAAAATCAGTCTCAAAAGATTTCATTTCAAGAACATAAGAAGGACTCCAGCTCTGGCTGAGTCCAGGCATTTGCTGCCTTTCCATTTGGAGGTAACGCCTCCATCTGAAGGACAGATGTGTCCAACAGAAATATACCCCAAGGCCTCCACCACAGCAATGACAGATAAGTAATCATGAGAAGCAACTAAAATGCCAAGTGTGGGAGCCTCCATTCTGGCACTCCTCCCTGCTTTCTGTGATCCATGACTAAATCCCTTAACTACTCCAGGCCTTCCAGAAACACAAAAGAAAGATGACAACTCCAAAGCAATAATATAAAAGAAAGAATTCAAGACCTGCGTTAAGTAATCATCCTCAGCGAGCCTGTCACACAAAAGCAGTGCCAGCCTGAATCAGATTTCCAGGAGGAGCTCACTGGTCAAGCTCCTAGAGCCTGAGGTCCAAGGTGTTCTTCCCATCAGAGAGAAAAGGTCATAGCAACACCCAAATGGCAGGGATCAGTGGATGAATCACACGAGAAAGACACAGCAGAAGAGCAAAGGAAAGGGACTTTTTAGTCAAAATACATCCCCTTGTGCTTCTCTAGGAGTAATCTCACTGCTAGCTGAGGGACCTCAGCAGCAGAAGTGGAGGGGAAAGTGGATGGAACACTGCCTCAGGCACTGTCCTCTGAACTTTCCCTGTATCAGCTCATCTCATTCTCACTATAGCCTCATGGAGGAATCCTAGCATCGTTCCCAACTCACAGAGGAGGAAACTAAGGCATTGGAAGGTTAGGGAACTCACCCGAGGTCACGCTGGGTAAGGCGTATCTAAGCAGTTTAACACCAACGCTCACCACAGTATGAGAAAAGACTGGCAGCATTCATTAAGCCATCTGGTTTCACCCCAGCATGTCTAAACAGAGAAGCCCTGAGGATCTCGTGCCAGGAGAAGGAAAAGTCTGAGCAGGGGCACTTGCTGAGGTACCCTCTCTCGAAGGGAAGAGGTGCAGTGGCCCCAACTTCACACAGCACTGCCAGCAGCCATCACCATTAGTGCCAGGAGAGGACCCTGTGCTCCACCGCTCTACAAAACTCCGGAGGGCTTTGTCTAAAACGTCTAGGCCTGTGCCCAGGTTAAGTGTCCAGGGACAACCCCGCACATGCATGGCCCTAAGAATGAGTGCCTCTCTTGCCTTGTCCCAGTTTTGGCTCTGGGACTGAGGTATATGATGTGGAAATCTGTAAACAACCTAAGTTGTGTGATACATGGGGGCAAATGGCTGCAAAGTGCTCATCTCCAACAATTAGATAAGGTTTTATAGAAGAGACGGTTTTACTCAAAGGACGATGAGGGTTTGGACAATTGGGAATGGAGGGAGAGAGAAAGCAGGGGGGCAGCAGCTGCCGGGCGCCGGCTATGTGCCTGGCCTGGTGCTAGGGACTTTTACATACACTTCCTCACCAGCTGCCATGAAAGGCAAGGTGAGCTGCCACTCACAGATCAAGATATCACATCTCAGAGAGGGGAGCCTTAGACTCATGCCAACTAGGATTTGAATTCATGTTCATTGGATCCCAAAGCCCACTCTACTGGCCCTATATTATCTTGCTGTGAGGAGGACACGATGGAGGTGGGAGAGAGGACTCAGAAGGATAAGGGAGATGGGGGTTGGACAGGACAGGGCATGTGACCCAAGGTCCCCTTCAGCCTAGCCAGAGCTTGGCCACCTGTCCCCGCCTCAAACACCGAGCCCCCTCTCCATGGAGTACATTATACAAAGACTGAAATGACGACTATAATTATTTTCAGAAAATGTTAATCAGTGCCAAATGTGTTTATCTTATTATAAAAAGTTTAAATTGCCCTTCTCCTTGAGGCAGGTTTGAGGGAACAGAGTCTGACAGTGATTCTGCTTAGAAAATCATCTTGTTTTCCTTCTCCATTATCCAGCTGTGATCATCTTGCCTATTACTTTGATGTATTTAACCTGAAATTCTTAGCCTTTTATGTTAAGATACAGTCAACCAGGCCACAAGAATGAAAGCACTTAGAATGAATTGGTGGGAGATTTCAGCAAGACACAGAAATAGCCAACAGCATCACCCTGATCAGAAGCTTTGACTGGCAGCTTCATGTGGATGTCTAGACTCATACAAAATGAGAGAGTGCATGCCTGTTTTTATAAATACCAGCTGCTAGACAGCCTTTCTGAACAGGAGCTCTGTGTGGGAAAAGTAAGGTGAGACGGATTGGGAACAATTGGCTGTCCTGTGAGAGTTGTGCCTGGTCCACCTGTGCCGGCATCTGAGCAATAGAAGATATGTGGGTTTTTTTGTATAAAATGAGATGCTTGGGCTGGGCATGGTGGCTCAGGCCTATAATCCCAGCACTTTGGGAGGCCAAGGCAGGCAGATCCATTCTGGCCAACATGGTGAAACCCCATCTCTACTAAAAACACAAAAATTAGCCAGGCATGGTGACGTGCGCCTATGGTCCCAGCTACTCTGGAGGCTGAGGTAGGAGAATCGCTTGAACCTGGGAGGTGGAGATTGCAGTGAGCCGATATCACGCTACTGCACTCCAGCCTGGGGACAGAGAGAGAGACTGTCTAAAAAAAAAAAAAAAAAAAAAAAAGGGAAACAAAACAAGATGCTTGAAGACAGTGGAGTTCAAAAGCCAGTTCTACTCTGTATGGGCCGCCTAACCTTGGGTAAATCACTTCCCACCTCTGTGCCTTAGTTTCCCTGTTGTAAAATGGGAGAAATGCCTGCACCGAGGTCCTAGGGTGGTTATAGGGCTTGAATGAGTTAATACAGTGTTGTGAAGTACTTAGGATGGTGCCCAGCACACTGAAAGATCTACATGAGTGTCCACTATTTTACTGTCATCATCAGGAGACCTGTGAAGGCCAACACTGCACTTCTGAGCCGAATCGGACCTTGGCTTCACCAGTCATCCTTGTATTCAGCCTAGAAGAGCTTACAGCATTCACTGGGCTTGCAGCCCATGCCTCTAACAGTGAGCCAGGAAGCCCCAGGGAAAACATGAGTTAATTTCTAGCTAGGTCTTTTAAGGCAAAAGCACAGTCTTGACCACTTAGTCTCCAAACCATCTTCTGAGGGTTTGTCCTAAAATTAGAATTGATTAGGAGCCTTCTGAACATACCTCTGCTGGGAATCCCCACCTTTTAATTTTTTTTTTTTTTTTTTAGACGGAGTTTCGCTCTTGTTACCCAGGCTGGAGTGCAATGGTGCGATCTCGGCTCACCGCAACCTCCGCCTCCTGGGTTCAGGCAATTCTACTGCCTCAGCCTCCTCAGTAGCTGGGACTACAGGCACGCGCCACCATGCCCAGCTAATTTTTTGTAGTTTTAGTAGAGACGGGGTTTCACCATGTTGACCAGGATGGTCTCGATCTCTTGACCTTGTGATCCACCTGCCTCGGCCTCCCAAAGTGCTGGGATTACAGGCTTGAGCCACCGCGCCCGGCCTAATTTTTTTTTTTTTAAGAGAAAATGGTTATATCCTTAGATGGGATATCTTCCCTTACCCAGAAGTGTAAAGGTCTTTTGAGTTTCGACCATTTCAGCTTGATCATTCACACCTTCAATGACAGTATTGCCTCCCATTCTTGTATAATTAAATTCTTCAGCACTCCCTGAAATCAAAAAGTAAGATTTGTTATGTCTGTAATACAGAAATTTGGACATACACATTTATCAAAAGCAGGGAATTTCATACTTAACAAGCTGTGTGAAGCACTTTACACAGGTGATTACATTTATTCCTCAGAATTCTGCATTACAGCCAGATGCAAAGGCTTGTGCCTGTAATCCCAGTACTTTGGGAGGCTGAGACAAGGAGCTCACTTGAACCCAGGAGTTCAAGACCAGCCTGGGCAACAGGGCAAAACCCTATCTCTACAAAAAATTAGCTGGGCATGGTGGTACAAGCCTGTGGTCCCAGCTATTCAGGAGGCTGATGCAGAAGGATCACTTGAGCCCAGGAGTTTGAGGCTTCAGTGAGCCATGTTGGCGCCACTGCACCCCAGCCTGGGTGAGTCTGTCTCAAAAGAACAAAAACAAAACAAAAAAAAAACAATTTTACATTACAGACGCAGAAGCTGAGACTCAGAAAAGTAAAGTGACTTTTTCAAGTTCCCATAGTGGATGGCAAGCCAGAATTTAAATGCAGGCCTAACTCTAAAGCTCATGGTTTTTGTTCCTGCACCTAACATTTTCATATAGTTTTACTGAGGTTTACTAAATGTACAATAAACTACACATGCTTAACATGTACAGTTTGATGAATTTTTGACATGCATACACTCTTATAAAACCATTAGCACAATCAGGATAATGACCACACACACACACACACACACACACACACACACACCCCCCTAATGTTTAAATAGTAGAGGATCCTTCGAAAAGCCCTTCTGCAGGTTTGCTATTCACATTCTGTTTGGTAGACAAGGCCAAGGATATCACCTTCATGTGAAATCTGCAGAAACTTAGATTCCAAGAATACAAGCCGCTTCCCCAAAATTAGAGAGTGTGAGTTCAACTCCAGCACACTCGAAGTTACCTCCGACAATTCTCACCTACCAGCATAACACAAACGGCCAAGGCAGGCAAGCTGTGGCAGTACAGGGCTCGGGGACTATTGTATTTAAGGACAAACAGCCCTACGTTTTAGCCATCTCTGAAATATAATTAATTATGACTACAAATAATTAATGACCTTGAGCTATCAAGGGAGTTCAAATGATGATAGAGATGCTTTGTTTTAAAAAGTGGGTTAACATGTCATATGTGTTAGAAAAACATCTATAAATGTTCAAATAAAAAGGCAAGTTTGGTGACACCCTATGTTCCAGCTGTCAGGAAGTCTTACTCAGGTGGTTCTAGCTGGAGGACCACAACCACACAATGAACCTTTTTGTTTTTTGACATGGAGTCTCACTCTGTTGCCTAGGCTGGAGAGCAGTGGCATGATCTTGGCTCACTGCAACCTCTGTCTCCCAGGTTCAAGCAATTCTTCTGCCTCTGCCTCCTAAGTAGCTGGGATTACAGGCATGCACCACCACACCGGCTACTTTTTGTATTTTTAGTAGAGACCAGGTTTTGCCATGTTGGCCAGGCTGGTCTTGAACTCCTGACCTCAGGTGATGCACCCACCTCGGCCTCCCAAAATGCTGGGATTACAGGTGTGAGCCACCATCCTGGGCCCAATGAGCTTTAAAAATAACTCTCAGGCTTAAGAGTGCCTCCTCTCCCTGAACTCATCCCCCAAATCCTAATCCATCCCCTTAATTAGAGGCACCAATTCTGTCCTTGAAACCAAAGGATCTTATATCTTTGGGCAAATACTTCAAAAAAAGACATATTACTATACAAAGAAAGTTAATCTAGAATTTAAGCCCCCACATAAGAGAAAGACCCTTCCACACACCATCCATTACATACCCAATTTAAGATGTTTAAATTCCGACTGCTGTGCAGATGCACAAAGCTGATAGAAAATGTGGTAATTTCGTTCATTTTCTGACTGTAAGACAAAGAAAAGTCCGCAAAATTGCACCAAATCCTTACAAGCAAAAACGCCAGGTTTTTAATTAGAGGGTCCTAGATGGCTAATCTGGATAAACAATTCTGCTGTCCAGGATGTAATCTGGCCGGTTCACAGGCAGGCCCTTCCTCTCAGCTGAGAACTGGGTGGCCTGAGATGGCCTTCCAAGTAACAAGCGACCCAGAGAAAGTGTTAGCAAATGAAAACGTCCTATGAAATGGGAATGACGTAACTCATCCTAGTTGAAATTTTTAGAAACTTCCTGCGACACAAGGCTTACTGTTGCTCCCCTCCTGAGCCAAAACAATGAGAATTTTCTCCGTGTTACTGGCAGAAAAGCCTTTCTCTTAAAACCCCCCCAATAGCTCTGATTCCATTCCCTTCCGGATAGAAAACCCAGTCTGTCGGCTTTGTCTATTTCAGTTTTTGTGCTCTAGAAAGATATATTTGCTTTTTAAACTATCAGGATTTTGTAAATGCCACAAATAAAAGAAGTTGTAACCTTTTCCTGCAGTCATACAACTCATCTGATATCATACGTATTCATCCATCAATTTTTAATAAACAGAAAAAGGAATCCAAACTGCAAATGAAAGGCAAGAAAACCCTATTTTTCAACTCAGCATAATGTAGCTTGCCTGAGTACATATAATGAGATGTAAATGTAAATAATGCTAAAAAAGTTGGGAGAAAGGAAATTTAATACTTTTATCCTTACTTGAAAGACAACTCTGGATTTCTCCAGGAGGTAAGTTCTCATGTTGGCTCCTATAATCTGATTTCGCTCATCAAAACTGATTTCTGTGTATTTCCCAAACCGACTGCTATTGTCATTGCGTGTGGTCTTGGCATTTCCGACAGCCTAAAAAACACAAGACTCTCTTGAAATAAACACATTAAAAGATTTTTGCCTCAAAATTAGTGGAGGGGTTTTTAGTAAAATGCAATCCTGTACCCTAGGGGGAGGTCTGATTGGCAGAGGGAGGTCTGGGGAAAGAAAGCAACCCCAGGCTGGCAGGGAACATGACGAATCCCAAGCCTGCTGCTCAGGGCTCTCCTAGGTCCCACTGGCAGACACTGGGGAAGATCAGAAAGAACACAGGTTTTGGTGTTTCAGGTCCCCGGGTTCCGTCTTTGCTATCTGTATTTTAAGACTGGAATGTCTTAAAAGTTAATTCATTGGCTGGGGGCCAATGGTGTCTCATGCCTATAATCCCAGCACTTCAGGAGGCTGAGGCGAGAAATTCACTTGAGGCCAGGAGTTTGAGACCAGACAAGGCAACGTGGTGAGACTCCCATCTCTACAAAACATAAAAAATAAAATTAGCCAGGCATGGTGGCGTGTGCCTGTAGTCCTAGCTACTCAGAAAGCTGAGGTGGGAGGACTGCTGGTGCCCAGGAGGTGGAGACTGCAGTGAGCTGACTGCACCACCACACTCCAGCCTAGGTAACTGAGCGAGACCCTGTCTCAGAAACAAACAAACCGAAAAGTTAATTCATCTTTCCAGCTCTTAATTTCTCTGTCATATAAGAATAATAAGCATCTCACTGTTATAGACAGAATGTTTGTGTCCTCCCAAAATCATCATGCTGAAATCCTAACCCTATGTATTGGTATCGTAAGATGGGCCTTTGGGAAGTAATGACGTCATGAGGGTAGAGCCCTCAGGAGTGGGATGTTAATGCCTGCGGAATAGGGATCCTGGAGACCTCTCCTGCTCTCTTTCTTCCACGTAAGGGTACCGTGAGAAGACAGCAGTCTGCAACCCAGAAGAGCGGCCTTGCCAGAACCCGACCCCTGCTAGCACCCTGATCTTGGACTTCCAGCCTCCAGAACTGCGAGAAATAAATTTCTGTTGTTTATAAGCCACCCAGTCGATGAAACTAAAGTATATTATACTAAAGTGTATTTATTATAATAGCAGCCCAGACTGACCAGAACACTTAGAGAGTTGAGAGGATTAAATGAGAGAATATGAGGTGCCTCATAGGTATTTGACCTCATTCAGGTCCCAAATACCTACGATGCTCAATTAAAAGTTCACATCCGGCCGGGCATGGTGACTCACGCCTGTAATCCAAGCACTTTGGAGGCCAAGGCGGGAGGATCACCTGAGGTCGGGAGTTCAAGACCAGCTTGACCAACATGGTGAAACCCCTTCCTTATAAATAAATAAATAAATAAAATAAATAAAGCTCACATCTTTCATCCAACCTTTGTTCCAATCCCTACTCCTTACTGCTTTCCTACTCAACCTGTCCACTCAACCAAAAACCTGCTTCTTCCCATCCCTTCCATTCTCTGGTAAGGATTTTTGCTTTTTACTTCTGTTCTTGAATTTCGTCCCTCCTCTGCCCTCCTCACCCTCTCCTGAGCACCGACATTCTAGAAGGACCCTGCCCAGGTCATCATGCTGCCTGTCAATATGTATTTACTGGGCACCTACTATGTGCCATGTGCTCGGTAAACACCGGTGAACTAAATAGATGTGGTCCTGCCTTCATGGAGTATACAGTCTAGTGAGGGAGACAAACCCTAAATATTTACACAAGACCATCCACTGGGCATTTAACTTGGCACCGTCTCTTGATAACATTTCTTTATTGTGAGACCGGGTCCCACTCTGCCATCCAGGCTGGAGTGCAGTGGTGCAGTCTCAGCTCACTGCAACCTCCATCTCCTGCCTCAAGTGATCCTCCTACCTCAGCCTCTTAAGTAGCTGGAACCACAGACATGTGCCACCATGCCTGGCTAATTTTTTGTATTTTTGGTAGAGATGGGGTTTCATCATGTTGCCCAGGCTGGTCTGGAACCTCTGAGCTCCGCCTGCCTCACCTTCCCAAAGTGTGGGATTATAGATGTGAGCCACCACACCCAGCCTCGATAACTTTTCTATTGGTATCTTTAATTGTAATTTATGTTTCTAAATAAACCTATGCCTCTGGACTATGAGTTTTGCAGTGTTTCTTAGCTCCCCCACCCCTTATGTTTCTATTTAATTTTAAAATATTCTTACGTTAGGTTAGAAGAATCTTATACTTGGAGACTAGGTCTTATTCTTTTCCATCACTTCCCACATTAGCTACGCAGTGGCTTAAACAGAGTAGGTGGACTGATAAATATTCATTGAGGATTTTGATTTGAG
Organism: Cebus imitator; assembly: GCF_001604975.1. NCBI lineage: Eukaryota > Metazoa > Chordata > Mammalia > Primates > Cebidae > Cebus > Cebus imitator. The sequence continues at coordinate 1,537,353 of NW_016107640.1, read as the reverse complement.
AAAACAGGGAGAAGAGGTCTAGGAGTCTAATGTTATTAATTATTTGCTCTGCTTCCAAATAAATTCAAATCAATCCTCTTCCCATTTTGCAGAGCAGCTGGAGCTGGCTTGCAGGACCCTCCCATGTGCCTTTTGGGTGCCCCTTCTTCCTTGAGGGCTGTCTCCTTATCCCTGGGCACTGCCATACTTGGTCTTGCCCACCCTCTGTCCCAGTCAGCAGTGTGCTGATGAATTGGCTCTGGGGGAGGCCAGGAGGAAGAGTCTTGACATCTGGCCTTTGCCAAGCCAGAAGGTATAAATACTCCTCCCATGACTGATTCCAAACTACCAAAGGTTTATCAATCAGCTTGCAAAATTCCTGAACATTGCAACAATCAGCTTATGAAAGCTGACGCCAGCTGGCTGGAGCACACCAGTGACTTGAGTGTACCAGTGATGTTTGTGGCTGAAGACATTTCCCCTGGGATGTAAATGTAAATAGAGGACTCTGTCTGGTGGTAGATTTTCAGCCCAGCAGATACAGCAGGAGAGAGCATTGGAAGTAGCGATTCTGCCACCTCCTTCAAATCCCACCAGCAAACAGGCTTCCTGGGTCTTTCCTGCCCTCACTTCTTTGGTCTTTAAGGGGTGGGAACTTGAATTAGCCTAGACAGCACACAAACCAACCAACCCTATTTCCATCATCAACACACGGCTGCCTTCTGCCGTGGTACGCACCTCAGTGATGGGGTTGGACGCTAGGACTTTGTCCTCCACGTGGGTGTTGCTGCCTGATTTGCTGACGGTGGCAAAGTACCTCATGGCATAGCGAGCTGACACTGTCTTCCCAGCACCTGACTCCCCACTTACAATGATGGACTGGTTTCTGTTGTTTCTAAAGCAAATAAAAGAGTTTTAAAATATTAGTTTCCTCCCATCAAGAAGGCAATAGGTGCTAATTAAGACAAACACGGACAAGACAAAGGAAGGAAACTGTTTTGTCACTCTGCTATTTTTAAATCTTATTTCCTTCTAGATATTTTTTCTATGTGATGGTGCAGAACACAGAATTTTAAAAGTTCACATCTTTCATCCAACCTTTATTCCAATCCCTACTGCTTACTGCTTCCCTACCCAACCTCTGAAGCCAACCAAAAACCTGCTCCTTCCCATGCCTCCCACTCTCTGGTCAGGATTTTTGCTTTTGTTCTTGAATTTTATCTCTCCTCTGCCCTCCCCACCCTCTCCTCTGCCCTCCCCACCCTCTCCTCAGCACCCTCTTTCTAGATGGACCCTGCACAGGTCATCATGCTGCCTGTCAATATGTATTTACTGAGCACCATGTTGAGGGGCCCCAAGACCAATCCCAGGTTCAACGATCCACTAAGAGGACTCACAGGACTCAGCAGATAGTCATGCTCACAGCTGAGACTGACTGCAGCAAGAGGATACAGAGCAAAGGCAGCAAAGGAAAAAGGCACACAGGACGAGTCCCAGTGGAACCCAGGTGTAAACTTCCAGGGGTCCTCTCCCAGTCGGGTCACAAGGACACATTCAATTCCCCCAGCAAGGAATTTGATGGCACATGTGAAATGCTGGCTGCCAGGGAAGCTCATTAGAGATGCAGTGCCCACCTCCTGCCTAGCACATGCCCACATTCCAGGCTCCCAGAAGGAGAGCAGGTATTCAGCATAAAGAACACCATTTACACAAACAGCTTACGTTTAGGTCAAATGGGCCACTTTATCAACCAAGAAATGCCAGGGATCGTCATGAAATCAGAGGCCAGCCTCGGGCCGCCTTGCAAGCAGGCCTCTAAAGATAGCAGCCTCAGGCCTTATGTCAACTCCTTCCTGCACATCCCACTTAAATATAAAAACATTTTCAAGGACATTATTTTGAGAGCAATTATTCAAAAGATGCTTGGGAACATATGTGCTCTGTAAGCCAACATGCTCTGTTATATAATTTAGAGATTCTTAAAAATGCATTAAACTTTTCATGTCATAAGACCGTGATGGTATAAGCTTCTAATGCTCCTCTGCGGATGCAGCACCGTTCACATGCCAGGTGCTGGGTGAATACAGATTCTCATTTAAGCTTCAGCAAAATCCTATGACACAGATGTCTCTTTTATAGGGGAGGAAAATGGTGATTCAGGGTGGAGGGACTTGACCACAGAGCCACAGCCTCCCATGTGAATGCTGGAGGAGACTTTGGGTATAGAGCCCCGGTCCAGTATTTTCATTTCAAAGAGAGAAGATGAAGACTTGGAGAAGGGGAATGACATGCTCAGTGTCCCTCAGGGCATAGAACAGGCTTTAGTAATCCCAGCCCTGTTCTACAGCCCCTAGGGACACTACCTGTCTAGCATCAAACAAGGCCAACACAAGCCTGCTTTAGGCTCCGTTCTATTATTGCAGTTACACGGATGGACCTCCAAGGAGAAACTGGCTCTTCAGGGCTGAAGTGAGCACTGCCCTACAGTGCAAAATAGCTCAACCCGCTGACAGCCAGACCCTAATCTCCACCATACCTGGGAGACCTGCAGGTCTCCAGGGAGCCAGGGAAAATCTCAGAACCGTGAGGATTTTAGGGTTAGAAGGAATCTTAGTGCTGCAGAAGCTGCTAATTCTCTATCCAGCAAGCATTTGCATCTCCTCTTCCTTCTTAGAAACTACGCCCCAGTGGTTAGCCAGCGCTCCGCTGTGCATATGAAAGATTGCACATCCCAGGCTCCCTGTGTGAGTTAGGTCCTGGCGGATGAGCTGTCAGCAAAAGGGCTTTGTGGGGCTTCTGGAAAGTCTCCCTAACCTGGAGGGTCAAACCCTTCCCCTCATAAGCCTTGTTACCTAGAATATGGAAGACAGAGCTGAGCACTAGCTTCTCCCTGAGGATGACTGCCCCACCTCAGGGACAGGGAGCTCCATGGTACCGGGTCTCTGATGGCTCCGAAGAGACTCAGTCTAGCCCCAGACTGCCCATCAGATGTCTGTGCAGGAAAGTAGCATGTGTTCTACCTCATGTAAGCTACCACCTGCCCCCTCATTATAAGCAGCAGAACCAGGAATGGGTGCCCCTGAGAGTCCAGCTCACAGAAGACGACATAAAAAGTGGAAAGAGTTCAGATGCTGTGGCCAGGGTTATTCAGCAAAGATTTAGGTGAAGAACAAGCAGGTCCAGGTCCTATGCCTTAGCTTTCCCATTTGTGAAATGAGGGCCGTGAAGTCAGTCGACTTCACAGGACTGCTGTAAAACTCAAGGGAGACCACTGTATGTGAAAGGTCTTTTGCAAACTGTAAAGGCAGGTACAAAGATAGGGTCGTGTTTTTATTCTCCATACTTGACAGTGGAAGACATTAAAGACAAAAGTGACAGTTATGGGAAAATAAACTAGAGTTTAAAAATCTGAGCACAAATCCCAGAACTGCCTTTTTACCTGCTGCCTAACTTGGGTGGGTTATTCCCCGAAGCTGTTTACAGCCCAGACATCTGCACTGTGGGCTATTCTGAGGCCATCCCAGATGACAGCTGGGAATGCGTGCACGGTACCTCATTCACAGGAGGCTTTTCACACTTGTGAAAACGAGGACTCCAGGGGGCCCTACAGGCCCTAGTAGTGAAATTAGGATACAATTCCAAGTCTCCTGCTACTAAAACCTGTGCTTGTGCGTCATCAGATTCTGCTTCCTTAAATAGGTGAAAAAAATAAAAAGCTTAAATAGCTCATAGCAGAGAATAAATCAATACTCTCCAACCAAACACACTGTAAGAAAAGCAACTGCTTTTCCCAGACTGGTAGGGCTGACTTGACTACCTTGAAGGAACAAAACCCAGGATACTTAGTCTGGACAGGTCAGGTACATGTAACAGCTGTCTGCTCTTCATTCCAGGTAGTCGGCTCAGCAAAGCGCCACCTCTGGCCTGCCTCTTAATGAGCCCAACCTGGTTACCTCCCCGCCACTGTGACAGTCTGGTAAATGCAGGGAGCATTGGCAGAGCAAGGGGAAGTCCAGCCTGGCAGGAAGCTACCTGGCCATCTGCTTATATGCCTCTTCTGCCACAGCAAATATGTGTGGGTCCATATCGCCCATGTTCTGCCCGCTGTAGGCGTGGATGATGGCATCTCCATATATCGGCAGCTGCTTGTAAGGATTCATGGCCACCAAAATGATTCCTGGGGAAAGATGTTAGATGCAATTAAAAGATTCTTACTGCCACCTGCCTCCCCAGGTTTGAGAAACCCCAGCTCTGTCACTCATTAAATCTTTCGTGTGACTTTGTGCAGGTCACTTTATGCACTGAATTAATTCCCTGCCAGTCACCTATACCCCCAAGCTGGTCTGATGGTTGGATGACAGGACAGGTGGAAATGCCCCCAAACAGAGAGGCTTTTGCAATTCACAATGTAAATATCATTGCCCAAAATAAGTAATGAATGTATCAACTCCCATGAGAAACTCAGACACTAGTTTTGTTACATCTCCTCTTTCTCCAGTCTTAGTTCTTGTTGAAGATTCTCCCCACCTAGACACTGTTTACAACAAACTGGGTGCTCAGCACAAACACAGAACAACCAGAAGGCTCTAGACAGCATGCTCACATTCCAGCACCGTTCCTCGCCTCCTAGAAATGCCCTCCTTACCACTGTAGGTGTAAATGAGTTTGGATTCTGCAAAGCGGATTCTGAGGTTGTGGAGCACTGCAGGCTCGTGGAGATAGCTGAGGGCCGTGAGGTCATTCTCGCCCACGAGGATGTCAGGATTCCGAAGTGGAGGCAGAGATTCTGGATTGACGGAATAATCCAGCTCCTGTGGACAAAGGGAAAATTAAAGCTCTGGAAACAAAAGCTGTTTGGTGTTTCTGCTGAAGCATTGTCCTTCGTCCTATCCACCCTTCCACTGGAGTCATCACTGGCCCTGAAAAACAAATGCATGTATAGCAACAAGAAAATCTTCACAGCTGACTCCTGGAATAATGAAAAGTAGGAGCAGGGGACAAGGGCACTGGCTGTGTGCACTGGGGCAAGTCACTCGCCCTCTCTGGGCCTCATTTCTTTCATCCGTGAAGAGGAGCTAGACCAGACCAGGGGTCCTCAGAGCTACAGAGGCCTCAGTAAAAGGTGCTGGGGAAGCTACATGGGCAGAGATCCAGGTGCTCCCTCCTGAATCTCCCACAGGGGCTCTAGCTGTGTGTGGTTTAAATGTTGAGGCCATGCAAGTTTTCATTTAAAGACAAGATGCTGCAGCTAAAACGACACAATGAACTAAGGTCCCTTAAGCTCTAAGGTTGTTGAGTCTCTGCTCAAAGTTGACACACTTGGTGGTGACAAACACCTAAAGGAGTCCATGCAGGTGGTGGTCTTTCTGTGAAAGCCCCAGTGCAGGTATCTCCTGTCTGCAGCCACCCACATGCCCACAGGCTCATAGCTCCCCCAGCAGGCCTGTCTATTCCTATCATTCTCAGCGCTGGGCCAAGTAATTTTCCCAGCCTCGCTCCTCTTCTGCTAGATTTAACCCAGTATTCCTAAAGCAGCTGCTGGAGCAGAATGAAGGTGAACTGAGCATGCCCTGTGGCATCTGTGCCACAGACGGCTGGGCCTTCCCAATGTCAGCATATTCTAATTCCTACACTCCCATTTCACCGCTGGGGGAAGTGAAGCCCCACTAAAGTGACTTGAGCTGGCTACCCAGCAAGCTTGTTTCTCTTCCACCCTCCCAGGCCACCTTCCTGCTATTCAGTCAGCATTTCTGGACTCCTTCTGATCTGTGGTCCTGGACCAGCTCCACAAGGTAGCCCAGCTGCCCCTTAGCAAGTGCCACTGTGATGACCCATGCCAGGCACTCAGCATGGATTGTTCCACTTAATCCTCAAAACTGCCCTCCCGGGAGGATGGGACTACCCCAACCAAGAAAATGAATGAAACATTCATTTGAAAGATTGAGTTTGTTGTTCAGAAAGATTGAGTTTGTTGTCCAAGGTCACGCAGTTCATCTGGGCCTCACTCTGAAGCCTGTGCTCTCTCACTAGCACAGCGCCTCCTTGTTGACGCTGGCAGGGGTCTTGCTTGTTGGTCTGCTCTGCGTAAAGCGAGCAGTTCAGGGCAATCCACACCTGGACACAGGTCCTCAGACCAGCTCCCGCTCCCCTGTTACCAATGCAACTGTATTGTGACCTAACCCCGACCAGAATATTCTCAACGTAAACACTTTTATTTTGAGAATAAAATCAGGAAAAATGCTTCTCATACATATTTACTTTCCCTGTCTGTTTTTCAGTTGTATATCTACAACCCCTACTTCTGGTTTGGCCTCTGTGTATGTTATGTGTGAAAACAACAGAGAAACAGAAAGACAGGACCGGCGGCAGTCTTTGGGGGAGGGGAGAGAACGTGATGAACATTATGCTGACAGGTGGAGGCAGAGGTGACGCTGTCCTACAGCACACGGGCTTTGTCTCTCATGGTACCGACAAAGGGTTGAGTTCAAGAGCCGTCTGGCTGCCCGCTGTTCTACTCGCCTCTGCAGCTGGGTCAAGGCCAGGAACGTAGCCACCTGAGGCCCTGCAGGTATTACGAAAGCTGCAAACGGCCACTGCAGCTGCTGCCTTGAGATTTTCCTCCCCAGACAAAGCTATCTGATCCCTAGTTGGAGCCTCGACTGTACACAGGAGATATTCAATAAAAGCTGTGAGGAACTCCTGCTGGGAATGGAAGCCCCAGGGAGCAGCAACCTCTTCCCAGGGCTCCTGCCTTCACACATGCACACAGGATTGTCTCATCACACTTCCGCAGCCCTGGGACAGCGCACAGTCATTACCTCCTTAGTACCTATGAGAATACTGGGGGCCTGCTGTTAAAGACCTAACAGGCGGCCATGCCAGGACCTGACGCCAGATCATCCAATTCTGGAGGATGTGTCTTTAACCTGTATGTTCTTCTCCCTTCCCAAGATCTCAGGAAATGTCTCCCAAATCCAGGACCGTCTGATTAGAAATAGTGTGTCCTGTCTCTGCAGAACCCATGTACATACCTTGTCAGTTAATCCTCACATGACGTTCCCCAGACCCACCTCTGGGATCTAGAAGGTGCACAAATCTCCTGCCCAGTTCCGTATCCAGATACTTGATTCTAAACTCATCCAATCACCCTAGCTACAAATATAGCGGGATGTCACTACAGCAATGGCAGGCAAGATCGACTCATGAGGGGCACTCAAAGCAAATGCAAAGTCTTCAGAAGCTGCGTCATCAGAAGGCACGTGCAGCCTTGCAGGGAAGCTCCTCACTGGCTCATCCCACCACGGGAGCAATTGCTAAAGTTCATCCTCACCTCCCCCTCAGCACACCAGCACCAACAGAGGCGCCTCACAATGTCACACAAAGCTGGGCGTCCCTGCCTGCTTGTCCCTGCCACACTCCCTCCCTTACACGTTTCTGTACGTCATCTCCTCCCACTCCTCCCTCTCCCTGCCTTATTTTCTCTCTCCCTCTTCTCATTTTCCTCCCCTTCCCATCTTGATGTTTTTTCTCCGCCAGTGTATGTATGCCTTGGGCTCAAAAAAGTGTTTCATCTTTGCCCAATCTCTGGGCTGAAACTCATAAAGCCAAAATGGTGAATCACTTTTCAGCATTCTCCCAGCAATGCTGGGTGCCTGGAAATGCAATGCCGGGCACAGACCTGGCTCCTGCAACTGGGCCATCATTACAGAGAGAGGCCGGTGGACACAGCGCAGCATGGGGTGGGAGGGAAGGAGTACAGACACGTCGGAGACTCCTGGCACCAGCGTGTATTTGAAGATGGTGCTGGTGCCCACACGTGCACCCTCCCCTGGGCTCCTCCCACATCCCACATGGGGGTCCATGGGCCCCTGTCCTCACACACCCCAGCTACTGCTTTATACATCGTCAGAGCTACAAACAGCAGGGACCCTCACCGTTCCATCCTCCAGCAGGAGTCGCAGGATGTTGTCACCAACTCTGTAGTCCTTGGCTATTTCAGCAGACTTCCAAACTTCTTCAGGATCAGGAATCCAAACCCTGTTGTACTGACCAACAGAAAAAGAAAAGCTGAACCTTCAGGACTTTAAAAGCATAGGTCACTGTATAGTTAGATGCAGGAAGGTTTCTTTCTGTCCACTAGGTCCACTCCTTCACTAGGAATACGTCTACCTAACTTTGCTTATGAGGTGATCTTTCATGCACCTGCAACACACCAGGCCTGGCTGCCTCATTTTACGGGCAATGGAACTCCCAAAGCCTCCTAGATAAACCTTGAATGCTGAAAGCCTGGATGTGGGAAAGAAATTCGCGAATCCCTTAGTGGAAACATCTCAGGGCCGTGTACAGGGTTAGAGGAGAGGAATTTCTTTCACCACGGATTGACTGGGGAGCTCTGGGCCACATATTTAACTTCTAGCGCCTCATTTTTCTCATCCATAAAATCGGCACAACACCTATTTCACAAGTTCAGTGGGAGGTTAAATTAGACTTCGTACTTCAAAGAACTTTGTAAAATGCTATGAAAGTACTGTTACAGCAATGTCATCATAATCTTACCACACTGGTGGGCTGTCAAGGATTCCCACAATGGGAAATGTGAAAGTCCAGACAATTCCCAGCAGGCAACTGGCACGCCGGGCTCAGCGCCGATGTACAAGTCATTAGGTGGAGCCATGTTGCTGAAGGCTGAACTGTGCACCCCCCAAATGCATATGCTGATGTCCTACTCTCAACTGACTATATTTGGAGACAGGGTCTTCAGAAGGTAATTAAGGTTAAATGAGGTCCTAAGGGTGAGCCCACTGACCCAACAGGATTTTAAAATTAGTGTCCTTATTTTTTTTTTTTTTTTTTTTTTTTTTTTTTTTTTTTTTTTTGAGACGGAGTTTCGCTCTTGTTACCCAGGCTGGAGTGCAATGGCGCGATCTCGGCTCACCGCAACCTCCGCCTCCTGGGTTCAGGCAATTCTCCTGCCTCAGCCTCCTGAGTAGCTGGGATTACAGGCACGCACCACCATGCCCAGCTAATTTTTTGTATTTTTAGTAGAGACGGGGTTTCACCATGTTGACCAGGATGGTCTCGATCTCTTGACCTCGTGATCCACCCGCCTCGGCCTCCCAAAGTGCTGGGATTACAGGCTTGAGCCACCGCGCCCGGCCAAAATTAGTGTCCTTATAAGAGACACCTGAGAGTTTGATGTATTTTTCTACCATATGCATCTATTACTTTTGTAATCAGAACAATGAACACTAATCTTTAAAGGCAAATACCAAAATATATGCCCCCTCAAAAGAATGATATATAAATTCTGTGATATGGTGCATAGTAGCTTTATTGATAATGGCCAAAAATTAGAAACAGACTACATGCCCATTTATGAGAATGAATTAAAAAAAACACCACAGTTATACCCATACAATGAAATACAACTTACCCACAAAAAGGAATGAACTACTGATGTAAGCAAGAGTATGGGTGAGTCACCAAAGTGTGCTGAGTTAAAAAAGCCTTACCCAAATGAGCACTTTCTATGTGAGTCTCTTCAAATCAGTTCTGGAACAGCTAAAAGTAATGCATGCTGGGGAAAAATTCACAGCAGTAGCTGCCTCTGAGGGTGGGTGGCTGGGGCCAGGGAGTGACTGAAGGTGTACGAGGGGATCTTCTGGGAGTGATGGTAACATTCTGTATCTTGATGGGGCTTGGGTTACATAGGGGTTAAGCACTTTTCAAACCTCTGACAATGTAGACTTAAGATTTGTGTATTTTATCATCTGTAAATTTTACACAGAAATTAAACAAATATGGAACTCTAGTTAATATGCATGCTAAAATATTTAGAAGGTGTATTGATATGTGATTTACTCTAAGATGCTTCAAAAAAATAGAATGATTGAAGGTCAGATAGAAGGACAGAAAGATGCATAGTCATGTGATACAATGAATATGGTAAAATGTCCATGCCAGAATCCAGGTGGTAAAACAGGTGCTCACTATAAAATTCTTTTTCTTTTCTTTCTTTCTTATTTTTTTTTTTTTTTTAAGAGACAGGATCTAGTTTTGTGGCCTAGGCTGGAATGCAGTGATGCGATCATAGCTCACTGCAGCCTTGACCTCCTGGATTCAAGTGATCCTCCTGTCTTAGCCTCCCAAAGTGCTAAGATTACAGGCATGAGCCATCATGCCTGGCCTGTAAAGTTCTTTGAACAGTGCTGAAGATCTTCATATAAAAATGCTGGAGGAAATAAAGAATAAGAATAAAACAGGCCGGGCACCGTGACTCACACCTGCAATCACAGCACTTTGGGAGGCCAAGGTGGGTGGATCACCTGAGGTCAGGAGTTGGAGACCAGCCTGGGTAACGTGGTTAAACCCCGTCTCTACTAAAAATACAAAAATTACGTGGGCATGGTGGTGCGCATCTGTGATCCCAACTACTCAGGAGGCTGAGGAGGGAGAATCGCTTGAATCCAGGAGGTGGAGGTGGCAGTGAGCCGAGATCGCACCACTGCACTCCAGCCTGGGCGACAAGAATGAAACTGTCTCAAAGGCAAAAAAAACCCCAAAGTTCAGGGTACAAGTACTAGACTGGGACATGTTGGATGAGGGACCTACCTATTAGTTAATATAAATTGCCTTGCTTAATCAATAAAACAAGAAGTCACTGGATGGATATCAATCATGACTACTCCTAAATCATTTGAGTGGCTTTAACCTTTTTTTTTAAATTAAAATACTGAGTTTTATTTCACATGTATATTTTTGTCTCCCCACCATTTCCACATCTGACCACCTCTACTACTATGTCCCATCATAAAAGTCCACACATACTTAAAACCAGGCAAAGGGTGGAGTTCCATCTTAAAAACTACAGGCATTTTGGACAACACATTCATGGCAATGGAACCTGGATAACATTTACCAAACATGGTAGGGAAAGTTCTCACTCTGCATTATAAAAGGGACAGCCAGATATCAACTGTTACAGAAACGAAAAAAGACGAAAATTTTTTAACAAATTGTTTAAACTATTTTCTTTTTTTTTTGGGACGGAGTTTCGCTCTTGTTACCCAGGCTGGAGTGCAATGGCGCGATTTCGGCTCACCGCAACCTCCGCCTCCTGGGTTCAGGCAATTCTCCTGCCTCAGCCTCCTGAGTAGCTGGGATTACAGGCACGTGCCACCATGCCCAGCTAATTTTTTGTATTTTTAGTAGAGACGGGGTTTCACTGTGTTGACCAGGATGGTCTCGATCTCTTGCCTCGTGATCCACCCGCCTTGGCCTCCCAAAGTGCTGGGATTACAGGCTTGAGCCACCGCGCCCGGCCCTAAACTATTTTCTTAAAGAGACTTCCTCCACTGCCCAAGATCTTGAAGAACCTCCTGGTCACTCACCTGGAAGCAATTCTTCACATAATCGATGAACTTGGCTTCCACTTTGGGAAGAAACCCATCTTTGTCTATACTTGCTTGCATTTTTGCTTTAATGTCTTCTATAGAACTAGGTCCTTTTGGTGTTTTAGGAGTTTTTTCCTGTTTTTTGAAGGATTCTTGTCCTTTTGATCTTGGTGTTGATGATGGTTTTGAGTCTCTTCCATTCTGATTTGACTTTGTGTATTTTTGGTGGGAGAATCTCGTACAGATTTCTCACTGGTGCTTTTTCTTCAGCTTCCTCATCAACAAAATCATCATCATCATCATCTTCAGCAGCAGCAAGTTTTACTTTTTTCCGTGGAAACTTGCTACCACCTCCAGGGGCAGACCGCTTTCCAGATATAGTTAAGAGTTTCCCATCCTCTTCTTCTATCTTCTGACTCTGCATCTTACTCTACAGCTACTAAATGTTGTCCACTCATATGCACTGGCCCTGAACCACACTTCAACCGTAAGACCACTGGTGGTGTTATTTCAAAGCCCCCAAGGGAAACCATTGGCTGTACAGACATTTTCAACATTGCCAGGGTTACTTTAATTGGAAGGTAATTCATTGCCTCTGCTTCAACAGTGTGCAATTCATCCTTTGCACCAGCTCCTAAACTGCCTGTTCTTAAAGATAACTGGTGCTCATTTTCATCATTATCCACCTTAAAGTGATAATCTTTGTCGGCCCTTAGTTCACAACCAAAAAGACAGTTCTGGGGCCTCAGGAGGCTCATGTCCATGTCCATTGAATCTTCCATTGGGTGGCGGCACGCACTTGGGTGGAAGAGAAGGCAGACGGAGATAAACGACCACTGCTCAAAATAACAGCCATGTGGGACGGAATCACACCAGGGAAGAGTTGCTTTAATCTTTAACAGATGGCAAAAAGTAGGAGCTTGCTGAAATGTGACATGGATGGGTTAAGTTTTGAGAGAGCGAGAATGGAAGAATGACCTGGGAGGCGGTGACGCACATTCCTGTGCAGACAGGAGGACGGAAGCATCATAAAGAAACACAGACATGCCTGTCTCAGACACACACACACACACACACACCCATCCTTATTGCCACGGGCTACACAGTTCCTACCCCGGGTCTGCTACTGAAAATATTTATGACTAACCTCATGAAGCTCCCTTCCATTAAAATGCATTAGGATGGGGGTCCTCATAAGAGATATCTGAGAGTTAGACATCTTTTCCACAATATGTATCTGTTACTTTCATAATTAGAACAATGAATATTAATCTTTAAAGGCAAATGTCAAAATATATGCCCCCCAAAAAGAATTGTACATGAATTACCAAATTTATCTAGAATTGGCCACTACAGGATCTCAGAACTGACTGTCTACTCCAAGTTGCTTGTGAAACTCCTTTTTAGAGCTGCAGAAAGCTTACTTCAAAAGGAAGTTGTGACAGCTGGCTAAGTGAAGCTGCTGAACCTGAAGGTGTTCCATAGGAGCTGGAGCTGAGGGCCCTGGGGGCCTTCCAAGGAAGCCTGGGGGTCTGAGAGGTAATGTGAAAGTCACTAGGCCAACCAATCCTTTAGTTTTACTGAGCCCCTAACTGAAGCCCAGAGAGAGCAATAACTCACCAAACAGCATACAGAGAGTCTCAAAGGTCCAGGGCTCCAGTGGAGCTAGGGCCTGTGACTTCCAGTGTGAACCCCCTGTTAAGTCAACAAATCTGGCCCTGAAAGTAATCTTGAACTCTCAACTGAACCACCTACTTGAGACTCCACATGCTCTCTTACCAACAGTTTCGGACTGGTTTCAGCTAAAAGTGGTATTAAATGACAGGCAGTATTAGGACATACATAACCACTGGCGGCTTCTCTTCTGGAGTGAAGACCAATGACTCCTCAGCCCAGTAGTGCAGGCCACCCACACCCTGCAATCCTGGTGTCTGCTGGCACTGAGCGCCCTGCAGCTGAAACCCAGCCTGGTAAGTAAACACGATGAGTTTACTCAGCTTCAGTAAGTTCCACCCATTCATTCTCACCCCCTCCTCCCTCACATTCCTCTACCCACAAAGCAATGCTTCAAACTGGAGGAAGAGCTAACTTTACAGCATTCATACAAATAAACGCAGTCCGCAGTCCATGCAAACAATGTAACCAGCTGTCACCTGATCTCCCAAATGTGGGGCCGTCCCATGAGGCAGGGGCCTGTGGACTGGGACCAGGATGGCTTGTCAAGCCCTGCAGCGGATCCAAGAAAGGGAGGGCCACCTCCCACCTTCCCTGAGTGCCCTCCCGTGCCAAGGTCCCAAGCTGAGGCTCAGGACCACTGAACCTCATGTGCTCAAGAGCACACCAGCCACCCCCCAGGCACACAGGTGAGATGAGAACAGCATCTTCTCCCGCCGCCCACTTTTTGAGGGCTCTTCTGGCATTAGCCACAGAGATGACTTGAAGACTTACATGGAAGATGGGACAAGATGGGACGCCATTAGTTTCCCTCCTAGAACTGCTTTCTGGGCTGGGAGTGTCCACACTCCAGGTCAGCCAGGCCAGATTGCCACACCATGCCCCTCTCTTCCTTCTCTTCGCTCACTCCTCACGGGCCCCTTCCCTGGCTCCCCTACCCCTCCCACTCCCCCGTGTCCTTGTCTCCCAAGGTCCTTCCCAGCCTCTTCTCACAACAGGCTGTTTCTGGAGAGTTCCACCATTTCCACAGCTTATGCAACCACCTTGCACCTGTGCATCTGAGACCTCCAGCCCAAATCATGCACTGGAACTCTACACCACATTTCCAATGGCCTCCAAGATGTCAGCCCCTAAATGTCCTCGTAGGCCTATAAATTCCAAACTCTGGTGATGCTGACGCTCCTCCTCCCTAGCTCTCTTGCCCTCATGTCAGAAACCTGGGACCGTGCTGGGCACCGCCCTGTGTCTCTACCCCCAACAGCGTAATAATGGTCACCAGGAGCTGGAAAGACTGCCTTTTAAAAGCTCTCCTGTTGGACCCTCCCATCCCCCACCCACCAGCCCCCTTGCCAAGGCCATAAATCAGCCCCCAGTCCTACCCCTACCAATCTTCTCTTGACTGATGCAGCAGCCCCTGGGGGCATTCTCTGCCAGGCTGAGCACCAGGTTTCTTTGAACAGACAGTCCCTCACCCACCCGTACTTGATTGGAATTCCCGTAGGTAGGGCCTGGCAAAAGAAAAGCCTTGCAAATCACCACCCTGTGGTTTTTGAGGAACAGCCAGGCCTAGGCAACCAGCATTCTGGGTGATTTCCCTACTCAGGCATCACCCTCTTTTCATTCCAACCTGTGCCGGTGGCCGCCCCAAACCACGAGCACTTTCTGGAACATGGCAGGCCTTCCTTGGCTTTCTGCTGTGTACTTCTGTTCCTTCCACCCTAGCCCCACCCTTCCTCTCCCCATCCATGAGCAAACAGCTCTGAACAGTCAGGAGCAGCTTGAGACGCTCCTCATCTGTGGCACTTTCCTTGCCATTTCCATCTAGCAGGGCTGGATGCTTCCCCCTTGAGTGCTCTTGGCCCCTCCCCCAGGTACCTGGGCTGCTTCCCATCTCCCCTACTGGCACTTGAACTTCAAGAGTCTTAGTGCTTGGCTTCCCATCACCAGCACTCCATGCAATGACTTCCCAAAGCTAGCACTCCATAAACAACTTTTGAACAAAAATTCAAATTCCCAGTGGTTCCGTTGCACCAATTAAAGACTAAACTTAGTATTTCAGTCTTTTCACCCTTTTTTCTCTTTGAACTACCCATACATAATACAATGGATATATTTGATTTTCTACAGTTATTAATGATATACAGAAGTCTAAAAACAATTTAGAATCTCCAAATTAAAAAAAAAAAAAAATCATTACACTGAACTTTGATCTCATCTTAGACAGGGGCCCTGGACTGCTAGTCAAGACAATTCTCTTGACCTTGCACATCTGAGTTTCAGCAGAACTTCTTTGAAGAAGTTTGTGAGTTCCTCTTGCACAAGTGAAAGAAACACATGGTGGAATGACTATAGTGAACCTGTCTAAACAGTCATAACCCGAGTGTGCAAGAGCAACTTTTAAAAAAAAAAAGGTCTCCAGAGGCATGCCACAGAGCCCTACTGCCTCCCCTTTCACTCGAAACTTTCACCAGTATCGTAGATGAGAAAACAAAACACATGTATCAAATAAGCGGCTGAAACGATTGATTAGCTCAAGATGATCAAGAGTCAAAAGGTTTTTACAAGCTATAGAAACTTTGACCACTAAACAACAAAATGGAAAATTTTATAGGGATAAATGTAAAGTCTGTATTTAGGTACAAAAAAAATCAACAATTATAATAGCATCAGTATTTAATCTACGCATTACGTGTCAGGTGTGCTAAGGATTTTACATGCATTAATCCTCACAGTGCCCTCCCAAGCTGGTAAGCACGATTCAGTCCACTATACAGGTGTGGAAACTCAGGTTAAATAACTTGCCCAGTTAGTAAGGGGCAGGACTCCGACTTGACTTGACCCACCAGGAGCAGAGCATGTACCAGCGCAAACGAAGCGCTAATATAGTGTCAGGACACACTGAGGGACGCCCACAGGAACTGCACCATCCTCAGGGCTGAGCAGATGAAGGCTAGAGAATGATGCCACTAACAGGACATCAAGGTGTGAAAAGTCACCCAGAGGAAGGTGGCCTGGATGCTGAGGTCTGGAAGGACGCTCTCAGAGGAAAGGCTGGTGGCATTGTCACTCTTCTCAAGCCCTCACTCCCACCCACTCTTCCTCCTCAGCAGCTGTCAAGCCCTCTGGGCTTTCTTCTCTCTCAATATCTCTGTGCCTTCAGCTCCTGCCACCTCGGCCTCCCATCCTCACTCCTTTCTGAGGTTAACCCGCACCTGCTGCCTTTCTTCTGTCTTCAGACTGCAGTCCTCTGCTGGTTTCCCCCCTTTCGCCGATCACGTCAGGACTTCCCTGTCCCCTTCATAGTTCTACCCCTCAATGTCTTGTTGGCTTCAGTGACCACCTCAGAGCCAAAGAACTCGGCAGGACCCATCCTTTCCCTCTGACACCTCCCACCCTGCAACACACCTTCCCTTGGAAGCCCCCTCACCCCTTCAACCCCTGCAAGTACAGAACTTGCCTGATGACTTTCCTAAGAAATATTTGCTCCTCATGCCACAGCCTTAATTCTCTCAAGGGCACCACCCTGCTCTCTTTCATAAAGATTCTAACCTCAAATGTCATCCTTGGCTGGTCCGTCCATCCCCCGCCCCACTCCCCAGTCCAGCCTCTCAATCTTACCTGCCTCCACCCTCCAAGGCTGTAGGAATTTAAAAAGCTACTCTTTGGCTGGGCGCGGTGGCTCACGCCTGTAATCCTATCACTTTGGGAGGCTGAGGTGGGTGGATCACCTGAGGTCAGGAGTTCAAGACCAGCCTGGCCATTATGGTGAAACCCCATCTTTAAAAAAAAATAAAAATAAAAAAAAGCTCCTCTTTAAAGTTTCCTTTCTTGTTGAAGAATAAATCATAAGTAATCTAATAACTCTTTGTTAAGCCCTATCCTATGTAGCTGTTAGACATGCCATGCTTACAGGCATGTAGTACATTCTACGTCCTTGTACTTGAACCAAAATATCTGTGCTGGACGTGCTCACGGGCATGTGCCAGCTCTCCATTGCTTTTACCTGTTTAAAAGTTTTCGGTTGTTAGCCAACTTAAAAGGTTTTAGTTTAAATTGTAAGGTCTGGCTGCAGCCAACGGAAATCAAACACAGCAGTAAGAACAACCCCAAATGCGTAAGAAATAAATATGTCTGTTTTCCTTTGTTCATTGTACTCTCGTGGCAAAATGGCTAGCAAGGATACCTTTCCTGCAGTCCAGGAAATAAAAATTGCATTGCTAAAAATCCTTTGTCTCCGTGCTAATTTTTCTATGAGACACCGAGCATCTGTTTCCAACAATGGCCAACACTGCAGCTCTAATTCTTTTCCAACAGCTGGAGTGACTGGGAATTCAGCTACATGACCCCAGCATCTCTCCTCCACAGCCCAAGGGTGCTGCTGTCATACACAACAACTCTCAGTCCTAACACACCGCCCTTGATCCTGCCAGCGCCCACACAAAACCCACACTGGGGAATAAAGCCCTGACCTCGCTCTCTGGCTGCCATGGCCCTCCCCCTTCCCATCTCTAGCAAAATGGGGCCGACAACCCACCTGGAAGGGAGCTGGCAGCCTAGGAACGCAGGTGTCCATCTGGACAGAAGGCTAGTGGGGATGGCCATCAGGCCTGCTTCTGTCTCTGGGATTCACAGAGTCTCATTCCCTCCAAGCTTGCGCCTTTAAACTCCTTCCTATCAGTTTTCCTACATTGTACATGGTACTTACTAGACATTTAATAAATTTTTGAGGTTTGAGGCACCCAAGGATAAGGGTGCTTGCACCTGTGTCTTTCCGCATCTGGAAATATCGCCACCTAAGACAGGTGCAGCAGCAGCATTCTTCTCTGTCCTCCAAAATATCGTCTAAGAATAGTTTAAGACTTTTCTTAAACTTCCAGTAAGCTGAAGGCTGAAGAAACACTGTTGGCTGACTGAGGGCTCACACTCTCACTGGTGAAAATATTCTAGAACAAAACTAGGGCAAGTCAAACCCTGTCCATTTAGAACTCCAGTTAAATGCAGATGCAACAGCAGAGAAAGTAGAGTTTGGTTGCTTTGTGTTTGGACTATTTAGTAATCAAAGGAGAAGAAAAACGTTTGCTTAAACCATAGAAACATGATTTCTTATAACTATCTTTTCTATCTACAGCAAAAGTGTCTTTTAAAGTAGAAAGCCACAGGATGTGTGCGGGGAAACAGACGGATTCCAGTCCCACTCGTCTGAACACTGAGGACTCCAGATTTCCCCCACTGGTGTACAGGAGGATCAGGTTTTACGGCTATTCAAATGGATTTTTTTTTCCAAAAGTGCTAACACTGTCACACTCTCTTTATCCAAATAATTACCCAATCCCATCTCAGAGGGTTTGGGGCAGCTGCAGGAATGCTGCCCTTCCGAGGTAAGAGGTGGAGCCCCCGCCAGCAGAAAGAGGAAGTTTCTTACTAATGCTCCAGTGTTGTCCCGAGTCAGGGTATGTGAAAGGCGCTTTAGAAACTGCAGTGTTCGTACTTTTGCTAACAGTACCTGTTAGGCGAAGAGCCTACGACTGCACCTCGTGGCTCCTGGGATCTCCAAGCGCTTGGTGCCACCACAGTGCCCTCAAGCCTGTGGCCCAGGCTGCATCAGCTTTAGCCATCTGATGAGGTTACATGCACGTTCGTGCACTTTGAAGACACAGAATTCTAGAAAGCAGCCTGAACACTGCGACCATAAGCGTCTGTGCCAAATCGTTCAATGGGGTCCCAGGAGGAGCCAGGAGACTTGCTGGCGTCTCCGCTTCCTACGTCCCCAAGGGCAACTAGGATTCCACCGGTGGCTGGGGAGGGGGGCCGAGGCGCTCCAGTCCCGGGAGATGGGGACGCACGCGCGACCCCTGGGGACTGGGAATTCTAGGCCCCGAGGCTGCAGCGGCGGAGGGGGCCCCTCCCACTGGGTCTTCCCACCCCCAGGGCACACGGGCCAGGGTGCTGGGCCAGGAGGGGGCTTCCCCGCGGGCAGCGACGGAGCACGCCCGGGCGCTGTAGGGGCGACGCTCGCTCGTACGCCCGGTCCCCGCGGCCCCCAGCGCGCGCCCGCCTGCCCGCCCGCCAGCTCTGCCCGAGTCAGGTGCGCAGGTGTGGGCCGGGCGCCAGGTCGAGTCAGCGTTAGCAGGGCCGGCCCCCCCAGCGCCCCCGGGAACCCGGCGGACCCTCCTACCTGTGTGTACAGCTCGGCCACCGCCATGGGCAGGAGGGGCCGGGCCGGGGCGGCCGCACGTGCGAGGCTCGGGGGCTGGGCCTGCGGCGCAGAGGCCGGGCGCAGGAGACCGCCGCGGAAATCACCGCCGGACCATCTTGCCCAAAGTTTTCCAGCCGCCTGGCGTTCCCGTTCCCGAGTTGGCGGCGAGGGGAGGGGGCAGCGGCGGGATTGGTCGCTCCAGGCCGGGCCCGGCGAGTCCGCGCTGCCATTGGCCGGGGCCGGGCGCGGGCGCTGCCGCTGCACCTGGCGGGAGAGCGGGTGGAGAAGGCCCGGGCCAGGGGCGCAGGCTCCCGGGCAGGCACAGATGCAGCCGGAGGCTACCTGGCCCGAGAGTCAGCGCCTCAGCGAGCAGAGGACACAACCATTTACATGGCAGACCCAAGGGAATCAACGAACTGAACACAAAGAAAGTGTTAAAGAGAGTCCAGCAAGGTCATCGTATTCAAAATCAAATACAAAAATAAGTAATATTCCTTTATATGAGCATTGTCTGTGCAATACGAAATAAAATATTTACAATATCAGTCAAAATGTAAAGTATCCAGAGATTACACTCGCAAAAATGCCCTTGGCTTTTGTGGAGAAAATATTTAAATTTCTCCCAAAGACCTTAGAAGAAGGCCCGAGTAAACGGGGAGACATGCCATTTTCCTGGATGGGAATGTTTAATACGGTTAAGGTGTCGCCTCGACCCAAATCAATATGTATACCTAATATATTGAGATCAGAATCCCAACAGAACTTTTGGAAAATTGTACAATGATTCTATATTTCATATGGAATATAAGCTCTGTATAAGACAATTCTAAAAGGGGAGATATTTACCCTGCCATATATTTAGGGATGTAACAAAGCAGTATGTGTCATTAAAACGGTGTGACACGGCCGGGCGCGGTGGCTCACGCCTATAATCCCAGCACTTTGGGAGGCCGAGGCGGGTGGATCACGAGGTCAAGAGATCGAGACCATCCTGGTCAACATGGTGAAACCCCGTCTCTACTAAAAATACAAAAAATTAGCTGGGCATGGTGGCGCGTGCCTGTAATCCCAGCTACTCAGGAGGCTGAGGCAGGAGAATTGCCTGAACCCAGGAGGCGGAGGTTGCGGTGAGCCGAGATCGCGCCATTGCACTCCAGCCTGGGTAACAAGAGCGAAACTCTGTCTCAAAACAAACAAACAAACAAAAAAAACGGTGTGACACTTGCATGAGAACGGATACATGAGTAAGGGAACGTGCTGGCGCCCAGTAGCAGAGCCCTACATCATACAGTAGCCTTAAGGACCAGATAGGGAAAGAAAACAATGTTTATTAGATGGGCCTGTTATATGGAAAACAATAAACGCAGATCCATGACAAACACTGCAGCCAAAAATAAGCTCCAGGTGTTTTCACGATTAAAACTTAAAACCAGGAAATTATTAGAAAAAAAAGAGGGACAATCTTAAAAAATGTTGGGTTGCAGTAGTTTCCATATATAAGAACTGTTAATTGGCAAAAGAAATCCAATTTTTGAAACTGACGAAAATTAATAGGCAGTTCACAGATGGGGACACTTCAATGGCTTGTTAGTATATAGAAGATGTCAACTTTAGCAGTAATCAGACAAATACAAATGAAAACAACAATGAGATATTTATACCCATCATATTGGCAAAAACATTTAGGTTAGACAATATCAGATACTATCTGGGATGTGAGAAAAACGTTTTTTGCTCACATAGCTGGTGGGAATTATACTGCCATCCTAGAGAGCAATTTGAGAATAGTTATGACAATAAATGTAGGCAGAAAAATTCTGACACGGTCACCCAAAGAGACAAGTAGATGTTCATCACAACATGGTTATATATCAAAGAGCTGGAAGCATTTAAATATCAACAGGGGAATAAATAAAATAGTATATACATGGCAGACATCAGAGAAAAATAAAAAAAGAAATAGTATATACATGTAAAACCCTACAGCTGCTAGCAGAATAGACACGATCTACTTAACTTGGAGAGAAATTTTAAAAAAATGTTGAACAGAAGTGTAGCCCAAGTCTTACTGCAATACTACATATTGTTCATGGGTACAATGTGTGTGGAGGACAAATTACAAAGTCATTCATTAAATATGCAAGAGTGGATATCTATGAGGGAGAGAAATGGAATCAGAGATTTCAAAAAGGGGATCAAAAATATAAAGAAGGGCCTGGCATTGATCAATAATGATAAATAGGCCGGGCGCAGTGGCCGAAACCTGTAATCCCAGCACTTTGGGAGGCCGAGGCGGGTGGATCACGAGGTCAAGAGATCGAGACCATCCTGGTCAACACGGTGAAACCCCGTCTCTACTAA